>NW_011888880.1:860453-866747 GCF_000151845.1 Pteropus vampyrus | reverse complement strand
CTCCCTGAAACAGGGAGTCTCTCGGTTCCATTCTCAGACCAGCAGCAGTGACATCACCTTGAGCTTGTTGGATATTCAGTTTCTGGGGCGCTGCGCTGAACTCCTGAATCAGATTCTCTGGAAATGGGGCTTAAATGTGTAATAGTAAGTTCTCCGGCTGACGCTCATGCACCTCAAAGTGCTAGAACCTTGGCTCTACACGATGCCAGCCCGAATGGCCTCCCTTCCTCCATGATTTGTGGGTTATGGGTGACTGCTCATCCAGGAGAAGATCTGAGATCCAAAACAGGCCTGTGAACGTCACAACATTCTCCATGACCAAGGACTGAGGGGACCAGAACTTTCCCAAATTTCTCCACCCAGGTAAATGTTTATTAAATGAAACTTTATTTTCAGGGGCTCTGAAAATCACGGTTTATGCACTCATATGTTACAAAGATTCCACTTCCCATTGTGAGGTTTAATCGGCAAGGTCTCGGTGACGGTGATGAAAAGGAACCCTGCTAAGTGGCCAACCTGGGGTCCGAACCAATGCTCTGACTGATTCCTTTTCCTGCTACTTAGAAAAGATTTTGACAATAGCTTCCAAAGTTGAATCCTTCTTTTTTTCTAAAGACATCTCTTATAAAACTAATGCATTCTGTGAACCAGACTATATCTGGTGTTTTCGTTTTGAGAGCCTGCAAGATTTGGGCTGTCTTTAGAAAAATCTCTCAGCTTTACAGATTGCATACATTGCCTTTCTCCTCTCAATTAGCAAAGACCTGCTCATGGCTCAGTCACCAAAAAATAATAGTAATGTATGTCGGAAAAATGAAAAGCTATTGTTCTTCCTTTGCCATTGAAGTATTGCATAACGAGCACAAGGACAATGGAGAATTAGGCAGAAAGTCACTCAGAGTTTCAGCATGGAGACAGGCCAAATCATTAGACAGCATTAAAACTATAATCCTCGATTTCCTTTAAAATATATTTTTCCCCTACTGTTATGAATTTTTAATGACCAAATCTCTGTTTTAACCAACCCACCAAAAATTCTAATGCATAATAAAGTACATAAGGAAATAAAGCTGTAAGGCTTTTATATCAATGCGTCTCTCTCTCTCACACACACACCTACACGTGCACACACACGCACATTTATCACACACAGACATCACTAAAAGGGAAAAGTCTCAGTGCCTTTCTCCTCACAAGAGAGGAGACTAAATTTAATTTTAAACAGTTTTAAGGTGATGGAAAAGGGTGGGAAAACTTCCTCGGAGATTGTGAAAGCTGGCAAGATTCCTCGTGATTAAGGATCAATTGCTTTGACGGCGAACGACTTCTCCATTCCGTTAGTCTATGGGAATAGGAAACACCAGGGTCTGTTCCGCTATCTGGTAAAACTTGTTTTTCATGAAAATGGGGCATCGAAATCTTTCAAGACTTTCTATCATGGACATTGAGTATTATATGCATGAAATCATATTTACATGATTATTAGGTTTCTAGAAGATAAATGACAATATTTACATAATAAAATGAGAACTATAATGTTTCCAATCATACATTTCGACCATGTGTTTTATTAATCATTTAAATATAATCTGGACAATTAAAAAAGCTAACGTTTATATAATGTTTCTACTTTAACAGTATTTTTATATACATATTTAATTTTGAACCTCACAACTAAGTTACTTTTATTACCACTTTATATATGAGTAAACTGAAATAAAAAGGGATTAGGAATTTCCCCAGTTTAGAAAAGAAGCTAGTGACAGAACCAGAACTATAACCCAGGTTGTTTGGCTCCCATTTTCTACATCATTATTCAAGCAAACTGGCAAATTAAATGAAGGTTTTTAGTATGTATACTGCTATAGATACCAGCCAGAAATAATTCTAATTGTAACTTTGATAGTTCTATACGATCTTTAATTCCTGAAGTCAATCACATCATATATGAGTAAGGGTAAAAACTAAATTCAGAAATTCAGACAAATAAAAGACACATGCGAACAAGAAGAAGGAAGAGGGGGAGGGGAAGAGGGAGGAAGGAGAATCTTAAGCCTGAACATGACACTCAAACTGGAGGATAAGAACTAAAACTGAGAAATCGCCGTCCCAATGGCATGTGAATGCATTCAATTTAACCCAAATTACAAATGCGATATATCAGTCACTGCAAATGAAATAGTTACAGGCTGCAAAGAGCTCATAATATGAAATGAATATTTATAAAAATGGAAGTATGGATGTACATATTTTAAACAAGCTACAATCAATATTACTTGATAAAACTGTTTTTTTTTGTGCTAGTGATCAATTCGTATTTATAATTTTTAAATTATTGTTATGTACTTCTAATATGTTATTAGCGCTTTTTAATATTTCAGTTTAAATAGATAAGTTATTAATACAGACACTGCCAAAGAGAAAAGTTTATAAATAAATCAAATAGATGAATTTAATATAAAAGATTTAAATCATATAAGAAGTATATTTGAGCATCTTCATTCTTTCGGGAATCAAAAGATTAAACGGTGATGAATCTCATAACAACGTTTCAGTCAGCAATGGACCACATATATACATGGTCCCCTGTGATATAATGGAGCTGCATTTCCTGTAAGAAATGGAAGGATATGTGGTTCAGGGGGAAATTTTGTGGGGCTTGGCATGGATTCTTTCTCACTCGCAGCACCTTGAGTTTTGAGTGCACAGAGGACATCCCAAATCACCACTGGCCAGTTTCAGGAGGAGGAGCCTGTCCCCTCAGTGCTGTGTATTCAGAGGGTGCAGCGCCCCCAGGTCTTGCTTTGTGGTCTTCAGAGTACATTGCTGTATATTCTTTGTTGGGGACCTAAGATCCTCTGTGAGGACACAGGTCCACAGGAGCTACCTTAATCATGGTCCACAGGAGCTACCTTAACCATGATGAGGTACCATTGCCATTTAATAGAAAAGCTCTCATGGTAGTGTGGCGCCAGCCTGTCCCTGTACATTAGAAATATTTTCAGGCTGTCATGATGTAAAGCATAGATAAGTTTTACTTTTCCATCAGTTCAATGCTAGAGAGAGAGAGAGCTTTGTGCCAGGTAGGGTCAGTGGAACCAAAAACAAATTTCCAAAGTCAAAATATTGAATCCTCAGTTCTGCAGTCTCGTCATGTTAAACACTTTTTTTTTTTTTAAATAAATATCACAAAGTTCCTTAATCCGACCACTGCTCCAACATGCAATAGCCGAAACCACATCGCCATGACAATCCTCTATGTTCCTTTCTCTCTCCTTCTAGATTTCTTATTCCTACTGATCCTCAGGTCACCTTCCACTCCCTCATGACGGTCACTATTATGGTGACCTGCCTTGTACCCAGCCACTTTCTCTCCGATATCGTGGATCAGTCCAGCCCACATCCCTGTTCATGGAGGAGCAGTGACAGCTTTGATGTTTTATTTCTGACCCTGTCAGAAGGAAGCGGGGGTGGGACAGTGTTTATAAAGCCTACAGCAGTGTACAGTGGTGTCCTAGGCCTTGACGTTCACTCACCACTCACTCACAGAAACTTCCAGTCCTTCAAGCTCCATTCATGCTAAGTGTCTTATCCAGATGTGCCATTTTTTATCTTCTACACAATATTTTTACTGTTCCTTCTCTATGTTTAGATATACGAATACTTAGCATTGTCTTATATTCTGCAGTGTTCAGTCCAGTAACATGCTGAACAGTCTAGCCTAAGAGCAGTAGGCTCTGCCACGTAGCCTAGGTGTGTAGTAGGCTAGACCATCTACGTGTGTGTAAGTGCACTCTATGATGTTTGCACAATGACATAATCAGCGAATGATGCATTTCTCGGAACTTATTCCCATTGTTATGTGACGCATGACCATAACTAAAACCGTCTAAAAAAAAATAAGCTTCATGTGGCATTCTCTCATGCTCCATCCTCTGCTGTGCTTTTTATGGGGAATTACAGCTGTCAGAGTTAATTTAATTTAATGTAATTTAATTGTTGAATTTGTATTTCATACACATCACTGGAGGCCCTAAAGCAATGGTATGTTTTTTCTTAAATAAATAATTTTCTCTCACAGTTTAAAGAAATGATCAGCTTAGAAGACATTAACAGACCATAGACAATGACCAAAATATGCAAAGTCTCACACAAAGATTTCCCTGACACCAAACCACCAATGAGAGCACTGAAAAAAGTAAGTAGTCTACTTCTCTCCTTCTACAGAATGCAGTTTAGTCTTAAATTCTCACCCAACACAACTGCCGTGGCTGCAGAGTTTAGCATAGATGTCATATTTCCCTCACGACTAGCGCAGCTTTTCTCAGCATGGACTTCATGCTCTACCATCTTGCTTTAACTCTATGAATGTAGGTGCGTTGACAATTGTGCAGAAGCATATGTCTCGCGTCGAATTTATTTATTCTACAAATTGTCATTAACGTAAAAGCACCACAGTTCGTAATTCCCACCAGGTTAATGGACTTACTTAAGAGCATTGAAATTTAGTGAAAAGAGGAATGAAAAATCAAGAAAAATTACCTTACATCTGGCTTGAGTTATGAATAATTGGGTATTGGACTCTTCTGGATGTCCTTTATTTTCTTTTTCTTTCTTTTTTTTTTAAGTTTATTGGGGTAACATTGGTTAATACAATTATATAATTTTGGGGTGTACATTATAATTTGACATCTACATATTCTATTGTGTGATTATCACCCAGAGTCCAGTTTCCTTCAGCTACCATATATTTAATCCCATTTACCCACTTCACCCTCCCCCAACTCCTCTATATTTGACCCCTTTTACCCTGTCTACCTCTTCTCTCCTCTACCCCTGACCCTCTGGTAACCGCTAGTCCATCGTTCACATCCCTGAGTCTCTGTTTGTATGTCCTTTATTTTCAAGTCATATCTTCTCTCTCCCCATCTCCCAGAAGCCCTCATTCTAACAAGGCTGTTAGTCTAAATCTCTAGAGGTCCAGAGAATAAAGGATATGCCTGCCCTTGAAAATCCTCACTCTTCCTTTTTGAAGGTAGAAGGATATACCTAAAAGCAATGATTTCGTAATGAGATGAAGTGAGAGGATATGCTCGTCTTTTTAAAAAATATATTCAACTTACATATTTTTAAAAATTCTTGCTGTGTTTTAGGACTTACTTAACTGTCATTACACGCTAGTAGAAGCAGACAACATTATTATCTGCATTTTACCAATGGAGGAACCAAGGCAAGAGAGGGTAATGGCTTGCCCAAAGTAACACAGCAAGTAAAGACAAGATTTCTTCCTTGGTTATGATCAGCCCTGAGCAGGTTTACCATGAGAATTACTGATTTTGGGTTCTAGAAGTTTCCATGATGGCCTACGTTTTCTCAGAGAAGAGCCAAGGAATCTGCACTGTCCCTTGCCTTTATTTACCTCCGGGTTGAGAAATAGTCCAGCCACACACCTGCTCTGCCCTAGGCATATCTTCAACCTGAGAAAGAATTAAAAATAAAAATAAAGAGAGAGAGTGTGTGTAGTTTATTCCAATAGTGAAAACAGGGAGTCTGGGAAGAGCATGGATGCAGTAAATTGGCTCTTTGCCTTTAAACTTCACAATGTAAAATCTAAGGACAGGACTAGGTGTCCTCTGCTTGCTTGTGTCCTAAGGACAGGACTGGATGTCTTCTGCCTGCTCATATCCTTGTCACTAAGGAGGACTGGCACTGGGAGCCAGGCAAACGGCACTGGAACAAGCTTTTCAGTGGGGAGAACGGCTCACGGAGCCCCAAATTGCTTACTGTCGGATCTCAGAGGACAAGGTGGCTTCTCTGCTAAGTCCTGCGCCAGCTGCTCCCACTGCGCCCCGGCGCCCGCCTCCTCTGGCTGGCGTTCACTTGTCCAGCCTGTTCCAGAGGTGGGTACTGTTTTGACCCTGCTGCCTGGGCATGTTCTATGTCCTAATGTCACAGCAAACGCGTCACTGAGTTTATACTTTCGTAGGAAGCAACAGTGAAACCAACTCATGTGGTACCAACAAAGCGTGGGAGAAATGGTGGTCCTTTAAACATCATGTCTCTGGGCAGAAGAGGACAAGGAGAGGAGAAGCAGCAGACACCCCAGGGTCAGTGTCCTGCTTGTCCGGGTTTCCGCTGAAATCAGAAGTACTTTTATTTTTATTTATGTATTTATTTTTAATTTAAAAGACAATATTTTAAATCTATTCTGATTTTTTTCCTTCAAACTAAATATTTAAAAAATTTATTATTATTTTATATTAGTTGCAGGTATACAGCACAATGGTTAGACAT
>NW_011888880.1:855705-859453 GCF_000151845.1 Pteropus vampyrus | reverse complement strand
AAAAAAAAAAAAAATTCAAAACATTCACGGTCTCTCTGGTTGTTCTGCATCTATGTTTGGAGCCGGCCAAACTTTTACCGACAGTTGTCACTCCCCTCTCTCACTGTTCCCTTTTGCACCTGCATTGTGTTCCCATTTTATTCCCAGCTCTCTCTTCACACCCAAGAGATGACTCATTTCGGTGGTAAACGAGCAAGAATATGCCCAAGGTTTGAAAATTCTCAAATCAGAGTGTTAAGTGAATGCAGAAGATTATACTTAAAATACCTGTCACAACTCAGGTGGCATCTGTTTCAAAAGCACAAATAATCCAATATTTTGTCGTCTCATCATTCACGGCTCTTTGAGAGAAAACAGAAAGCAGAACAAGCTTTAAGTGAAACCAAATAAACAAATTTTGGTTTAGACAACGGGGACAAACCAGTCTATTTTAAAACCTGAAAAATGTAATCACCTTACTTGCTTGCGTGAAGTGCACATATTTTGACAAACTTTTAAAGGCTGCATTTTCTGAATTAGCATGGTTGTCCAAATACCAGTTGATTTAAAGTGAGAATGAAAATGGCATAGCTGCTCTGCTATATGTGAGCTATACGTAAAAATTTACACATTTACACACACGTCTATATATAAACTTTATAAGTGATCATGCAGGCCTTTTTAATTCGTATAGTCAAAACAACCATAGGTTTCATGTTAGAGACCAGTTAATGCCTTTGGAGAATTTTAAGTAGATAACGAACCATAAATAGCACATTTTATCTCTTTGTATTTGATTTTCTACTTGTACAAACAAAACAAAATAAAAATGTATATCTTAAAGGCTGCCATGCAAGTCACTGAGATGCATGATTCTATATCACTCTATCACTCCCGTACGCATATCAATATTTAGAAATTTGCTCTAGAGAGAGATTGATTTACCATATGTGGTGATAACAACCATTACAAACTCCCAATATTTCACAAACCATGATATAAATTGACTTTACTGCACACTCCTGGATGCCCTTAGGCTCCTCCCCTACCAGGGAAATTGTTTCCATGGTAACTGAAAGGGGAAAAAAAGCACAGGGAAGGGGGAAAAAAAAAAGACACAAAAAGCTAACGTAATGAGATATCTATGGAAAAAACAAAATATGGGCAAGTGTTGGGTGTCATAACACTTTTATTGCTTCTAAACCCACATGCTTGTAGAGACGCTAAGGCCATACTGTCTGACAGATCAGACGGGAAGGAGAAACTGTGTTTGAGACTGGACTTGTGAAAGCGGCCAGCCTCCTGCAGGGCTGCCTGCTCTCTCCAGTGTAGATGACGCCTCGTCAGTGGAGCCCGCTGAATCCTTCCTTCTTTTGCCGCTAAGTCTGCAGAACCCGTGTGGGCCCGGCCGCGCCGATTCAGAACACCGCCAATAGCGAGACTGGAAGCGGAGCTGTTCCTAGCAGCACCCATCCCCCTTCCTAAGGCAGCTGCAGCCCTTGCTTCAGCCACACGCAGAATCCTCCAGTGGGCGCCCGGTGCTGAATCCATTCAGGCCAGTCCGGGCCTTCTGGAGGTTTTCTAGAATGAAACATTAAGTAGCACCTGCTTTTATCTTTTTTCTTCATGTCGCAGAAGTAAAATATGAAGTTAATGTAATTTCATTTTTATTAGATTCTGCATATATGCGGCTTTTAGAATGAACTCAGGGGAACACACATTACTTATAAACATATACTTTTTAATTAATTTTTCTTTGTAATTCAAAGTAGATGTCTAATGCATTCATGGAACGATGCGTGCTCCCTCGGGGGGCATTTTAATACCTGCAATTCCCTAGCTTGTTAATCAAAGACTTTTTAGCCTTGTAGATAATTTATATCTGCTTAATGTTCAGAAGGTTGAAATTGCAGCTATATGAAAAAAAAATCCTTACTGCTGACAAAATCAGAAAAGATAAAACCTCATGGAAATTCTACAGAAATGGAAAATGACGGAAATATCCTTTCTTTCTGAGCTGCTCTCTGTGAAAATATTTTGTGGCTTTATGAACAACAACTAAAAAAGCAGCCTTTTTTTTTTTTTTTCCGCAGAAGACTATGAAATTGCTTGGCTTAGAATGCAGCAATGGTCAGGAATCTCCATCTGCAAACATGCTTATTTCTAGAAGTTTCGTATTTCGAAAGCATGTATTTTTTTTGCTTTGTAAAGAAATATTATTGGCAAAAAATTACATGGGAGAAATTTAAATGTCTGTGGGGGTGCCACTTAGGTCTAAGTTCAGTTTTGCTAGTTCTGAGTCTCCCTCTGTTTCTCTCCTGTTGCACTGACGTGTCACCTGTCATTAAGCTCAGTTTTCTCCTGCACGTAGTCAGACAAGGTGAGGGGAATGACTCCGATTGCATCCAGGGCGGCGGTTTTAGGCACGGAACTGTGGAGAGGAGGTGCCATAAGTCAGAGAAAAAAAGGGATGCGCACGCCACGTTGTCTCTATCTGTGACACTCCGTGGTGTGGCACTGCTCCTTGGACGTGTGCAGGCTGTGTGAGTATGTGCACATACACAAATGCATTCACACTTGGACACAGGCACACTTTTCCTTGTAGGTGTACAGTAACATTTCAACTGAAAGTGGCAGTTCTACAACGGGGGCAAGGAATAGAATCATGGGCTCTTAGAGATGGAAGAAGGTTTAAGAATTCCCGGCGTAATCTCCCTCACAGGGTGGGGATTCTCATAACAGTGCTGTGTGGAGATAATTCAGCCAAAGCTTAAACACTCTAGGAAGAGAAACTCACTATTATATGAGCCAACCTAGAGCATTGTGGGATATCTTAAATGATTAGAAAGTTGTCCTTTATTTCAATCCTGTATCTGCTCTTTAAAAAATTCTGGTATTGTACTCTGATATCTAGATGACTTTTTTTTTCCCCTTAGGCTGACAATCCTCAAACATGTTTAACATAATTGTCTCCTTTCCCCTTTTTCTTGAGCTAAATATTCCCCTTTGTCTTGTTTGTTTCTCCCATGATATGGCTTCAGGAACCCTACTGTCTTGGTTGACATCTTTAAGCCAATTTGGCTCCTAAACTGGATACAATACTCCAGATATGGTTATTATTTATGTGACGCATGGACTCTGTTTTCATTTAGTAGCCAGTATACTTTTATTGGTGCAGTAGATTAGATGTGGCCTTATTTTCACAGCCAGGTCATGCTACCAGCTCACATTGAACTTATAGTGACCTTAAGACTCACAGATCTTTTAAGGGCTTGAAGTCTGGCCTTCTCATTCTTCACTTAGGCAGCTGACTTTCTGAAGCTAACTGCAGATCATTCTGTTTATCACCGTTGCAATTTATCTCACAGGTTTAAGCCTTCCTTTTAGCCTGTTCATATCATTTTCAGCCTTAGTTCTATTCTTTTGGTATTTGCTGTTAATCTTGGATTTTGAGTCAGTCACAAAGTTGGAAGGGATGTGATTCATGACTCAATTTAGAGCGTCAGTAAAATTTTACACAGGCCCAAAAGAAGAAAGGTTGTCTGGGCTGCTACTAGCGATTTCTCTTGGAGTAACAAGAATATACATTCGTTGATGTTTAATCAACTGAATCCACCTAGCTGAGCTATCAGAGCACATTTCTAAACTTCACCCATTAAGGGAAACTATGAAAGATTTGTTTGATTGAAATTAAGGAGTACTCTGTTTCTCATTTACTGTTTTATGTATATATTGAAAGAAAGGAAATGTGACTACTTGGCCATCTTGT
>NW_011888880.1:841114-855655 GCF_000151845.1 Pteropus vampyrus | reverse complement strand
TAGTAGCCAGTATACTTTTATTGGTGCAGTAGATTAGATGTGGCCTTATTTTCACAGCCAGGTCATGCTACCAGCTCACATTGAACTTATAGTGACCTTAAGACTCACAGATCTTTTAAGGGCTTGAAGTCTGGCCTTCTCATTCTTCACTTAGGCAGCTGACTTTCTGAAGCTAACTGCAGATCATTCTGTTTATCACCGTTGCAATTTATCTCACAGGTTTAAGCCTTCCTTTTAGCCTGTTCATATCATTTTCAGCCTTAGTTCTATTCTTTTGGTATTTGCTGTTAATCTTGGATTTTGAGTCAGTCACAAAGTTGGAAGGGATGTGATTCATGACTCAATTTAGAGCGTCAGTAAAATTTTACACAGGCCCAAAAGAAGAAAGGTTGTCTGGGCTGCTACTAGCGATTTCTCTTGGAGTAACAAGAATATACATTCGTTGATGTTTAATCAACTGAATCCACCTAGCTGAGCTATCAGAGCACATTTCTAAACTTCACCCATTAAGGGAAACTATGAAAGATTTGTTTGATTGAAATTAAGGAGTACTCTGTTTCTCATTTACTGTTTTATGTATATATTGAAAGAAAGGAAATGTGACTACTTGGCCATCTTGTGTTGCTTCCAGTATCCTCTCCTTCTGTTTACTCCTTAGCTTTACAGGCATTTCTTCTTACCCACATTATTCTATGACACGTTCATTTCCTCCATAGGAATTACGTTAGTAGTTTTAAGTGAGTATTTCTCTCCCTCAATTTAGAAGCTTCCCCTAATGTCATTGCCAGGTGCCATTCTTCTTGATCACCATACTGCCAATCTCTGATCAAGAACCCAGTTTTCAGTATCACGACCTGCAGTCCAGAAAGCCAGCTTCCACCATTTAATGCCATCTCTTTGGCCTGCTTAAAAGTCACAACATTCGATAAAAATGAACTAATGACATCTTCTACAACCTCAAGTCCTTCGAAAAGTCTTTTTTTGTTTGTTTCTTTTCCTTTAAATGTCCGTATCATTTCTTTACATGAATATGTGGAAGGGGCTACTGGGAAGGGGCTAGCAGATAATTCTGCTTTGATTTACTGGGAAGGGGCTAGCAGACTGGGCGACTCCACAGGAGTCCTCTTTCCTTAGGGGTGCCACCATGTTGGTCGCTTGGCTGCTGCTTCTCTCTGTGGTAGGAACTCTGCTCCAGTTCAACAACAGCTCCAGTGGCTGATGAGGCAAGAGTCGAAGAAAAAGCAGGTTGAGGAAAGAAAGGCAGAGAGTGAGTCTGGGTCCTGACCGAGCCGAGAGCTCACCAGCTGCACCACAGCCATGTACCAAGGCCATGGTGCCAAACAAAAGATCTCGTGACTGCCCCAGAGGCTCAGACAATCCCTTCTGGGTCCATATTGCCCCATCGTATCTCCTAATTCTGGTTTTGTTCTGGTGTTTCCAATTTCCAACCTAATACCACATGCCTTGTCTTGGCCCGTCGAACTCACCTCCCCCATATTGAAACTTTCCTTGAACTGCCAAGTTTTAATGTCATGTTCACCCTAGAAGTTGTTTCTCAGATCTTTTAGACGATATTTTGATGCTGTGGACATTTTATGGCTCTGGGCATGAGAGATGGAGTAAGAATCAGAGATGGAGCAATTATTACTCGGCAATTATTTGTTTACATGAACATTTTCTTTTTAGAACCAGAAAATACCCATGGCACTAAAAGTCTGTTTCCGAATGGTTATTTCGAAATCTTTCTTCTGGCTTTCTGGTCAGCTTCTGACCTCAGCTTTGCTAAAGTGGGCCCCACCCTGCAGCACTCCACACACCCCACTCCCAGGCACGGCCCTAGGAACTTGGCCTTGTGTCCTGACTTGTATTTGCAAGGAGTTCAGATAATCGTGGGAATCAATTCAACTAGTTTACGCAATTCTAAACATTCCTAGTTTCTTTGTTCTTATTTTATAGAAGGAAGAAAAGCAAATGCTTTTTCATGCTGCTCACTATTCCTTCTTTACCAGCTCATACAAAATACAACTTGGGACAAGCAACACACAGTGAAAAGATCTGAGGGGGCATAAAAGTTCACATATGGAGCCTGGTGATACAAGCACGGTAGTGGCTGGAGTTTGGAGCATGAGAACATTCCACAGATTTGTACAGTTAATTTTGTATAAGAGGACAATAAGCTTTCAGGTGGGTAAAGAAAGATGTGGAACACAGTCAGAAGTCAACGATGGACCACTGCAAGGGAAAGGACTGTCCCTGTTAAGTGACTTTGGAAGGCAAAGCAAATGGACAATAAACAGATATTTGATTCTGTTCTTGAGGGATGTTATAATTTTCTGGTGTCCTGGCCTTTCAGTCTTTAAGTTAGGGCTCTCCCGGATTACACAAGGCTACAAAGGGACTGTTCTGTCAGGGCAGATAATTCTGCCTTGATTTACTGCCCTTGAATGACTCACAAACACGCATGTTCAGCCTTGGCCTCTCCACTGAGCCACAGGGTGGTAAATCAAACTCCCATAGATGTCTCAAAGGTACCTACAATTTAACAGGCCCAAACCAAGATGCTTGATTTACCTTCTTCCCCAAGCCTGCTTCTTATATCAGTGAATAGGGGTTCTTTACGTTCCATTTTTTAGTAAATAGCACCATTATCCTCCTGCATTGGAATTCGAAAACATAGGAATCCTCCTTAATTCCTTTACCACCCCATACCCACCCAATACCAAGAAGTTCTCATCAGTGTACCCCAAATTAGCTCACTTCTCTTTCCACTGCCCCATCTCAGTCCAAGCCACCATCATTTCTTAGACAACTTCAATGGCTTCCTAACAGGTCTCTCTATTGTGCTCTAGGTCAATTTACATTTTTCTCTTGTTCAAAACCCTTCAATGGCTTTCCATTGCAGCAAAACAAAATAATGTGCAGATTCTTTGCCGACCACTCAGTCCCAAATGATCTGGTTCCTGCCAATCTCTCCGTCTCCTTCTCCTCCCGCCCTCACCCGCCCGCTCCCAGTGCTGTTTCTTCCATTGTTCACTCCCACCCAAGCTTTCCCCACCTCCAGGGCCTTTGCCTTGACCCCTTTTGCTGCTCAGAGCTTTTTTTCTTCAGATCTTCACAGATAAGTTCTTTATTATTCAGATCTCAGCTTAAACGTCCTTCCTCAGAGGTGGCTTTCAACACCTTACTGAACATTTCTGAAAGTCACTCTTGATCTCATTGCTCTGTAGTATTTTCTTCATTGTGTTTGCCACCTAAAGTTGTCTTACCTATAGATCTACTTACTTCTTTACTCATTTTTAATCTCTCTCTCCTGCTCAAATGTAAATTCTATGAGGACAGAAACCTAACATCTGTTTTACCAGCACATCTCGTGTGCCTGAAACAGGGCACTCAGTAAATACCTGATAAATGATATAACACGATGAAAATCCACCTCTCCTTTAATTTCTAATTTCTCCTTATTGAAACGAGTTTAGCTATACTTTGTAAACATTAAAAAATGCATAAAAACATAGTTTACCATGACAGTATAGAATATCATTGATTCAAATGCAAATTAATAGGTACTGAAACTAATGAGCTAACAATTATTGATTGTGACAGAAAATTTTTTCTAGTGAACATTTTCGCTGAAAACCACTAATATTTTTAATCTTCTGTAGGAAATTATGACGTGAGGTTGCAACCTGATACAAAGTAAAGTGAATGGCGAGAGAAATAAAATTCTTCCTTGGTAGATTTACTTTATTACTTATTTATGATAGTCCTTGAAAAACATACAAATTTGTATTAAAATATTGATAAGAAACATTTCTGGGTAATGATTCATAACCTGGAAAACATGATTTAACTAGGAATAATCCCTAAATCCATATTTAAACATTAGTATGCACAAGATCAAATTTCTAAAAACTATTCGTATATTTATAAACATGCAGTTGAGAAAAACTCAGTTTGAACATATGTAATAAATTTGTAAGATGGCCATTGACCAACTTGTCAGTTCTCTAAGAAGCTATACAATTAAAGCTATTGCTTATTGAGTAATTACTATATGCCAAACACTCAGATCTAAGCACTTTACATATGTGAGTTAATTTAATTATTAAAATAATTTTATGAGAGATTGTTACATAAAAAAACCCATTCAACTAAAACCCCAAACCGAGAGGCTTAAAGCAACAATTATCTATTATTTATTGTTTTATTTGTTTCCAACACTATTTCTCTCTGGTTTCTCCTGGGCTCACGAATGGAGCTGCATGCAGCTGGAGGGTTAGCCTGGGATAATTTTGTTCTTCACAGCAAATTATAAGGCGAACCCAGATTTAAAGAAATTATACCTCTGGATGAGAAGATTAGCAAAGTCATATTGCAGAGATAGGTCTCTGTGGGGTAGCAGAATTTGTGGTCATTGGGTAATCAACCACAGATAGATATCATTGTTATTTCCACTTTACAGATAAGAAAACTGACATAGAGATATGGTAACTTGCCCAAGGACACAGTAAGTAAGTAGTGGAGTTGGTATTTGAACACAGGCACTTTGTGTGTGGAACCACTATACCTTTAAAACAGCATTTGGTGAGATCATGAGAACTGACTCCTAGGACCCCAAGGATAAGCTACTTTTATATTCTCTACCTCCATGTTTCATCTTAATACAATAGAAGAGTTAGAGTAGAAGATCCTAATGTATTGTCCAACTTGAAAATAGTATAGTTTTGAATTTTCATGTAAAAGTTATGCACATACTTACATGAATATAGTTTTCGGATTGATTCGGTTCTCATATCTATGTGAGTTTAAACAAGTAACGTTGCCCATTTGTGCTTGTTCCTGCAAAGCTAGGTCAGTGCCACCTAACCTAGATTGTCAGTGAGAGGATGCGTAATTGGAAATAAAAATAACCAATTGATTTAAGGCATTTTGACTTTTTAAATGTTTCTTATGTCTCTAATGACCCAAGAGATATGTACCTAAAAGCTATCATACTCAAATGCTTTATTAAGATTTTTTTATATTGTACAAATAAACAAAAGAGACAGAATGCATATGCTGAGATGAACTTTTTGTGGGTGTCTCATGGGTGTTCACAGACTAAACACTAGATTTACCTTTGTTGCCCTTTATGCGGGCTTCTTCAGTGGGTCCTCTTTCTCTGAGTCACCCAACCCCTCATTTCCATCATAAACAGCACCATGGATCTCGTTCAATCAACCGGCTCCCTCTGACCAGCCCCTTATCCTGCCACTCAGCAGTCTGAGAGTGCTTATCTATAACCCCATTCTGTGCTTGTCCTCAAGTAGTAGTCCCAGTCTTGAATCTTTGTTCGATATGACTCTGGCACTGGCATTAACAAACATTTTTGGAATGTATCTGAGGAAGAAACAACGTAGTTATTTTCACAGCTTAGGAAAGTCAAAGATTGGATAGTTGAGGTGCGGGGAGGATGATGTTAATGCGAAAATCTTCAGAATCAGAAGTGGAATCTGAGTAGTATGAGGAATATCATTCAAATATCTTAACCTGTGGGAAAAGGTGCATCTTCCACCAGAATTTGTAGAACAACAGGAACAGATGCTGAGAAATGATAAAAAGCCAAGATAGAGGAAGTCTTACAACCTGGCAACCATTGGAGAGCTTTGCTGGGTCTGCGAGGCCCCACACAGGCTGGCCTCTGTCACACCTCTGACTCGTCGCCTCCTGTCCTCACATCACACTCCAGCCACCTTGGCTTCTCGCTGTGCCTCCGACGTCCAGGCATGGGCCATCTCAGAGCCTTTGCACTCTTCTTATCTCTGCACGAAATCCCCAGGCAGCTTCCTGACCGACTCCCTCACCCCACATCTCGCTCGCTTCTTTCCTTCTCTATGGTGCTCACTCACCTCGACCTTCCTATTCAATAATGAAACCTGTCACCGTCCACCTCCAGCCCTGATGATCTCTTAATCCTGAATAACGTTTTAATTTTTCCATAGAATTTATCAGCTTTTTATATACGGTATCATTAAAATGATTTAACTTAAGAATTTAGGGTCTAAGAGGGCATGGACTTTTAGCTGTTGTAATAGATTACCAAAAAATGGCCTCTATTTTTCATCTCTCCTGTACTTGTTTGCTAAGACAGCTGTAACAAAATACCACAGATGGGGTGGCTTAAACGACAAAAATTTCTCACAGTTCTGGGAGCTAGAAATCCAACATCAAGGTGCTGGCAGGTTTGGTTTCTCCTGAGGCCTCTCTCTTGGGCGTGCAGCTGACGGCTTTCTCACTGTGTCCTCACGGTCTTTCCTCTGTGCACGTGTAATGCTGTATCTCTCTATGTGTCCAAACTCCTTTTTTTTTTTTTTATAAGAACAGCAGTAAGATTGGATTAGGGATCACCCTAACAGCCTCATTTTAACTTCATGACTTTTTAAAAGACTCTGTCTCTAAATAAAGTCATCTTCTGATGTAGTGGAGAGTTGGGCTTTGACATGTGAATTCGAGGGGTGGGGTGGGGGACATAGTTCAGCCCATAACACACATTATATCCATATACTTTGTCCCATAACTTTGTAGTGTTCTACATTTCCTCTGAACTTGGCCATGAGATTTGCTTTGGGGCAATGGGATGTTAGCAAATATGACACGAACGAGAGACTTATGTATAATGGAATTTGTCTACTCTTGTTCTTCTGTCCTGGCCGTGAGAACTTTCCTAGACAGCCCCGATGAGGAATGAATGAGACACACAGAACGGGGCTAAGTTTTTCCTAGTTGCATTTAAAGCTAAAGCCATCTGAGATTAGTCAGAGCCAGCTGACCCTCAGCTGTGCGAGAAAAAGCCCAAGATCAACAGAGGCTTCATGTGAACCCACAACCGACCACAGATGCAGGAATGGCCCAGGCTGACTGGCCAAGCCTATGCCTCACCAGGTGAACCCTGCAAACTTGTGGTAATTGTCACACAGTGCTCCAGTTTTGTGGCTATTATGTGTTATTGTGGCAAGGAAAAATCGATACACCTATTTTGTTCCTTGATGTATTTCAAGTAGCAATAACAATGCTTGGGACATTGTAAGTTATCGATAAATATTTCTTAAATGAATAAACGGACCAAGTCTAGAGTTAAACACATATAAACAAGTGCCTGCTTGCAGGGGATCTCCCATCAAGATTCATTACCCATCTTTCACAAGGATGACTTTCTCAGGCTTAATACGCTTGAATTCCTAAGTGGTTTCATGAACTAGCATCTAACATGATTCGTCGTGGTCTGATAGGTTTACTACTCTTTAAGGAGTTTCATTGCCTGACGCTGAAGAGGAAGTGTGTTAAGCCAATAAGGGAAAGGTTGGGGGGAAATTTTCAAGGCTTTCCTACAGCATCTGAAATTTCATTTGCAAGGTAGGTGACCACTAATCCACCCACAGGAGCACTTGGGCCTCCGCTGTCCTCATAACTCTAGGGTAAGGCTGTAGACTGAGGGAAACTGGAGGTGGTGAGGGAGTATTAAAAAGAGGGAGACTAAGAGTAATATTAGTAAAAGTAAACAAAATATGGGCAAGACTACTCTTTGGAGCCTAGGTGTTCCCTCATTCTGAACAGATCTCCATCTCCCCACCCACTCCATCTAGTTCAGCCCTATCTTACCTTCCAACCTAAACATCAGCCCCAGGGAGCGGTGGGTGGGAGCAGGGGCAGCCATGCCCCTCCCCGCCCTACCCCCAAGGACTTCTTATACTCTCCTACTACCTTGGTGTGTGATTAAAAATGTGCGTGATCAATGCTCAGTGCAGGTCTCTTGCACTAGATTCTAACTCCATGAGAGTAACATATCTATTTAGCTCGGTATTATATTCTTAGAATTCAGGATAATGTACAATATAGGTTATTATACAATAAATACTTGTTGAAAATTAGGGCAGTGACCAAACAGTATTGATTTCATGTCCTCCCCATTTATTAATAGATGTCACTGATAGAGAAAAATCACAAATGAAATTAAATATTGCTGAAATAAAACATCTAAAATAAGTCTGATCCTTACCAAAGAATTTCTGAACTTTGTTACTTAAGGAAGGTTTTTAATAAATATTTCTTGAATTACGTTGACAAACTGCTTCAAAGAAAACATTCTGCAAATTATATTTCTGTTCCGAAGCCAGAACTTCTAGATTGATATGTTATTAAGACTTTACAGGCTTTTTCTATTTAATGAAATTCCAATAACAGGTGATTCCCGTTGTTGACCAGCCTTTGGCAATCCTGTTTACTCCAGTCCTAGCATCGAGCCAGGAGACCAATCTAGAATAAAAGAATTTGGATGCAAAGTGGGGACCCACAGACGTTGAGATCATGTTTAGATTCTGAGCTATGTGGGAAAGAATACGAGACAGATGCTGTTTTGTGAACTTCAGGAGGTCTTGTACACAAGCTCAGAAGGTTTGATTCTGATGAGAATTCAAGGTAGAGGGAACGGCATTTGGAACAGCCCTGTCACGTAAAAATAACTGAGAGAAAGTGAGCGTAGCTGAAGGGCTCTGAGCCTGAGATGAGGCTATAGTGATCCACAGGGGCCAGGTCATGCCCAGCTCAGAAATCCATAGTGAGGTGTTTGTCCTCATCCCAAGTACAATGGGAAGCTACTGAATATTTTCTGAGCTATAATCACTCCAGCTCTTATTAGGAGGATGGACTGGAAGGCAGAGTGGGTGAGGCTACAGCTGTGGTTCAACAATGCTTGACAGAGCTTGTGGGAGAGAGCCTGGCCACAGCTATCTGCTATTTCTTTTTTCACAAGCATAAATAAAAAGGTGTTTAGAAATTAGCAAGAGCCAAGTTTAAAGGGAACAATAGACAAACCTTGAGACTTACTTTTGCTTGGGGCTCTAAATATCTAGCAATGAAGCCTTATCAATGAACTGTAATCCCCATTAAAAGAGCACGTGAACATAAGCAAAACTCTAGTGCCTATCATTATACCTAGCAACAGCACTGTTAATAGATACTCGCGGAATGAATGACTCAGTGAATCAAGGGTTACAAACAAGGAGCGATTGTAAGAAACACATTGGAAGTAGTAGAGGAAGCCATTTTTTTTTTTTTTTCTAAACCTCTGGTTTCAGTACTTGCAAGAATCCAATAATATGTTTTCATTTTTAAGCATTTGTACAGATGCCCGACCTATATGCTGAGCCGTAAATTAAAATAAACTATACAAAATGCCCACTCTGCAGTGTGCCTGCCTCTGGCTCATGTTCTGTTTCAATACTGGCATAACCAAAATAGCTAATGTGGTCGTTCAAGTCTAGTGTCAGCAACTTGTTCTCCCTCAGTTTCTAAATCCCAAGGCAAACAGCTTCGAGATGCTAGGATGAAGAGAGCTAAAAATGAAGGAAAAAAATTTGCCAGTTCTTTTGTTGCCTTATTAAGTCTGGAGTATTCTATTTAATCATATCTTCCTCTAGGAGAAATCAACTATTTGAAGAAAAATACATTCCTGGTATCTGAATGCTATCTTTCAATAAAGAACAAAGATCAAAGAGTGTGCAATTTCTAATCTTTAAACATTAACAATGACCCTTGTACTGCAAAATGGAATTACTTAGGGCTGTTATGGAGACCCCTGTAGTTTTGAGCATACAAATGGAATGACTTAATACAGCATATGAAATTAATTGTAACATGTTTAATATCCTTCAAATACATTAGAAAGAACGTGGTATTTGGCACTTGGATATTTATTTTAAACATTTCACCAAGTGCACGAAGCTCTGTAATACGTCTGAAATATTTAACACAGATAAGCTATCTTACCCAAGCTCAGCATTTTTTCCCAATGTTTGTAGATTTTGTTATAAGAAAATTGGACAGTGTAACCACCAGGCAATATTTGTTAACTAGTGTCTGGGAAAGGGAAAAGATAGATGACTGCTAGATCAGCATGTGGCCAGCCAAGAAAATAAAAAGACACTCGTAGTAAGCGATTTTAATCTGATGGTCAGTATCCTATTCAGGATGTCAGATTTCTTTTATGAAAATGCAAAGGAAAAGGTTCATAACACACCGGGGTAAAGTATATAACTTCTGTTTCATGATCTGCAAAGAGTAGTCAGCTCATTGACTGGCGAATTTATTCTCTGTGTTTGAAAGATAGCACTCGGTTACCCAAAGAGAACCTTCTCATTGCTGTAATCGCTCTATCATTCCAAGGAGATTCTGGTGCATGGCTCGTCTTTTCCCTCTTGCTGATGCCCCCTATACTTCTGCCTCTTAATCACAGGACACTTTGCCCAAGAATGAATTTACAGAAAATTGAGATACACATTCTTTATGGATGAAGGCAACTGTGTCATCTACATTTTCCACAATTCAGCCATGCCCTTTGTTCTTGGACATGATAGAAAATCTGTTTTCACTCTCAATTGGAAAGTCAGCATGAGTTAGGCCAGATGGCTGTTGACCTCAGGCAGTAGAGAATGGGAGAGATTCCCAACTGTTCTTATCACTCTGGGCAGTGACCTCCTTTGGAGCAACAGCCTCAAGAAGCTGACACCTAGAAGACTGACTTTCTCCTTGAACACTAGACACTTTACTGATTGTGTGCTGAGAAACTCTAGGTTACTTAATTGTCATGGCATCAATGCCTCTTGCCAGTGTTTATATATATATATTACTCTGTATCCATTGAAGTCAAGCTACGGGTGTATATGTCTTGATAAGTAAGATGTTAGAAAAAAAGAAGTCCTCATAACACAGTAAATAGATCATAGCAGATACTCAATGTGTGTGTATTTCATTGAATGATTAAGTATAAATGAGTGCTAGTCACCATACCTTATGTTATCTGTTATTTTCAGAAAATGTAATATATATATATATATATAAAATAATACACACACACACACACACACACACGCACACACACACAGAAACATAATGCATTGCAATCATGATCTCAGTTTGTTCTCCAATAGTGCCAGAGAGGTTTTATGATCTTCTTTTGCTAGATGAAGAATTTAATATTATGTAACTAGAAAGTGGAGGAAATGGGACTGGATCAAGTCTCTCTGTCCAACTCTGATGCTCAAATATTTCACGACAGTGCTCAATTGCTTCCCCTTTTGTTACCATAGGGGGGGATGACTAACTAGAATTAAAATTATATCCCCAAAGCCATAGGATAATTTACCTGTAAATTTTCTTTCAGAGCCCATGCCTGCTCATTCTTCATTTATTTGCATACCTTAAAGCAATAAATAACTATATGTGAGATATAATATATCAGTACACTTGCTCCAAAATTGAGAGAGCTGATGAATGCTTGACAGAGTTTGGGATAAGTGTATTTTTCTCTTCTATTTCTATCAGGTTGCCTTTTAGATCTGATCTGATCTGACATCTCCCCCCAGGACGTCTGAGTGTGCAGAGTTATCAGTTCTCTGTCTATTTGCTATTGACTAGCCAAGGAAAAACTGGCATCTTGCTGGGCTAGCTCTCTAGCTCTCTGTACTGCATATATTAAATGAATAAAACCTAAAGAATTAGGTCATTGGAGCAAGTGTATCCATTTATTGGACCACAGATAAAAAACATGTCTAAAATGTGCCCTTCATTATGGAATGTATCTGAATCCAGTGTTAGTTCACATATTGGTTGGAATCACAGACAAACAGCCCTTTTCACCCGACAGCCGCACCCATATAGCTTCTTAGCAAAACACAAAATAGCAGTAAGTAGGATTTTTTGTCTCTATGTTCATCTTAAAGCAATTCCCTTTCTTTCCATCTTAGTGCCATAATTCTGTCACCTGGGTCGGCACAAGTAACCACCTCTCAGGAGGCAGAGCAGAGTGAGAAGAACCTCCATTATGAAGACAAAGAAAATTCACAAGGCCAAGTCTTAGTGGGACTGAGGGACTGACCTCTGGCTGTTTCTCCCCATCACTGAAAGCTGTTAATGCTGCAGTTTGCTCACTGGGCACATTTGTGCTGGTCTTACAGGAAGGTCAGCCTCAAGTCAGAATGAATGAAAACATCCAGTTTACTCTCAGCCTCATCTGCATCCCCTTCACAGCAGAATTTTGCAGAAAGCTAAGAACTCTCCTCCCCACTCCGTGGGCCCCCTTTTTCCTGATGTACCTACCACTCATCCATTCTAAGTATGCCGCTTATCAACTACTTACCAGTTTAAAAGAAGGAATTTTTTGAAATTTTGCTACACGTTTAGAAGAAAACCATTATACATTTTTCAGGCCTTAGTTGTATTTTTTTAATCTTAAGGAAAAATGTAATTGGGCAGAAGGTTATTTACTAGGCACTTTTGAAAAGTCTAACTAATACCTTTTCAGTATATCCTACATTAAGCAGCATCAAAATGATGCATGAAAATGGTATATGACAATGACTCGGTAACTATGCGTATATATAGTTATAGGATTTGAATTCATCTGTCTGTATTCTAGAGTCCATTCACAAAATTATTCTGATCTATTTAGGGGTATTTTTTACTTGAATTTATATTTATTATTTGGCACAAACCTAGTCATTTCATAATCATCACTTTAAACTAACACAATTGATACTAAACCATGTTGGAGTGGAAGGAAATTAAGCAATCAATAATCTGAGATATAAAAAAGAATTTTTTAAAAGGTATTCCTCCTGTCGCATTAAGACATTCGCAATTTAAGCATCTCACATTCTTATTCCTGAGATATGTTTAAAGACAGAATTTTTCCTCTCTGAATTAAAATAGTTGTTTGCAGTGAGGGCTTGTGAGGAAGAAAAATGCCCTCTGCCTCGTTCTGGCTTTAATCCAACCAAAAAATAATAGATTTCAAGGATCAACTCTTATATATTGGTTTTAGCTATTTGGAATGTTGAGAAGAATTTCGAGGCTCCATCCAGGCTCAGTGGAAAAAAAGTGTTATCGATCAGTGATGTCTGCTTTGGGAGCACGAGTGAAGAATGAGGTCCCATATGCCATATATTTGTGCTTTGAGGCTTTTCTTAAATAGAATCACTTTTACTGAGTTGACTTATATTTTAAAAAAATAGGTGTACATAGTAAGATTAAATCATTTGTGTGTGTTTAAAATTGTATTTTAAAAATATTTAAATTGTGTTGTTGCTATATGGTACAAAATAATAAGACATGATAGAAATCTTATAAACTTAACAATGAAACCCCCTGTATTGACCTTTCCAGGTTTCAAAGTACTTTTCGTAGACACGATCTCATATGTGCTCCAACAAACCTATAAAGTAGGTATTATATTTTCCCTATTTATATATGCTTGGACTGAGACACAAAGAATTTCAAAACTTTTTCCAAAATTACATCCAGGATGAAAATGCCTGTCTCACAAAAGTGGTATAATGAGGTTATTGAGAATATCCAGACTTCCAAGAGGGGTGTATTCTCTGATCGTTTGAGAGGATGCTTCCTAGACCACCCAGTGCAAAGTCACTATATGACAACTCCACTAGATGGTCCAGTCAAATCAGACTGCTTATAGTGCCATAGGAAAACACCTGATAAGTTTTTACATCTATTTCTTTGCTCTGAAATGTCATCTGTCTCGTTCCTACCTATCTTCTATCTTTCAAGACAACTCAGGTGTTAGCTCCTTTTGAGTGCTTTACCTGTCCCTTCCCAGAACTGGAATAAGGTGCCATTTCCTATACATCATTCAACTAAGGAATGTTCTACCATAACCTCACACCAGGAAGCTTTGATGTCTGAGTGTTCTTCTGGGAGAAAAAATATAGTTTTTATTTAATTATCCTGATTTCCAGAATATTCACTGGCCATGTGGGATTATCATGCTTTAAAACACAGAAAGATATATTTGATGCATTCTTTTCTACCTGTCTTGAAAATTTCTCTTTTCCTATCTCTGTGTGCTAAGTGGAACCTAGAAAGACCTAGGTCCTGGGGATCATCCAGGAAACTCTTTCTTCCACTCCATGGAGTGGGATGGGTTTTTAGACACAAAGCCTTTTCTCTTTTCGTTTTCTCTCTCATTCCTTCCCTGCGTCCAGAAACTGGCTCCAAAATTCAGAATATAGGGATAAGAAAATCTTTTTACTAAAGTCCCTGGTTATATCTTTAGGCTCAAGAAACAGCCTCCAAGTCAATTTTAATGAAAACTTTTTGTTAAATTCTTAAATACATACGAAGCCATGAAAAGTTACCTGGCTACTAATTCTGCTGCTATGCCTTGTGGGGGCATTTTCTCTAGGAAGGACTATTGGCATGAAAGTGGGCATTCTGGATTCCCTGGCTATAATTGCATCTGATAGCAATAAGTCTCCACCATTGTAATACTCCATATACAGATTTCTATTATTCTATTTACAAATTAATCTGAACAAAGTAGGCCTTGCAACTCAAAACCTACTAAATGCTTTTTCTTCAGTAATATTTTTTAAAGATCTCAGTCCTTCCTTTTGATTCAATAGATTATTAGATTCAATAATTTCCTACATGTCACCCCTAGCAACACAATGTAAATTCATATCAAAATCTTCAAACTCATTTACTAAAATG
>NW_011888880.1:833546-839749 GCF_000151845.1 Pteropus vampyrus | reverse complement strand
AATTTTACTTAATTAGCATCCAAATAATGAAAATATAAGAGTTCTATAAGACTTGTGTCTCAAAGAAAAGAGGCTAGACGTCCTACTATACGATCAGCTGTATTAGGCAAAATTACTTTTTGATTCACAAAAAGAGAAAGCTTCCCTAGGGACAAGCGTAGGTCATAAAAGTCCTGTTATTGCGTCTGGATAGTTACTGTACTTTCCACTTTCAGAAAAAGGATGAGTGACTGAATTAATGTATTTCAATGTAAAAAGAAAAAAGCAATAAATTAAAAACTTTTTAAATTTTCTAAATTACTGCTGTAATTTCCTGTGCTCTCATCAATTCTCCTTCTATCAGCCTTTATACCTGGACAAAGATATTTTGCACATATGGTATCTATGGAACCTTGTTGAATTGCTTAGCAGACTGTTAAATTTCAGCTTCCCTAAACACTTTCCACAACTAATATGTTTTTGCTGTTCTTTAGATAAATTCGCATTGTCTGCGATCATTGATTACCACAATACAACAGTATGGACATTAACAACCAGCCCCCCAAGCACACACCTACCTACAGTGTGAGAAAAGAGCACTGAAAATGTCTGGCTATTTGAGGAAAAGTACAGTATTTCAGTTCAATTTTTTAAAATTGATTCAGTGGTTATTTTTCCAGTGTCTATTTTGCGCAAAGGCACTTTGATTTTGAAAATGTGTCCCTAAAAGTCGACAAAATGGGTAATCCTAACTCAGATTGTAAAAAGTGGGGCAGCTTCTTATCCTTTGCTGTGAGGGTTATCAGGGCGTCCTCGGTCCTGCAAATGTTTCTTTTGAGGAGTATCTGGGCTTCTTATCTGGCCCAAATGTCTGTGGGGTCTAGTGTAGCTGGGGCTCAGGAAATGTCACTGGCCGGAATAACCTACAAAAAGTGGCCATGATAGTGTAGATTAGGCCTGAAAATAAAGTCCCAGAGCTTGCTCCCCACTTCTTCCCTCTGCCCTTTAGAGTCTGCATTCAGTGTGTGGTCTGGGGTGAAGGATGGGTAAAGGAGAAGGAACATTTACAAGACATCTTCCTCTGCTTCTCATACTGAATCCTGAAGCAGCTGCTCAATGCTCTTTTATGTTGATTATCTCTCTGAGCTCCTTAATCCTCCCAACACCACTATGAGACAGGCTGTACCATTATCCTCAGTGTACAAATGGGTGAAGTTGGAGAAAATGAATCATCTGTCCCTGAAAAGCTATGCTTATCTTTTCATGGGCTGCATCAAGGCCACCTGGCATTTAGTTTAATCTCAGGGGTGGGTCAGCCAATACTTCGGGGAGGAAGAAGAAATAAGAAAACTAAATTCATGTTTTGCTGAAAGGAAAGACTGGCAGGGACTTCATTCCAGAGTTATCTCTGTCCCCTAGTATATGACCTTGACTAACTCTCAGGGCACCTCTCTAACTTTAGACAGAGGGGTAGAATGAGAACTCCTACCGATTTTCCTACTGACATTTTTCTAAATCCTATCTACAAAAAGAATTGTATTTCCTTTCTAAACCTCCAAATAATGAAGTAGGGATTTGATAAACAACCCGGTCAATATCAGTCTCTCAAAAGAACCTCTCTCAGTGCTGGTGCTTGGTTAACACTCATCGCCTTCATTCATTCATTCATTCATTCATTCAGCAAGAGTTTACCCAGAACCTACTACATTACTCACACTGTGTTTGACATCAAGGATCTACAAAAGGGATAAGCTTTCTGCACTTAAGGTGTTTATTTTCTATTAGATGAAATAACTAATAAATAGGATATGATAAGCTAAACTGCATGATCAAGATAAGTACATGATGTATGAGAACGTAGAGGAATGAAATGGACTCAAACACAAAAAGGTCAGGGAAGGACTTTCAGAAGTTTTGAAGGGTGAGGAAAGGTTGGTAAAGGAGAAGCATGTGCCTGCAGGAACAAAGCCGTGCGGAAGTTGCCGCATGCCATTACGATTGGAGGAACAGTAATGGAATCCTGAGAGAGGACGAAAGTAGAGAGGAAGACAGAAGCCCTGATATGAAATATGAATTTTATCCTGAGGGTAGTGGAGAACCATTGAAGGATTTAAAGGGAAGGAGGGGGAGGGGGCACATTTGATAAAGATCATTCTGACAGCAGTGTGAAGAAGGGGTGGGAAGAAGGGAGGTCTCACCCGCTAAGGGGTAACTGACACAACGACAATAGAATTAGAAACTTGCAGTCTCTGTCATTCAGCATGAACATTATTTGTAAAGCAGAGAAAAGGTGATTTCTCTGTCCCTTTTAGGATCATGCAAACCAGTTTTGATAACTGAGTTAGGTATTTTACTCCTATCTGATTATCCTTCTTGTCCTATCTTTCCTTCAAGACAAAAACACTGGTTCAAAGTTAGAATGGGCTCTGACTTCGGAACCTCTTTGTATCAATTCGAATAGTTTTTTTTATGTGTATACCTAAAAGAAATACATGTTTCCTTTAAAAAAATTATATGTAGCTAGAGACAAAAACCACTAACTTATATAAAGACAGAAATATGATGAAGTCATTAGGTACTTTGTGAATATTCACCCAGATACTGCACATTCGTTTGCATTATTATTGCATATTTTAAAAAGTCTAGTGGCTGTAGTATTCCAGCACAATTGGATATGAAAGAAAATGTGTTTTAATCCATAAAAGCCCAGGCACTGTGTGGGGTAGCTTGTTTCTTGTTCTCTAGGTTAAATTTAACATTTTGAATTCAAGTTTATTAAGGCAATGCTTGACATAACACATTATGTCATGACACATTTTGTGGACAAGTAATTAAGATTCACAGAGGTTAATTCATTAAGGGTAACACAGTAAGAAAATCTGTGTTAAGAAAGATTTGACTCTTTGGTCCATGTGCTTTCCTCTACATTAAATGCATTATTTGCAGAGATTTATGTTTTACAAAATGCTTCTATTTACATTTTCTTATTTGATCCATTTTATAGATGTGAAAACTGAGTACAGTAGCTATGAAGCTATTGCATCACTTTTAGGTATAAGACTAAGAAGTGCTAGGCACAGTCCTGAAACCTCATCTTCAGAATAGAGACTTTGTCTTTTCTCCTACATCTGTTCCTCTGGGATATCTTCCACAGAAAATAAAGCTGGGAAATTGCATGGAAACACACTGAGAGAATGGAAAAGAGAGAGCTTAGACATTTTGACTTTTTCCTGTGATTCGTTCTCGAGATTTGCACCCAAACAGAATACTCTTCCTTCTAGATGTGCCAATGAAGAGCCTTCTTGCATTAAAGACCACAGAAAAACGAAGGTTGAAATATCAAGTACAGATAGAAAAATTTACAACTGGCTCTTGATAGTTTATATAAACAGAATTCCTTGTATTAATGAGCATTCACACACACACACACACACATGCACGCACGCACGCACACACACACACACACACACACATGTTGTTATTCCTACCCAAAATCCTAAAAGATGAAAATAACCAAGATTTCCATAAATTCTACTCATTTCTATTTATATCCTGTAAACATAAATATAAACATAAACTGTGCAACACTAAGAAATAAAGATCTTACTCTTTGTGTTTTTTTCCCCTCATGACTGAATAAATTTAATTATATATTTGATGACTTTTGGATAAATATTCTAGAGGGCATTAATGGGAAATGCATGCTAAATTGAAATAAAATTGTAAAAGAAAAAAATGTAACAATGTTAAATGCATCCCCAATAACTTTATCGATTTACAAAGTATCTAAAATCTTAAAAATAAAATAGAGCTACTTGGGTTCTAGGGCTTCTTCCGTCATTTATTAATTTGTCACCTTAGGCTAGTTTTCTCATGCTCCTTATCTATTAAAAGTAAGTGGTAATTTCGTCCCAGTCTACCTCATGTGTTGTTTTAGTAAGTGGTATGATTTATGTAAAAGTGTTTTGAAAATTATGAAATACCACAGAATAATATGTTGCTATTATAGCCATCATTTATTTACTTAGATTGAACTATTCAGCACAATGTGGTCCTTTGAAGGGATAAACATTTTATTTTTTAAAAAGGGTAAAAAATGCAAACTATGTTTATCAAGTTGATAATGACCATGAGTCAGGGTGTAGGTGTATTAATGCAATAGCAAAGAAAAGCCATTAAAAAAAGAAAAGAAACAATCTTTTGTTCTGATATTTACATATCAAAATATGTTTATTTCACACTTATAGGGTTCCATGCTTCATAGTTCCTTAATCTTCTTAATTCTAAAGACCTTCAACTCTATTTCAGCACTCTGCTGAAATATTATAGCTCCAAATGGATTAGTTTCTGAGATCTTAATTTTTGAAAGCCCCTTCTTTTACCATAATTTTCCTTCATCAAGCTCTCATTTTCTTTCATCTGTATCCACCTGTTTTCTTAATGTCACTGAGGACACCAGTTCTTTGACTCTTTTATTTCTAATAAATCAGCTTCTTGCTTCACTATTAAACAATGAACCTATGGTCTATCTCTACAGTAATTCACCGTTGCTCTTAATTATTTTGCTCCCTTTCCTTTCTACCTTAATGATCCAGCAAATTCCCAGTGCTGGATGAAAACAATGATCCAGCTCTGCAGCTACAGGTAAACAACCCTATACCTACACAGCTGCTGGACAACATTTTTACACAGACTGAAGTCACAAACAAATTACACTCACCTAAGTGGTTCATTGAATGAGCCAAGACTATTTTCACACTCTGGAGTTGATTAAACCCATTTTAGGGCCACCACGTGTTACGCCAGTATTACATTTGTCACACCGTGATCTATACCGAGACAGCACTTTTACCTGCTTCCTCTCTGCTAGTAACAAAAGCTTTATTTCCAAGGCAGCTGCCTCCATGGACCCCAGAGAGCTGCTCCGGGCCCTGCTCCTCACGACCCTCTTCCAGAACTTCCACCGTCCTCTGGTTTCCCCATCTTCGTCCGTTTGGTGTGGTACCTCTCTCTTTGCTTAATTCTATTTGGTGTGGTACCTCTCTCTTTGCTTAATTCTATTAACTGCTTACTATCCTTCCTGTTTAGCAAGACAATGCCTTGACTCAGCCTCCAAAAGTTGAATATTCCACACTTGACTCAAACTGTAGACTTTCACAGAGATGGGAAGCTCATGCCTCAGCTTGCCTGGAAGGGATGATCGAACATTTTATCATGATTATTTGTTTCAACATCTGTCTCATCTAGCAGACACGAGGCACTTAAGACCAAAGAGATGCAGTTGAAAGAATCCAAAATACAGTGTTAAAGGAATTCCCTAAAGTAGTTTCTTCCATGGACAACATGCACCAGAGTCACTTGGGACTTTTTAAAATATCCTTTCCTGGACCCCACCCAAAGCCCATCGTATTGCTCTCTCAGGGGTGGGGCAGAAACATTTGAATAATTGTCCCAGGTGATTCATTTGCACCATTTGAGAAGGGGCATGTGTAACAGTGGAGAGAAATCTAAGTGCTCTGTGGCTCCACGCGGGCTGCAGAAGTAAAGGTGTGGATTCCGTGTTGGGCCAAAAAAACTCCTACTATTCACTTCTGGAAGATTGCTGCCCCCTCAACAAGGTGAATTAACAAGGGTTACCAAACTTATTCATTTTCTGATGCCAGAAACCTGGATTTTTATACAAAGCCTGCTGATTTTTATACAATGCACATAATTTACAATTTGTTAAAAATTCTTCAAACTACAGAAAACATGCCACTACCAGTTTATAATTTTTATGTTAGAGCAACCAGAACACGTATAACTGGAAAACACTTATTTGAGGACAAAGAAACTAGAAAACAAGTATTTGAGGGCCAAGCAAAGGAGCAGGGACACAAATGAAATAGTTCGCGAGGAAAGAGAAGAATGAGGAAGAGGTCAAGAGAAGAGAGGATTACAGATGAGGGCTGGTCGGCAGTGTCACGCAGCATGAACAGGACGAGACTAAAACAGACACTTGGCAGTTAGGAGGTCATTGGTGACTTGGGTGAAAGCACTTTCATAGTGTTAGGGCAGAAGCCAGATCATAATGGGTCGAGAATGAGTAGAATTAAAAGACAGTGGAGAGAGAGAGAGATCAAGTATAGATTATTTTTCACAGACATTTAGCAGTTAAGAAGGAAGAAGGAAGACAACATAGTACATCAAGAGAATAAGACAATACAAAGGAAGCTGCTTTTATA
>NW_011888880.1:822490-833496 GCF_000151845.1 Pteropus vampyrus | reverse complement strand
CACTTATTTGAGGACAAAGAAACTAGAAAACAAGTATTTGAGGGCCAAGCAAAGGAGCAGGGACACAAATGAAATAGTTCGCGAGGAAAGAGAAGAATGAGGAAGAGGTCAAGAGAAGAGAGGATTACAGATGAGGGCTGGTCGGCAGTGTCACGCAGCATGAACAGGACGAGACTAAAACAGACACTTGGCAGTTAGGAGGTCATTGGTGACTTGGGTGAAAGCACTTTCATAGTGTTAGGGCAGAAGCCAGATCATAATGGGTCGAGAATGAGTAGAATTAAAAGACAGTGGAGAGAGAGATCAAGTATAGATTATTTTTCACAGACATTTAGCAGTTAAGAAGGAAGAAGGAAGACAACATAGTACATCAAGAGAATAAGACAATACAAAGGAAGCTGCTTTTATACCATTTTTATTGAAATATGACACATACGGAAACATGCATGAATCATAAGTATGTAGCTCGGGGAGTTCTCCCAGAGCAAATACCCCATGACCACCACCAAGGTTTAGACGCAGATCATAGAATTTACCAGAATTTACCAAAGAATCCTTCCTCATGCCCCATTCTTTGTCACCAGAAGCAACTGCTATCCTGACCTCTAACACTGCAGATAAGTGTTATCTTTTGTGAACTTTGTGTAAATGGAATCATAGAGTATGTAATCTCAAATGTTTGTTGATTTGTTTAAAAATATTGTTAATAAAATTCATCCATGTTACTGAATATATCTAATTGTCATTTATTTTCATTGATGTATAGTATGGGCAAATTACAATATATTGGGGACTGATTTCTAGTTTTGGCAATTGTGAATTTAGAATTGTTATCTATTTCCAATAAATCAAATCTTTTTTTATTATAAAAGTTCATAAGACATTATTATTTATGTTATTAATATTTATTTACATAGCTCAAATAATTATATTTCAAATAATTTATGTTATTGCTTTTGTCCTTTATTCCTTCCTACAGCTCCAAATATTCATCATAGATTATTTTCTTTTTGCTTAACAAATTTTATTTAGCTTGCATATTCTGGTAAAAAATGCTCTTAATTTTCTTTATCTGAAAAGGTTCTTATATCACTTTTACTTTTTTGAAGACATATGCATTGTGTCTAGAAGTTGATACTGGCAATTATTGTCTTTCAGTACACTGAGAGTAGCATTACTTTGTCTTATTTTTTATTTTGAGAAATTTTCCGTCTGATTGTAGGTCCTTTCAAAGTAATGCATCTTTTTATCTCTGGGTGTTTTTTTATGATACTTGTCTTTGTATTTTGTTATCAGCAATTGTTCTGTTCTGTACCTAGTTCTGATTTTCTTTATGTTGATTCAGTTTGAATCAATAGGGTTCAAAATGCTTCTTCAAATTGTAGCTTGTTTCTTTACCCAGCTTTAGAAAATTCTCAGTCATTATCTTTTCAATATCGCCTCTATTTTGAGACTCCAATTACATGAATATAAGTCATTTTTACTTCATGTCTGTCTTTTATGTTTTCTTTTTGTATTCTCCATCTTTTTGTCTCTCTCTGTTCTATTGTGGCTATTTTCTCTGACCTGTCTTCTAATTCACTTATTCCTTTTCCAGCTATGTCTCTTTTGCTGTTATTCTTAATTATTGAACCCTTAATTTTGATTAAAGAATGTTTCAGTGTGAGAATTTCAGTTTGTTTCCTATTTATTATTTTTAGTCCCATGTAAAATTCTCAAACTTGTTTTCATTTCCATGATCACAGTGGGTATAACAAGGTTAAAGTCATTGTCTAATCATTCCTTCATTAGAACCTCCTGTGGGCCTTTATCTGCTATCTGGGTTGTCTTTTTTTTTTTTCCCTTTTTTATTTTTTCTTTTTTTTTTTTTTTTTTTAATCTGTTTCTTCACTGGCCAGGTTATTTTTATTTGAGAACAAATCATCATATATAAAAAATAAGAGAGCCAATTTAAAGCTTGAACTTATTTTGTCATCCACCAGAGCAGATTTTCCTCTATTTCTAGCAGGTAGTCAGGGACATTGGCCATCTCACATCATCTTAAGACAATCAGGGTCTGAGATATCTCAAAGCTGGTTTCTGGTCTCTGTAAGGGCAAATCTATTTCTAGCTTAATTAACCTTAGTCATAAGATATTGACCTTTGGTTTTCAACTTAAACCCTGGGTAGTATTGCAAGAGTCCAAATAAAAAAAACAATGGTAGTTTGGACATGGGAGGTAAAAGTAGAATGAGTTAATGGAGGTCAGATTTTAAATATATTTTGAAAAATTTTGTAGATTGAGACAAGAGGATTATCTGGTGGTTTATAAGAGATGAGAAAATTACCCCAAATTTGTGACATGAGCAATGAAATACCATGTACCGAGATAAATAAGAATAATGGAAGAATTTGTTTGGTGGATAAAGATCAAGAATTTTATTTCCATATGAAAGGCACACAATTTTTTTTCTTCAAAATACCTCTGGAACACTGTTCAGATGGTGGTTGCAAGATTTGCTACTGCTCATAGTTGATCAAAGTTTTACAGTTTGAAAACTCCCCCAGAAGTCACAGTATGGTCTTCTCTGCTTAAAATGTCTGCTAATTCAATTGGGTGTGTTGACAAATGGGAGAGACATGCCATCTTATATACCTAGTACTCTAAGGTATTTGAGTGTATCATTTCACTATTATTTGCCATGTATTATTCTCATGACAGGATACGATCATTCCATTTTAGGTAATGGATACACAACTAAGGCACAGAGATGTAAAGTAACTTGTCCAAAGTCACACAGCAAATCGGTGGTGGAGGCAGATTAGCAGCCAGATTTGTAGGGCTCTAAACCTCATACTCCTTTCCACAATATTCTATATTCGCTAATATTCTATAAACCAAGGAAAATATAAGCTAAAGAGCCTTAAAAAATGATGATGAAAGAACATGAAAAACAGTTTATTTTGTGTTAGCAAAATCTAAGAGAACCTTTCCTAAAATACTTCCTTCTGATTTCTTTCTGCTTTTCTGGTTAGAGTCATCTTAGAGATATTAGGATCTGAACCTAAATTAACGTGTTTCTGTTACGTGGCAGAGCCCCAGGCCTCAGTGGCCTCTATCACCTCTGGCCACTTGATGGTCACTCTTAGATTTGCTTTAGGACCAAGTAAAAGTTCTGGGCACAGGGTGGCACTAAAGAGAATATTTGCGGATAAATATTAAACAAAACAAAACAAAACAAAACAAAACAAAACAAAACCCCTCTCTTTAGTGTGGCTTTGAAGGCCGTCCTTCCTCCAGCTTTCATCCATCCTCTTGACCTTCTCAGCTACTCCGTCCCAATCCTTGTCTTACATGGAAAAAAAATAAAAAGATTTTTATTTTGAACATGTTCTTTACCATGCAAATACACTGGGATAAGAATATGTCTTTATCATTCCGTCTACTACGGAACATACCTGTTCACGATCCAAGCATGAGAGAAACATCTTTATCTTAAAGGTCCTTCTTTCTCTAATGATCACTAAGACTCGTATCGTGGCACCATTGGCATACATGATGCATATATTACTCTCTGAGAGGACTATTCCCTCATGTCTTCTTGAAGTAACTTATACTAGATTGTTACACTGCGGATACTAGAGAAAGGAGAGAAATAACATTCAAGATTGGCAATAAGAAGGAGAAAGATTATGACATAGACTTTAGCCTATAGGTACTCAAAACACACAATACAGGGTGAAGAGGTGCCAAAGTTGAGAGCCAAGCACCATCTGCCATGGATTCATTAGCCCTGGAAATGAATCTGACCTAGCAGCATCATCTCAAGGAGTATCGAAGGGTAATGAATGGCTGCAAATTTGAATTGACAGAACTGTGAAGTAATTGTGTGCTTTTATTTTTACAAACACAAGTCCACAGGGTCTTGTACAATACTTCCACTTACGGTAACCTTTAAAAGGTTATATTATCCCATTGTGGAGAATTATCTGAATAGACTTTTACCTGCCTTCAGAGACTTGAGAAATGCTTTGTCCAAATTAAATAAGCAGTACACGTGTATGTATTATATCTTGAGATACATTTCTCACTTGCAATTAGTTCCGACGACAGAGGGCTTAAAATACAAAGAGTTTACTTTTCCAAAGCATTTGAAATGATCACAACATTGCCAAGAAAAAAATCTTGCTGAAGTCTCACTTTTAATACTGACTCAAAATTTAGAGTAACGGTATTTTTCAGCATTTCAATTTACATAGACATCTTTAAGAAAATAAAGAGTTCGAAAGACTCCAGAAAAATAGTACTGAATCTCTTCATTACTATTATGCTCCCTTTTTCAAAAAGTGTGGAGTAGATTTATTGTGGTAACTGATATTTATAGGGGAATATGGTAAAATGGAGACTTAGGAAGGAATAATAGAAAAATATCACAATCTCGACTGACTTTATGAGTAAACTTGCTTGTAAATTTATTCATTATAAAATGACCCTCTTACAATATACTAATATGATACATACTTTCCACATTAATGAGAACATTTAAAATTACATTGGATAAAAATGTCATAAATTAGAATATCATGCTCTCTGTGACAACATGTAACAAACCACAGAGCTGAACTTTCTAACATTCCTCTCCTCTGCTCACTTTTCAAAATAGCAGAACTAAGCTCAGTATGTATTACACGAGGGAGGTCAAATAATATGTTTTGTACTTTTCTGTATTTTGCTTATTTGTTGTTGTTGTCATTGTTTTGCTTTAGAAGTTCGAAGTTACTTATTTATTGGATGACTGTATTAAATACAACTCAGTAAGATCATGGAGGAATTGAGTTTTTAGTGGCTGGGTAATAAACAAACAAAAAAATAAACTAGGCCACTGTTCAAATTTGATCAAGGTTAGGAAAATCTAAAAATCATTAATATTTGATTGCTTATGGGTGACATGAGTTAGAGCCCTTAATTCAGCATCAGTAGGCATTCATCTGTGTCATAGAATAACCATAAATATTTGATTTCTTCTTGAAAAACAAACTGAACTCTTTACTGTACCAACCTCTCTAATTCAGGGAAGAGAGCAGCAAAAAGTAGTGTAGGGATAATAAATATTTTCATAACCAATTTCTATCGGTTCGAATTAAGAAATAAACAAAAACAATAGATGATGACCCCCTTGGGAAACAAATTCATTGGAGCAGAAAACAGATGAACAAATATTTGTACTTTTTACAATAATCTATAATGTTACATATAAATGTATAACTATATTTAAAACAGATAACTACTTTAGTAATTAGGTTTGGAAACCCTTAACTAACATGACTAATTCAATATAAAATCCTGTAAGGCAAGGGCTTTAATGAATGTGGTTTGGGTTATGTTTTATTTAAATCCACTACAATCAAATCTATTATTGAAAATGTTAAGTCATGGTTAAACATCTCCTGCTAGCTGTATATTTTACAATTGTGCCTTTTCAACAATACAGAAAATTTATGTGTTGAGTAAAAGAAGGGAAGAAATATTAACAATATATATTTTTTCTTTTTAAACAAATAGATTGTAAAGATCATACTTAGTCCTATTCCGAAGATTATATTGTAGGAAGTTTATAAGGTAGCTTTCAATTTCTTCTTTCATGAGATTCTACATGCTAGTGAGGACATATTAGAACAAAAGACAATCTGACATAAGGCAATGTTGGCAATAGAATAAAATAATGGCTTTTGCCAAGGACACCTGGAGTGAAAGGGTAAAGAAATTATATGAGATGAAATGAATTTTACCCATACTGTAACATTCAATCTGAATCTTCTCTAGATGTTTTGATGAGAAAGGATAAAAGTATTAGATTATTTTATTACATAAATTTAATTTAAAAGAGAGAATAAAGGCAATAGACTAAGTAACACTCATACTTCTACCATTTGCTATCGATGTTTTATAATTTGACTCTCACATTTTTAAATGAACAATATCCCCCTTGAAATATACTAAGAACAATTACTTCCTCATTCTATTAGTCGAAGGCCAAAAGAAAATTTTGTCGCAGTAACTCGAGTTCATTTTTCTTAGAAATAATTCACACGAACCAATATTTTACATATGAAGTATAAAAAAGAAGATAGCAGATTTTATGTCTGTGTACATATACACACACAAGCACACACACACAAGCACACACACATGCATACACATTTGCACACCCTTTGCTTGGTGCAAATGCACATATGGCACCGAGCTCCAGTCTTTTCACTATAGACATTTCCAGGGCAGCACAGAACTCAAACTTCCCTCACACAGGCACAAAACACCAATTGTTACTCTGTAAAGTTAATTTTCTGTTCTGTTTTTACAGTTATTCAGTGCACTTTTAGGTTTTTTTAAAACAATACCTAGAATACTTAATATAAATAATGAAGAAAAATCAAATAGAAAGAAAATCCATCAATTATTTTTCTTGTCTATGATCTAGCCCAGCACTTTCCAAGAGAAATGTAATGCAAACCACATATGTGATTTTAAATTTTCTGGCAGTTACATCAAAAAAACTAAAACTAAAAACAAACAGGTAAAACATAATATATTTTATTTAACCCAAGATAACCAAAATATTTTTATTTCAACATATAATCAACATGAGAATTATTAATGTGATATTTTACATTTTTTTCTTATTAAATCTTCAAAATTCAGTGCATATATTACTCTTACAGGACATCGCAGTTTGGACCAGCTCCGTTTCAAATGCTCAGTAGTCACACGAGATGTAATTATATGAAGACTATTGCTGATTACCAGTCTCTCTCTTAAACTCCTATTTCCAATTGCCACCATTCATTTCCAACTACATATAATATACAATGACTGATAGTAATATTTTAGTCCTCTTCCTCTAATCCTGCAGCTTCACTACTTAGATTCCCTATTTTAGTCAATAGCTTTACTATCCCCACTCCTCCCATTAGTGTTAAAATTAGAAATCTGAAGGATATATTCCCTCTCCTTCATTTATCCCCAACTGAATAAGGTCCAAAACATCTGATTTTGTACCCTTTCTAATTTCTGCATTGTCTCAACTTTTCAAAGCCTTCAATATCATGTGCCTAGATAATTAAGGACTCCCAACTCATCTCTCTACCATCCACCAGTCCCTACGACTTCAAACCACCCCCAATACTGAAGAGAAACTGGTCTCTTGAGCAGACGTGCTATTAATTAACTTTTGAAAAAATTAAAATTGAATCACATTACTCTTAAATAAAGATGTCATACAGAATCTGTATAACAGATTCTTTCTGTATGACATCTATATATTTTCTCTATATTTTTTTATTAAAACACACTCGTCGCCTTTTCTCTAACTAGTTGTTAGAGACATGGTGGCAAACCAGACAAATTCTATCCCTGTCTCAAGGAGCTTAGAGTATAATGCCTGCAAGATGCCCACGAGGATAAAAAGAAAGTTTTTAAAAATATGACCCCACACTGCATGTCTAGTTCTCCTTGAGCAAGTAAACACATGACTAGGTGGACCATAATCAAAAAACAAAAACAAAACAAAATAAAAATCATCTTTAGTGATCTAAGGCTTTCAAAACATCATTTCTTCAGAATCACTGAAAGGCTAATCAAGCTTTTTTTTCCTTAGATGACTAATGAACACTCTAGTTTATCACTATATAAAGCTGACATTCTATGTATAAACCTTCAAAGGGAAGAAAAATGGTTCTTGCTTTAAACAAGAGCGTTAATACTATTTTCTGATTATATTTTACCTATAAATTATAATAGTATTGATCTGTAGCCTTTTACTTTATTCGTTTTAATTTCTTCATTTCTGCCAAGTTCTAATCTCCATTCATGGTATCGTTTCTGGCCTGTTTTCCCATAGAAATCTATCAAAAATTAATTTTGGGTTATGAGAAATAAGATATATTTTAGGGGACATATTCTACTCTATAAAATCCATATGATTCATACTACAAAGTTGGATTATTGTTGAGATGCTGAGTTATGGAGCTTCAGTTTCAAACATTGGATCCGTTGGATCTGACTAGAGCACAAAGAAATAAAGAATGTGGAGGATCGTGTGGAAAGTTTTATGGGCCGGGCCTGGAAATAGGGAACTTCACTTCTGCCAAATACTTCATTGTCCAGAATATAGTCACATGGTCTGAAAAATAAGCCTTCCTGAATGCCAAGGAGGAAAAAGGAAGGGTTTTTTCATATAAAGTTACATTCCTTCTATGTGAGGAAGTGAATTTTTTATGCTTAATTTATAAAAGAAAATGGGAGGTACTAAGTAGCTTGCCCAGGATCACAGAGCCAACAAGAGGGAGAATAAGAATTCAAATCTAAGTAGCCTGACTCTAAAACCATTTATCTTTCTGCACATTGTCTCAGGTTGATTATTTCATTCTTGGACCTTTTCAAAACAACGGGAGGCAGTGGTTACTCTATTTTTACTTTATTACTCTTTGTATTAATTTATTTGATCGATAAATTTAAAAGAAGCACCCAAGTATGCTTACCTCAGTCCTGATTTATTTAGAGAAGGCTGCCTTCAGAATGTTCTTTGTCTCCCTGCTATATGGGAAGTGCCTTCCTAGCTAGGGACATTACTGCTCTGCCTGCGACTAGTGTTGGGGAGTGGAGGTTTCTTAGGATGTGAGTATTAGAAGGATTTGGGCGTGATTCGAACCACTTCCCCAGTAAAATTTTTCACTGATATAGCTGATATCTTGATCTCTCTTTATCTCCATTCTTTCTCCCTAATAATTCTAAACTTCAGAGGGAAAACGTTGGAGTATAGCTGGCCTCATAGCAATCTACTACTTTATTTATTTTTCTAGAGTAGTAATTTATTAGTATGCGAAACAGAAAAAAGTCAATGCACATCTAAAGTGACTAACTCCCTAACAGAAAGAAACATCACCATTGGAAAGTCCAAGACGATCAAAAAATAACAGGTTTTACATATTGCGCAATATTTGACTATTGTATTAATTGTGCTATTTAATATTAGTTATAACCAGGAAAGGAGCAGTACTTTGAAGTGGGTGGGTACTAACATAAACGATCCCAAGAATAGCTTTGTTTTTAGAACACACAGGAGCTTACCATCTTTGGGGGAGGACTCTCCTACGAGGGGAGAATCTGAAGCTGAGAGATCAGACTAGGCAAAAAGTTTGTGGCAAAAGAGGAGTGAGGACAAAGGCCTCCTGAGTGAGGACAAATGGTCCAGCTTTTATTATTTAATTTTTGAGAGCAAATGTGTATTTTTATTATAAATAACTTAATTCATTTGTAGTGAAAGAAAGTATCTCAACATATACTCGATAGCAGAGAGTTCGTATTTCACTTCAGTTCATCCATAGAGTGAAAATAAGTACATTCATGAGGACTGGATTTTAGATGATCTTTTTTAGCGGGATTATTTTTTTTAATGATTATCTTTTTTTGCACTGTGGAAAGCAAATATGAAGGAAGCTCAAGTGACATGCTTTAAGCTGTAATATAAGTGCCAAGCCGAGCTAGAAAATAAGCTAAAATTCTCTCTATATCACTGATAAGTACGACGTAATAAAATGTATTATAAAAGCATTCTGGTTTTGTCATAAAACTATAAGAAACCATAGTTATTACATAAAAAATAGAGTAACTAATATTTTGCTTAGTAAAACTATAGTAAATTGGTTCTAGTAATAGCAACGCTATAATGATCATACTGAAAAATAGCTGCAAGTTACAAACTGAATATTTACTATGCTATTATAATAATTATAGTTCTACCATAGATTTCTTTTATACAAAAGCTAAATTTACTCTGGTAATTGCATTCTCTTTTCTTTTCTGCATAATTATAAGAATATAAAAGTGTAACTTTTGATTTCAAGTATGAAAGCTTCAAATTTATTAGTTTTTCCTATTATTAAGTGATTGGGTATTAGGGAAAATCATTTAAAAAAGAAAAACACATTTTTTTCCAAAAACAAATTTATCTACCTGTGTAAAACTAGTAAATGGTTCGTAAAATGTAAAAATCAAAAGGTGAGTTTTTATCAAAATTTAAGCATAACAGTTTTTTTAAAGACATAGAATACAAAATAACCCCCAAATAACTGAACTTAACTGAAAGGAAGTCCTTTAATGTATTTTATGTCATCTCCAAGAAGTCTCTCTGTCTTTTTCTTGAGTGGTGACATGGTCCAGTGTATCTGGACTCTGCCTGCTAATCCAGCCCTCAGAAAAGGATGATTGGGGGCTCATCGGGATAACCCAACGGGGCTCACTTACGTGCATCAGGGAATGCAACACTCTGTCAAATGGCAGAGTCTAGGAAGAAATCAGAGCAGCTTCTTGGCTATAGCTAATCTAAATCATTTAATATGGACATTTATTATGAGTATTCAGGTCAAAAGACATTTAACAAAAGGAACCTCACCTTCTATAGAGAGTACAGTTTCTCTTTCTCTGTCATTTGTCCCTACTAGTCTTTAAACTGGAGTGACCATACTGTGACAGAGACGGGCTAGATGTTCACCAAATCTCTTTCCAATTTCCGGACTCATAGTTCAACTACATTTCCCAGCCTGTTTTTGATTAGATGGGGAATGTAGTACTCTGTTCTGGCCAAGGGAATATTTGCCCCTTCCGGGATCACCCTCATGAGATTCTCTTTTGTGTTTTCCCTCCTGCAGTTAGTAAAGATGGTAGCAATGCAAGATGAAAACAAGCTGAGTTTCTGTGTCTCCTGCTTGTAGGAGAGCTTCCCAACCCACATGGGCTATAGTGTTGCCAAGCAATTAATCTTTATCGTATTAAGCCATTGAGAATTTGTTTTATTTTTTTTGTTTTTTGTTTGTTTGTTTGTTTTTTGGTTGTTGTTACAGCAATTAGCCTTTCCTGATGTAAGAAGCTCAAGGCCCAGCAGCCTCTCTACAATCTGCTTTAACAATATTTGTAGAATTAGCCACAGAAAGCACTTTATGGTAGTTCTAGTCTTGATTGTCTGAGAAAT
>NW_011888880.1:819275-822440 GCF_000151845.1 Pteropus vampyrus | reverse complement strand
GTGGAAAGCAAATATGAAGGAAGCTCAAGTGACATGCTTTAAGCTGTAATATAAGTGCCAAGCCGAGCTAGAAAATAAGCTAAAATTCTCTCTATATCACTGATAAGTACGACGTAATAAAATGTATTATAAAAGCATTCTGGTTTTGTCATAAAACTATAAGAAACCATAGTTATTACATAAAAAATAGAGTAACTAATATTTTGCTTAGTAAAACTATAGTAAATTGGTTCTAGTAATAGCAACGCTATAATGATCATACTGAAAAATAGCTGCAAGTTACAAACTGAATATTTACTATGCTATTATAATAATTATAGTTCTACCATAGATTTCTTTTATACAAAAGCTAAATTTACTCTGGTAATTGCATTCTCTTTTCTTTTCTGCATAATTATAAGAATATAAAAGTGTAACTTTTGATTTCAAGTATGAAAGCTTCAAATTTATTAGTTTTTCCTATTATTAAGTGATTGGGTATTAGGGAAAATCATTTAAAAAAGAAAAACACATTTTTTTCCAAAAACAAATTTATCTACCTGTGTAAAACTAGTAAATGGTTCGTAAAATGTAAAAATCAAAAGGTGAGTTTTTATCAAAATTTAAGCATAACAGTTTTTTTAAAGACATAGAATACAAAATAACCCCCAAATAACTGAACTTAACTGAAAGGAAGTCCTTTAATGTATTTTATGTCATCTCCAAGAAGTCTCTCTGTCTTTTTCTTGAGTGGTGACATGGTCCAGTGTATCTGGACTCTGCCTGCTAATCCAGCCCTCAGAAAAGGATGATTGGGGGCTCATCGGGATAACCCAACGGGGCTCACTTACGTGCATCAGGGAATGCAACACTCTGTCAAATGGCAGAGTCTAGGAAGAAATCAGAGCAGCTTCTTGGCTATAGCTAATCTAAATCATTTAATATGGACATTTATTATGAGTATTCAGGTCAAAAGACATTTAACAAAAGGAACCTCACCTTCTATAGAGAGTACAGTTTCTCTTTCTCTGTCATTTGTCCCTACTAGTCTTTAAACTGGAGTGACCATACTGTGACAGAGACGGGCTAGATGTTCACCAAATCTCTTTCCAATTTCCGGACTCATAGTTCAACTACATTTCCCAGCCTGTTTTTGATTAGATGGGGAATGTAGTACTCTGTTCTGGCCAAGGGAATATTTGCCACTTCCGGGATCACCCTCATGAGATTCTCTTTTGTGTTTTCCCTCCTGCAGTTAGTAAAGATGGTAGCAATGCAAGATGAAAACAAGCTGAGTTTCTGTGTCTCCTGCTTGTAGGAGAGCTTCCCAACCCACATGGGCTATAGTGTTGCCAAGCAATTAATCTTTATCGTATTAAGCCATTGAGAATTTGTTTTATTTTTTTTGTTTTTTGTTTGTTTGTTTGTTTTTTGGTTGTTGTTACAGCAATTAGCCTTTCCTGATGTAAGAAGCTCAAGGCCCAGCAGCCTCTCTACAATCTGCTTTAACAATATTTGTAGAATTAGCCACAGAAAGCACTTTATGGTAGTTCTAGTCTTGATTGTCTGAGAAATCTCCAGACTGTTTTCTGTAGTGGCTGCACCGATTGCAATCCCACAAACAGAGTAGAGGGTGCCTTCTTCTCCACAACCTTGCGAGCACTTGTTACTACTTGTCTTTTTGATGATAGCCATTCTAAAAGGTGTGAGGTGATATCTCGTTGTGGTTTTGATTTGCATTTCCCTGATAATAGGTGATGGTGAACATCTTTTCATGTGCCTTTGGCCATCTTTATGTCTTCTTTGGAAAAATGTCTATTCAAATCCTCTGCCCATTTTTTAATCAGATTGTTGGTATTTTTGGTTGTTGTCATTGAGTTGTATGAGTTCTTTATATTTTTTGGATATTTACTCTTTATCAGATGTATTTTTTAAAGTATCATTTCCTACTTTGTAGGTTTTTCTTTCATTTTATTGATGATGTTATTTGCTGTGCAGAAGCTTTTTAGTTTGATGTAATTCCATTTGTTTATTTTTGGTTTTGTTTCTCTTTGTTGGAGTCAAATCTATAAACACACCACTAAGACCAATGTCCAAGAGCTCAGCATCTACATTTTATTCTATGTATTCTATTGTTTCAGGTCTTACATTCAAATCTTTAATCCTTTTTGAGTTATTTTTTGTGCATATGGTATAAGATAGTAATCTAGTTTCATTTTTTTGCATGTGGCTGTCCAATTTTCCTAACAGCATTTATTGAAGAGATTTTCCTTTCTCCATTGTATGTTCTTGGCTCCTTTGTCATAAATTAGTTGTCCATTTATGTGTGGGTTTATTTCTGGGTTCTCAATTCTGTTCCATTGGTCTGTATGTCTGTCTTTCTGCCAATACTATACTGTTTTGATTACTGCAGCTTTGAAATCAGCGAGTGTGGTACTTCCAGCTTTGTTCTTTTTCCTCAGGATCGTTTTGGCTATTTGGCACCTTTTGTGGTTTTATACAAATTTTAGAAATTTTTGTTCTACTTTGTGAAAAAATGCAATTGGGGTTTTGATCCAACTGCGCTACTTTTGAGTATTTATCTGAAAAATACTAAAACACTAATTCTAAAAGATACATGCACCCCTATATTTATAGCAGTATTATTTACAATAGCCAAACAACCTAACTCTGTTCATCAACAGATGAATAAACAAAGACATGATATAGAGTATTTAGCCATAGAAAAAGATGAAATTTTGCCATTTAAGACATCATGGATGGACCTTGAGGAAATCATGCTAAGTGAAACAAGTCAGACAGAGAAAGACAAATACTGTATGACTTCACTCATATGTGGAATATACAAACAAACAAAACCAAACAAAAACAAACTCATAGATGTAGAGAACAGATTCATGGTTATCAGAGTGAAAGGGGGTGGGGAGAGGGCAAAATGGGTAAAGGGGGTCAAAAATATGGTGACTGATGGAAACTAGACTTTGGTGGTGAGCATATTGTAGTATATACAGATGTCACATTATAATGTTGTACACTTGAAACTTATATAATATTATAATCCAATGTAACCTCAACTTAGATTTAGGTTAACATTGAAAAAAGAAAGCAATTTTAACTACATTATTTTTTCTTTTTCTTTCCTCCCTCCCTTCTTCCTTCCTTCCTTCCTTCCTTCCTTCCTTCCTT
>NW_011888880.1:785667-819225 GCF_000151845.1 Pteropus vampyrus | reverse complement strand
TTCCTTCCTTCCTTCCTTCCTTCCTTCCTTCCTTCCTTCCTTCCTTCCCTCCTTCTCTTCCCTTTTTTTTCTCCCCTGCTAATGGATGGGGGTAGGTAGAGGGCTATAATTCTCCCTTACCCTATTTCCTTGTTTTTCCTTTCTTTCACCTCTCAGTACTATCTCTTTGCTTGTGTTTTGAGTTATATTTAGAATAATATTGTAAACTCAAATGTGTAATGTTTTGACTGTAACCTCCTCAGAACCTCTGCTGAATATCTATTCAAATCTAACAACTAAGATTTAAACAACAAAAGGTTTACGTAGAAACTGTCTAAATAGCTTAAGGATGTATTGCAACAGTGAATTTCCTGTTATTTAACATTAAAGTAAGGCAGAAAAACACCAATGACTTTAATTTTGAGCTCTACAATTCCTAAGGCAGAAAAAGAATTATGTTTCACTATGTTTACAGTTTTCTTCCATGATTTCCTGCCTATTGCTTGTTTTCGGAACTTGTATTGTATTGTCTCCTTCAACTCAGGTTTTGTACACATCTCTGCTGTACATTTCTAAATGATCTCTCCATTTCTTGCAGGAGAATCCACATATCGAACTGCCCATCCTTAAAACAACTCCATATTTTATACGAATTGTTTCAGAATATTCCCCAAATTGAAATGGATCACCTCACTGTCTTCCCATCTCCTTTGCTTTTTAAAAGAGCATTCATCTTGCCGTACTTCTTATAGCCTATGATAAGGTATTATCCAGAACGCAAATATTTATCAGAGTCTTTCTGCCATTAGTAAATTTCCCCTCTCAACAGAAAATTTGAGAGAAGAAAAAGCAGTAAAACCTCAAGTGCAATATGTGTATATGTATTAGTCTGGGCTTATTATTTTTTAAATTGTCCAGATGGGAACACATTTTTTAAGAAATTGTCAAAAGCAAGTTTTGTTCTAAATGAAATTTGGATTTCATTTTTACACATCGCGAACATGAGGTAATCTGGTTGATCTGTTTATAAGGCAGCAAGTGAAGGAGCTCTCTGCCGCTGCTGTTCTGTTCGTTTGGGGCGAAGAGGTTGGAACAGCATCACTGAGATGGAGGTGTCTGACCCAAGGACTTCAGTTCTCTCTTCCCCAGCCTATGACAAACACTCAGGGGCCTTTCAGAAGTGGTCCCTGATGGTGACACCAAATCCCTGACACAGTGTTAAATGCAGTTGCTGTCAGGTGATCAGAATTAAACCTTGAGTTAAAACCTACTTGCTATTTCCTTATTACAGCATCATTCAACATGAGTTTTGAGATCAGAAAGGCCTATGTTCAAATCTCTGTCACTAACCTGTTGTTAGAGAAGAGGACATTTTGGGCACTGCTACTTGCTGGTGGCAAGGTAACAACTGGCCTCTAGAAGTGAGCCCAGAACATGGCATGAGACCGGCACCCATTTTTCTCCTTATTTTGCACAGGTGTCTTTCAAGTAGGAATGTGGCCTCAGAGGATAGGGTCATGGCTGGGTCAGGCACCTGCCATCTCCTGGATCCAGAGCCCTGGTAATGTCCCTCATCAAAATCTGCTCGGATTTGCCGGCTTCTTTTAGAAACCCGTAAGGAAAAGGGGTTTTTGCATTGAAATACTGACTTTCGACAGAGGGACGGCAAGCATGTCAGTCGAAGTGTGGTTTCACTTATGTCCAGGGCACTCATACCAGCCCTTCTCCCCATACCAACCACTTCTCTTTCCGGCACTTCTCCTGCTATAGCAAAAGCACATACACGTGTGTTCACGTTGCACGCACACGCGCAACTTCACCTCCGGGCAGGACATCTTGCTATGCCTGTCAGTTACCTGCAACGATGTCTCTGCCTGTGATCAGGGATGACATATGTGTTAGTTTACTTGTCTTCCTTGGTGCATCTATTGTTTATAGCTTATCGCTCTCTCTGGGCAGTCCTATTGTTTATTGCTCTTCCAGCTATTTTACAATTTATCGAAGGCGCGGGGGTGGTGAAGTCTCATCCAAACAGAATTCTAATGAAGTCCACCGAAGGCAGGGAGTTGAAGTGTTAGGTACTCTTTGACTTAGTAATGGAGGTCCCTAACCATTAGGAACAGGCTTATTAGGGAGATTTTTTCCAATATTTTTCTTAATTATGTAAATGTAAGAGGCAAAGAAAGACCCCTGGAATTAAGAGAATATGAAATGAGAATGTTCAAAAATTTGCTCTTAGTATGACACAAAAAAGCTTCCTCCCTCCCTCTCTCTCTCGCCCTGGTGTAGAGAGCCCGGGTCTACGACCAGTTTACAGAAGGTTGTAAGGCATCTTCAGACATAAGGAGAGCCGCTGGGGTGATGCGGAAGCTCCACTTAGGGTTCAATGGCAAGAAATAGCAATAATGCTTCTAAAATTAAATTATCCTGAGGAAAGGAAGAATCTAGGCTAATGTCTTGCTTACTCTACAAGGGATTAAGGGTTCATTACAGGGAGCTTTTGTATGTTTGTTTGTTTTCCACTGTGCATGCTAAATTCTGGAAGCTTCTACTGACTCAGTCACACTGGCACAGTAGTTGGAGCTTGGGGAATAATGGCCAGGCCTGTGAGTGTGAAGTGGAGAGAGCTGGAACGTGGGTACTCTCGCAGTGCTGGCAGAGATTTGAGCATCACAGGCAACTTGGCAGAGTAGGCTGGTGCCTTCCAGACAAAAGTGACCCAAGTGGCAGCAGTAGGCAATGGCAGTGCTGCCGTTCCAGGTCCTCCTTCAGTGAAGTGTTCAAGGCAGGATGGGCTTGGCTTCAGAAGGAACCAGTCCACAGGGTTCTTGAGCCTTTAGTGTGAAGGGATTTCAAGAGAAACATCTAGGATTTCATTGCTGATATGATTTCCTTGCTCAAGTGATTAATTTTTAAAAATTAACAGATGTTTATAAACTGAACCGATGAAGCAAATCATTGGACATGTTTCTACATATAATGTCATCTATTTCTCTTCCTGTTTCTTACTCTACGACATAGAAAACAAGGAGCTAATCTACGCTTCCATAAATAACGAACGTCTTATTTACTACAGTCAGTAAAAAAGGAAGCTGAAGACACCACTCCAAATTTAAATGTCTAAATAAGAATGCAAAACCTATGCACATAAGGACTTTCAAAATTTATCGCTACAAGTGGTAAGGACTCTATCTACATAATACGTGGATACATAATATGTGCATGATTAGATCCAACCCACGGTTGTGGAGCACTAATTCTATACGAGGCACAACATTTGAGACTATTACCTTGAGAGCTGGTATAGAATTATGAAAGGTGTTGAGTCAAGGGCCTGACCGTCTGGTTTCTCTCGCGGCTCTGCTTCTTGCTGGCTTTGTCCTTTGCCATTTCTGGTTCTCAGGGTCCTCAGTAGGAAATTGGGGCAATAACAGGATCTATCTTATAGATTTGATGTAAGAATGGAAAGAATGTATAATTTAAACCAGTGCCTGGCGCATCATAATAATTATCATTATTATTATTGTCGTAGTTACTATTACTAGTAATAGTGGCAGTAGCGTTACAATACTTGACTCGCATAAGGAAGTAACACTAGATCCTTCCTTTACAGATAAGAAGGAATCATAGACTGATAAAAATATGAAGAAAGAAAGGTGGGCAGGTTTAAAATTGGTCGATAATTGAAAGTACAAATTATTAATTAGAGACAATTGGGAGGAGAAAAAATTTCAGGCACTTTTACATATTTAGTCAGTGTGCAAAATAAATTCTTAGATCAATACCTCGAGAAATAACTTCGTAAAGCAGAAGTCTAGTTTTGACTGTGTTTCTTTCAGAGTCCCCTCTCAGAGTAATAATTCCTTTCTTGCTGTTCAAATATGAAATAACCACCAAATAACACACTTTCTACTCCTCTGCAGCCACAGGGCTTGGGGATGCAGGAAGTTAGCTTACAGCCACCAGTTGTTAATTACTAAGCAAGATGATAATTAGCAATAATTACCACACTTCAAAGAAATTAAATATAGTACAGTTTGCTGTCTTGATTGTGTTAAGCAGGCATGGCCCCTGGTCTGAGCACAGGCAGGAAGTATAGTCACAAAAATCAGTTGAAAAGCCAAAAGGAGTGGTGACTTTGCTGTGGCATTTGGCATCCACTTCTTCTTGGGACTCATTCTCCCTTTTTATACGACTTCAATCAAAAGTTACGTTGAAAAAAGGGAAAATGCAAATATATGACTTTTGTCATATCATGTTAGAAGAAAACGAAGAAAAATTATTTTTTTAAAATAAGAGAAGCACGTTTTTCTGGAGGAAGATTATTTTTTAAGTTGTGTGCACTAACAGTTTATAAAGAATTTGTACAGCCCAATTCAAGAGAAACCAAAAAGTGACTAATGTTCTTCCCACATTCAGAATACTGAGATTAGTTAAGGAATCCATCTCTGGCTTGCTCAGACTCTCTAAAATTGGGCCTATTTTTCTTTCTTCTTTTTTCTGTTGGCTCTGCCTGCTAATTTGAAACTTTTACTTTGTGTGGGGGTGGGGTGGGGTGGGTAGTGGTTTTTAAATAACCTTTCAATGACACAAAGGAGAAACTGGAGTTTGTATTTTGGAAGAGCTAGCACTTCGAATCAGTAACTGCATCTAACATCAACAGCTATGATTAGAAACAATCTCCTGCCAAGATGACCAGTGGCACCAAGGAAGGGGAAAGAGAAGCAAAGGCAAACACGAGAAAGCCAAGGCCTCCAGCAGCAGGGAAGGGAGCACTGGCCTTGTTGGAAAAACTGAACTTACTATATCATGATTTTTAAAAATCAGCAATAGTCTATGGCCATGCCACCCTGAACAAGCCTGATCCTGTATGATCTAGGAAGCTAAGCAGGGTTGGGCCTGGTTAATATTTGGATGGGAGACCACTGAGGAAGACCAGGTGCTGTAGGTGTTAAAAAATAAAAAAATAAAAAAATAAGGGATTATACACTGACAAAGTCCTTGCAATCTGTGAGGTCAACCAAGGGTTGCCTCGCTAAATAAATAAATAAATAAATAAATAAGGAATAATAGTTATCATTAATACAAATGCAATTGCCAACAGGATCAGGGGACTGTACAAAATTGCTTTATGACCTAATGGTACACATGATTCAATACATGAATATCACAGGGTTTTCTACTAGGGGCTCTTGGGGAGGGGTTATCATATTTTGGGACATATATTGAGAAAATGGCTTCTACTTACTTTTAGAAAATATGCTGTTTTCCTTATGCTCTTTTGAACAATGTTTTTATTCTGATTATAAAAGTCATGTGTTGGAGAAAATCTAGAGCTTACAGAAAAGAATAAAAAAACCAAACATAATCTCACAATCCAGAGATAATCTTTGTTAATATAATATTTCACCCTTTTTTTTTTGCACGTGCATGTGTGTGCATATATATTATAATGTAAAAATGTTTTGATTGTTTTTAAAACTTTATTTTACTATAGATGTAATTGATGCTTATTGTAGGAAATTCAGAAAATATGGGGGCAATTTCAAAAAATCACTCATAATTCTACTATCTATATATTTGGGTATCTTGGTCCAGATTACTTTTTCTTTATAAATATATGTGCTAATACTCTACCTCCTATTTTAATCTACATTTTTTATGCAAGATCACATCATATACATCTGATTGAGTCATCAGCTATGTTTCTGTAACATGTCTCTTAATGGCTGAATAACATCCCACTGAATAGCTGTACCATCATTTAGCCAACATATTATAGGATAGTTGAGTTATATGAATGGCCATTTCCTGCCACTTTTTTAATAAATTTTTTTTTTTTAATTGAGGGCTGTGTGTGTGATTGGAAGTAGTATGTGATAGGATAACTAACCGGTCTGCAACTAGAAAACCAAGAGATCCATTATGGGGCTTGCATCTAACTCAGCATCAACAATACTAAACCTGCCTAGCTGCCACTGACTGACTTGTTAACTGACTTGTTAACTTGTTCTCACTTGTTAGAACTTATCAAAAGAAGCCTGACAAAATAGCAGTTTTCAGCCAGAGTAGCCAACCTTGACCCAAAGAGAAAGGTCCATATTAGATCCCCTCTCCTATACAGCAGCACTTATTTAACAAATTACCAGAGACAATAAGAAGAATCCTTGGCATTTTATAACCAAACATCATTTCACAAATGTCCATATGCAGACTTGTACTAATCATTGGAATTACATGCTATTTACAGTAACTTTGTAAAATAGCTTTCTGTTTCCAAGTTCTGTAAGTGGAAAAATAAATAGATATAAGTGTGACTTTCATAAGATGACAGAGGAAATCACAAGCAAAACAAAGCGGAAATCCTTACTTTTTCCCTCGCTTCTCCATTTAGGGAAGAATTAAAACAAAAAGCAGGAAATCCATGTCAGGAATGTTTTCTAGAATAAGACCTATTCTATTATGTACATCTGAAGCTACTCACTCTTATAGAGTTTAGACTTTTCTAAAGCATCTAGATGGTCAAAGCATCGAACTTAACCATTTATTTAATCAAGTCTATTAAAACATTAGTTCTTTTTAAACATATCTTCAAACCGGTCACTAGTGATAATTAGATAAAACCCAAAAGAAAGAGGATGTGTGCATGTTTATATTAGCATACAATATATAACTTGTATTTGATTGCATTTTTCCATTAAACCGTTTAATATTTTTAATTAATTAAATCTAACAGTATTATCAAATGGTCCTAAGTTGTTGATTTGCTAAAGTCCCAGTGGTAAGGATTACTCTATGGATATGTGCTGTATGTACATGTACAGTAAAATTGCTTTTTTCATTTTAAATGCACATGTAGCTTCATGTTTGGAAAAAAAATATTGATCAATCTATAATGTTGCTGCAAAGTATCATCTCTCCATTCCAAAACCCGATGAACAGACAAACCCCAGGCTCTTCTCCACAGAAACCCTGATGGGTAATATTGCTAACACTGGCCATCCAACTAAACCAAACGACCAGTAAACAAATTTAGAAAATATCAGTTGCCTTTTCTTTGATCAAAATGATTGGTAAATTCGATCAAAATAATTGAAGTAGGACCCTCAAATACTAAACTAAAAACACTCTAAAAGTCTTCAAAGTGTTTTATAGGACAGAGACAATTTTGCTTTAAAGGCATAATATGCAGTGTGAGAGAAAAATGTAAAAGCACTCTCACAGAAAGTACTCAACTAAAAATAAGCAGCAGAGATTTAGTCATGTGGAAGTGTTTCTACCTTACAAATCTCTAAGGGTTTGAATAAGAAAGCTCAGAATAATAGGCGTGTGTGGAACCGTGAGAGAGAACAGCCCTTCAGTCAAACAGTGTGTGGTTGGGTTAGGGTGTGTCCAGCTAGTCATTATTCTCTTCCTCTCTTAGAGAAACAGAATGCTTGAGTTACAAAAAGAATAAAGAAAGCTAGATATATTTCTGTGTGGTGCCGAAATTGCAAATTATTCTTTGTTCTTAATATATAAAAGTATGGTGCTGCTAATAGTGCATGGGCTTTGAAATGACATGAGCTGGTTTTAAAGCCCAGCATATCAGCTGTGTGACCATGGGCTAGCAACATCCTTGTAAAATAGAGATAATAATCCTTGCCTACCTCTTAGGGCAGGTAGAAGCAGTGAATGATTCACTGAGGAGTGAAAAATAGTACCAAGCACCTACTAGATAGTCAACAAAGATTAGTTTTGCTTCTTCCTTTTAAAAACAGTCTGCTATAAATATTAACACTTGAGTATCTGTATATAATATACTTTAGGATTTGGGTGTTTCTTAATTTTTAGTTTTATCAGACAAAATTAAAGTAATCCCTTAGCATTTATGTTTTCCTCATAGTTTTCCCTGTTTTATTTTACTTAATAGCATTCGTCATCACTTGATATATATTTGCTTGTTTGTTTTCTACTTTCTGCCATTAGAATACCAGCTATGAGAGGGCAGGAACTTTGTTCAATGCTGAATCTCCACCAGTGAGAAATATTTCTATCACGTGGTGGGCACTCTATATATTTGTTGAAATAAAGAATAAATGGCTTATAAATTTGCTTTACTTAAAGTTATTTCCAGCATTTCTTACTAAAAGAGTTGGAAAGAATACACCCAACTATTTGTAAATAAACATGTATATGAATAGGTAGTATAATAAATTCTTTTAGAGCTCCATATAAGAGTAATAGTGCCTTGAATAAAATCAACATTTAATCAGTGTTTGTTAAATATGTTAATATGAGCTTCTTATATTCAACATATATATATATGTATATATACATATATATATATATTTTTATTCACACACACACATATGAGTATGTCTTCTGATGGAAGAAAGGTATTGTTTCTTATTTTTGTACAGTGAAAATAGTGCTTTTTGTGGAGACAAAAATACCATAACGATACATTTATAATTTACCATAACAAGTACTATGAGAATCTTGTAAAAACAATAATCTGAGACTGAGTTGTCATTCACACATGTACAAACTCACAAATATAATGTCATGAATGTTTAGGTGTGTTATGTGCAAATATGCGTATGTACTTGTTAAGTAGATCCTGGCTACTTATTGAATAATTCATTAATATATTCACATATGTGTATATAAAACAAACTATAAAAATGTTTAGACATTGTGGACTGATACCATAAGTGTTGGGATAAAAGGTATATGTCAAATGTCACTGGATTGAATTGTGAAGGAAGAAAAATGCTGAAGTTTGATTAAAATAAAAGATAGACTATGTGAAATGAACTTAATGAAGTCTGTATATCATGTTTTTGTTTACCAGCCTATTAATATATATTTTTTCTGGCATACGTGAGAGAGAGAGAGGAATGAAAAAGTTTTCCATGGGTCTTTGGAAGACAAGGAATACTAGGAACACAGGTGCAAAGTTATGCTTGTAGAGAGAACTGGCCACCCTCCCTCCCCCAGCCCTCCACGCTGCAACCCCTGCCAGGCAGGAACTAGAGTCTTTTGTAGAGCACCATTGCTGTATTAGAAGTAACGCAATCACAAAGTCGAGAAAAAAGGCTGAATCTACACTGCGAGACTCTAAAAGGACCCCTGAGAGGAACACTGTGGCAGCACTAAGTCAGAAGAAAAGACCTACCCAGCTGAACTGTCATGTCTAAGAGAAGCTCTGAAGCTGGCTGAGAAAACTATCTCTCTCCCAAAGTCTTTCATTTATTTTATTTTTAAAAGTTAGTACAAGAGATAATGCAGCCCATTTGTGTATTTTCTTCCCAAGGCGCGACTCCCGACTAAGGACTCTCAGATGTCGCCTGTGCACCACTCTCATCCCACCAGCTTCTGAGGAAGCTCACGTTCCTCTTGTGAAATGCGCTTAAGAGGTTATCATGAGCATTGGCAGTGGAAAACAACACTGATGGATAATCCAGACCTTCGTGGGCAGGAATGCGCGTGCCCACACACACACACGCGTGCACACACACACACACACACACACACACACACACACACGCACACACTCTGGGTTAAAATGGTCTCTGTAGCTCCTGTTCCATCTCACCTCACCTAGTCCCTTCATTCCCCAGAAGAATAGTCTGTGATTTTCCAGATTGGTGCATTCATTACTTTCTCAGTCAGAAAACGAGAGAAAATCCAACAAAATAATACTTAGCATCCTGCGACACTACCTCCCCCGCCTATACACACACTCAGAACATACACAATTGTTTGCCCCATCTTACAACCAAATTCTGCCTGTGTCATGGTCCTTGGCTGGTGTTAAGACTCAGTACATTTGAAATCTAGACGCTGAAGGGAAAATGAAAGCTAGATGCTCGAAAGAGCCAGAAAGAATCGTTGCCTTTTCCTAGATCAGAGCTAAGGAGAACATTCACGTAAGTGATTTCCTCTCCCCATACCGGGGCCGTGAAAAGTATCTCCACAGTGAGGAAGGAAAAGGTTAAAGAAACATGGACGATCACAAAAGCATTTATAATTTACTTGGGAAATAAATCACCAAAGGGAGGCCCCATCCGCCATTTGCTCTGAGGGCTTTGGGACCCCACGCCAGAAAACGGGCGGTGGCCCATTCTGAGCTACCCTGAAATTAATAATCAGTCAGGCACTTTATGAAATATTATCTTTGTTAGCTTTACCACTCACAAAAATACACTTCCAATTTCTCACATCCACACACTACATCCATTAAAGCAATCTGGGAAATTAGTTTGAGATAAACTGTACAGCAATTTTATTCATAGCTTCCCTGTATCTCTCACCGTTAATCTGCACCGCAGCTCACTAAATAGTGCCTAATGTTTATTGCATTTAACTGAATGTATACGATTCTGAGGGTACGCCAGGGACCGATTATCATAATTATACATGTTTCTATGGAAACCCACAAGTCTATCAGTTTTGATTCATTATATTGTTATACCTTCTAGCACTTTCTAATTATTAGGTGCCCATAAAAAGTCTCAGTCTTGCTGTTACTATAGAAATGAGCTATAGACAGGCCTCAATTGTTAACCCTTAAAGGACTAGAATATATAGACTCAGACAGCTGAGAGCTATTCAGGTAACTGAAATAGCTAATAATTTCATTTATTACTTAAATTCACAATTGGATGGTGGTTATTAATTTCTGAAAACATTTAACGTGGACAACTCATGAATGGTTATCTCAGATTTTGTACAATTGTTCTGACTTTGAGGTTTCCTCTCCCCGATGGTACCCCTCAGGGATGATGAAAGACACACAAACTCTAAAGCAACACACACTGATTTGGGAGCACAAAGTGCAAAATCAGAAGTCTTTCAGGACCAATTTCTTATTTTATAGATAAAGATACATTGGCTGATGTAAACATAAAATTATATATTAAGTGATAAAACAGATAAATCAGAACGTAATAGCGAAAACTCAAATGCACTGAGAGTCTTTAAATCAAGCCTCTAAAATTGCTTCTCAGCAATATGGCCATTTAGGTATAATTTAATATTGCTACTTAAATTGCAATTTGTAATTTAATATTTTCATTTTACTTTTTCTCCTATATTCACTAACAGAATCCTGTGGAAATTGAAAGGGATGGAGCAGTTTCATTGTCTCTCTAACCCTCCCGCTATTATAGTTTTCAATTAGAAGTGCCTTTTAATTTAGATCAGGAAAGCTCTCCTAAAGTGACAGCTCGCCCTTCACACTGCATATCTATTTATTTCGGAAGTCAACACACCATTCAATAACCTGAGAACAGCCCTGATTGCTATGCTAATAGTATTCAGAAATATGTCTACACCGATGGAAACAAGTAAACTAAGGCTAATTCATAAAGTGAATAATAAAAGGCAGAGGGAAGCCTTTCATACCTTCTACTACTTCAGCTGGAATCTTAAGCTTACAAATTTAATTTTTTCCCCTCCCTTAGGGAAATGAACACTATATGATAACCAAACTGAAATTAGATTTTACCTCATATTACAGCCTTGCCTATTTGACGGGCTTGTTTTATTACATAAAGCTGCAGTGGGAAGCAGCAAAGACAATGACCGTGTATGTTAATGCCTGTGTGATCCAGGAGGTGCTTGCTTTAAGCTGCAGCTTTCTTCAACTCAAAGCTAAGTGCATTTTGCTTTCCGAGGTGGGGGGAGAGGGGAAAGCCGCAGAATTTCAAATGTATGTTGTTTAAAAGCAACAACACATGTTTAGGAAACCATTTTCTCCACAGCACAAGCCCAAACCACCCATGTCCATAGCAGTTCCCGCCAATTAGGAATAAGTCAGATTGTATAAGTAACAAAAGCTATGGACGTTTGCATGTTGAAGTTCAAACTCTTTTAAAAAACAGAGAATCGATGAAAGCCTTTTGTTTCCAACTCTGACTTCAGCATTAGCATCCGAGAAACGTAGATTTACCACTAAATAAAAAACTAAAAGTAGATTAAGAATAAATTAAATCAGATGGTTAAAATACTCCATTCATTAGTACATACACATATTACTGCATATGTGTATGTAGCCTGAAATTAATGTATTTAGTTTACATTAAAATTAGTCTTCTCCCCATAACCAGGTATGGGTTATCCAGAATAACTGAAACATATCTGCATATTTTTTTTACTTACCCACAAAAATTAAACTAACCTTTAATAACAAACATCTTATTTTGCTTCTTGTTTATACTTTTATTCATCTGATTATAAGTTACTCCACCCAATTCACTAGCGCCCTCCAAAGATCTATAGAGCGTCTTCATACATGTTGGACTAAGCAAATATATATATACGTCAGTAAAATTTAACAAAACATGTCACTGTGAAGAAAATACATTAATATTTCTAAATGAGTCAAAGAACTATATAAGAATAATTACACTGGGGCCAAGATTTCATACACTTGATTAATAAGCCTTAAAAGCAACAATAAAAGCTTCTGAAAGCAGGCGTTACCCAGTGTGTGATTTCTGAGAATACCTAAAGATCCCTGTTAAGTAAGTGAATTCTGTGGGGTGGAGGGCAGGTGAGATGGGGGTCGGATACCGAGGTCATGAGGGCGATTAGGCAAAGAAAGCAGAGAAAAGTAAGTCATTCAAGCAGCAAGCATATTACCACCTGGGATGTCATTTATTTCCTAGAGCTAGAATCTAGTCAGGTCCCTGCATAGTAAAATCATGAATTAATTATATTTCGCCCCCCTCCCCAGTGAGCATAAAGTGCTCAAATTTTCTTTTTGGGTGATAAGGGGAAAGATGACTTATAATTCATGGTTGGATGTTAAAATCCCAGAAGAGAGAGCCAATAAAAGCAACTCCCAGTGACAAAAATCCAGGAGCTGTACCATCACCATCCATCAAACTGAAATGTTTTAGGATTCATATTTATTTGCACTACTTTGCCATTGAGGAAAATGTCTAGTCAACTAGAGAATGTAAATTCCTGGGTTTTGACACTTAAAAGGTGAAAAGACATTAGTGTTTTGTGATTTCCTTCAGCACAGAACAGGTTCCTTTTGAGAAAGCTGGTCAGTGGGGAAGACAGGCTCACAGACCCACACAGGGGGCCTCGGGCTTTGTTCCCAGCCCCATGAGTCAGTTGCCCAGGACAGCACCTGCCAGGCCCTTGACAGAAGGGCTGGGCCGGCCTCCCCTCCTTGGAGAGTCAAGGGTGAAGTGAGAAGATACCGTTGCTTCTGTGGGTTTTTATTCAGGGACCCTTGGGCAGTGGATCTTATTCCAGTTTAATTATGAGAAATCAGAAAAGGAACTAGTTGGCCGGCTCTGAGATTAGAAAATAGCCAGTAAGTGTAACAGAGTGGGGCCCGATAAGAGAAAATGGATTCTGATCCACCTGAAAAAAAGATATTCTGGGGAGAAAAGTGTAGAAAGAGAAAGAAGACAAGGAGAGACTCAGCTAAGCAGCTGCCACAAGCAAGAAGTATTCACCTATTTTATTCCTTCCGATACCCTCTTTGCTGGTTTTCTTCCATGTTCCGTTAACAGAGGTGAGCATGTGCCTTTTAACGGTCAGTTGCCAGGCCTAGGCTAGAACTAAGATTCTGGAGAAGATTGACTATAAAAATAAAGAAATAAAGGTGTCATTCCTGCAGTGGGTAAAATGTGATCACTATACAAGAGGAGAGCAAAGTATTTTAATGTGTTTATTTTTCTCAGGCCCTATGTGTTATTTCAGTGAAATACTATATTGCTTATGTTTCAGGAACACAAACAATTCGAACACTTTAGTTTCTCTAAGTAAGCATATAAAGAAAGAATTCAGTTCTCTCTCTCCCTCTCTCTCTCTCTCTCTCTCCCCCCCCCTCTCTCTCTCTCCCTGTCTCTCTCTCTGTCTGTCTCTGTCTCTTTCTCTCTCTCTCTCTCTCTCTCCTATTTGCTCTCTCTCTCTTTCTCTCTCTCTCTAGCTCTCTCTCTTCCCCTCTCTCTTTTACTTTATCATTTGCATCATCAAAACACTCATTATTATTCACTCTGGAAAACAGTCATTTCAAGAGGCTAATCAGCAATGCTCACAATTTATGTTTCCTTTTTAATGCTACTTGGAGATTAAAAATGAAAAATCACCAGCATCGACAAATGTTTGCTTGAGTCTCACTGTCTGGCTAATAGAAGACTTTGGAGATTCCGCCTGTTACATCTACGGGCACATGTGTTCCCCACCAGCAAGTGGTTTACATTCTGTTTCAGAGGCAGTGCACATATTCTGAGCCATTTAATATACAAGATGCTTAGTGAAAACCAGCTCTGTGCCTCGAGTAAAGGTTGGGTGCTTAATGAGCACTGGGACTATCAAGAACTTGAACCTGGACTACAAGGAAGGGTAGGTTTAGCTCATGAAAGGGAGATGCAGAAGTATATTTGATAAGTCTGGAGGAAATTATGATCACCTGAAGTGGGTAGTTTAGGTAGATGGGAAAAAAGGTAGGACGACTAGAGAGTATTGACTGGTTGGTTAAGGAGTTTGAGTTTTACAGTATTGTAATAGAAAGGCAGTGACAATACTTTTGAATAGAAGATGCAGCTTGTGTTTCAAGGAAAAACTAAGTTGGAAATCACGTGCCAGATGACTAAAACAGCCAGTTAAGACTCTCATACTACTGCAGACAGGAGTTTTAAATTAGAGTGTTCATAGGGAGGGGGAAAAGAAATGAGCATGATGAGAGAGAAAAAGAGGAATACATTCTGTGAGGAGAGAAAGAGCTAGAGGGTGAGTTCAAGAAACCAAGTCGAAGTCGCAAAGGGACTAATGATGCATTGGTGGAAATTGGTTTTGGGGGGATGAGAACTAGCTTGATTGTTGATGTATCGTTGGAGGCTGTGATGAAGTTCAGCAAGCAGTAAGACTAAAGATCAGAAAACTATCTTAAAAGAGAGGTCATTAATTTTTTTCTCATGGTCACGCATACAGTTGTCATTTTGTGTTTCAAAACAGCAAGTACGTAAATGAGCATGAACAAACAAGAAGAATTAAGCGGTACATGTGATATGATTTTGACATATGGAAATGAATAAAACCTACAAGAAGATGTGGAGAGATAAAAGTAAATAAATAAGAATTGAATCTTACGATTTGCATCCATCGATGGGCAAAGAAAGAAGTAAAATAAGAAATAGAAAGAGTCACAAAAGTGGAAAGAGAACAAAGACAATAGGATGTCCAAAAAGAGAGAAAAACAGATAAATAGCCTAAGGTGAGTATTGTATTTCCAGGGCGAAAGACGTTTTAGTGATGTTGAACTTGTTTGTGTGTCAGAGAAAGCTGAGCACATCTGAAGTCACAAGAGGAAACAGCAATGAGAAAGGACAGATTAAATGTTCAGCTATGAGAAGCATTAGTTGATGCTCCCAGAAGTGAAGGCAGAACCGGGAAAGTTGGGAGAATCCAGAACTTTAGACCTAGAATGCGGGGGTGGAGGGGAGGGCGGGGCTCTTCTTCTAAAAAGGAGAGAAAATAGGTGATAATCCCAGAGGTATTTTGAGGTTGGAGACCACACATGCACACACACACACACACACACACACACACACACACACACACACACAAATATAAGTGGAGAAGGAGGACTACATGCCAGATGGTCTCGGACTAGGAAAAAAATGGGTGAGTAAGCCTGGTTTTCAAGAACCAATGAATGAGGCCAACGAGTAAAATTAATATTGAAGAGAGAAGGGTCAGAGACATAGTATTGTTAATGTGAACAAAAGTTACTTGGATTTTTATTGCCAAATAAAGCTTTCATCTGCAAATCTTGGAAGGCTGCCAGGTAGAAACAGTGAGGCAAACAGTCAGAAAAAGAAGAGAAGAAAGGGGCCATCTTAAAACTCAATTTGATTAAAAATACAGTTCTCGAGCATTGATTACATGCCAGGCACTACATTAGTTATTAGTGGGAAATTTTTAATGAAATTCTAGGACTTGGAAACTTGAAAAAAATGAAAATAAAATCTGCGCTATTTTCTTAGAACTAAAAATGAGCGTCTTCTTACCAGGGTGACTCAAGATGACATGCAACTGACCTCAGATTATCCCTCCATTCTTTTTCATATTAGTTTATTGAAAGAACTCTGTATTTCCAGCAAAGGAAAAGAAAAATTAAAAATCGAGGATTGCATAAACAAAGATGCTACTAATAATAATGTATTGTGTCACAAAAGCCAGAGAGAAACACTCTGGGCCCATTACTTCCCTCTCTCATCAATCACAATGGTTGTAGTTTTTCTTATGACCTGCAACAGAGCATAAGCAGGGAGCACACTGAATGTCCCACACCAGTTCACACATATTAAATGACCACTGTTTTCAGAATGGTATCTATGTCATCTCATATAATCTTCACATACTTACGAAGGAAGTATGATCCACATTTTACAGGTGAGAAAACTGAAGCTAAGAGACAGTAAGTAACTGCCCAAGGTGACTAAGTCAATAAATGAACCATCACAGATCAAATATAGCTGCATCTTGTCCCAATTCTGTAATTTTTCCCTCTGCTGGTCACACTCAATCTTGGTTGCACATCAGAATAACGTGGAGAAGTTTCAAAACATATCAATGCCTGAGCCTCGTCACCCACCGATTAAATCAGGATGTCTGTGTACTGGACCATCTTCCTGGGTGAATCACCTTGGAGAACTTCTCCTCCCCGTCAAGCTGCCATAATTCAGTCATCTTTCATCCCTCTGTTTTTCCCTGACTTCCTCAAAGTCCGTCTATTTTCATATTAGGGTTTGCACTGGACAATAAGAGCAAAAGTTATACCTTAGTGATCTTACATTTTCTGATTCCTGGTTTTCTCATCTGTAATTGTCCTTTTCAGCGGAGGGTTTGTGACTCTATGATTGGTATGTGTAACACATCTTTTCTTTTAAATCTAAGTTGTGTTACACACGTATCTATTATACACATTCATCATTCTTAGAAAATTATTTATCAAGTATCCACAATTTTTCAAGCTCTAATTTCTAGGGCCTAGGAATATGGTAAGGAAGAAGTAACATAGAGTCGGGCTAATAGAGTCGGGATTTGAATCCAGCCTTTTACCTCTAGGTCCAGTTCTCTTTTTACTGCTTACACTCTAGGGTTGTCTAGAATTATACCTCATGTGTATATAAAGTATATTTCATTATGGATTGTGTATATGACTCCATCTGCCTCCAAACATTTTTCTACTATTCTGTCTATTCTAATTCTCCTTCCAACATAAACCCTGAAATTCTACTACTCTTTCTAAATAGACATCAAATATAAAAAGATGACTCTTCGGTAAGGATTATTATCACCTGCCAGTTACAGAGCACCTGATTAAGAGGAGCTTAAGCAAATCAGTTCTTTCTCACCAAGAAATCTGAAGACAGGTGGCTATTAACATTGGTTCAGTGGTTCACAGATGTCAGAGTCAGTATCTCTGCAATTCTCACGAGCAGAGTGGCAAGATGGTGACAAGATGGATGCTGCAGGGCCATCACTCACATCTATATTCAAGGCAGGATAGAAGAAAAAATACACCACATGCGTGCCCCTTCGATCAGGAAGACAGAGGCATACCCTGAATCTCCAGTTCACTTCAGCTTACATCTCACATAAACTGTGTCATGCGAGTGTCCCTAGTTGCGAGGGAGACTTGGAAAGTGTATTCTCAGCTTTTCTTGTCTCTTTAGAAGTAGGCACAGGCGACAACTTCTGGGCTCTAGTCATACAGTCTTTAGAAGCCATATTTAAAATGTGCTGCATTTAGGAGGGGACATGAACCGTACGTAGCTTTAGCCTTTTCTCATCAGTTCTTTCAGGTTAGTTTATTAAATAAACCAAATGTTTTCTTGGAAAACAGAGTTTCAAATCAGAGAAACCAGGAGTTTTTCCACAAGCAGAGGCTAAATGCCAATGATAGCTCTATGAATCTGGAAACATCAAAATAGACTAAGGATTTCAGCCTCTCTGATGGGTAGCAGTGGGGGAGCAGCTGCCCCTAAATCAAAGCACCTCTGAAGAAGAGGCCTGCAGAAGGTTACGGAAATGCAAAGCACACCTTGGGTGAGAGTTATGCCTCTATCCATGTAAACTGATTCTAATATTGTAAAAGTAGTTTCATTTTTTTAACTGCTTTATTGAGATATAATTCAAATACCATATACTTCACACATCTAAAAAGTACATTTCAGTGGTGTTAGCATATTCACAGATAATGTGCAAACAACACCACAATTTTAGAATATTTTCATCATCGCAAAAGAAACTGCATGGGTGGGGAGGTAGATGGGGTAAAAGGGGTCAGATGCTTGGTGACGGAAGGAAATCTGACTTTGGATGGTAAACACACAGTGTAATCTATATTAGAAAAAGAAAAAAGGAAACTGTTAAAATTACCTGTCTATTCTCCACCCCCCAGCCCTAAGCAACTGCTAAACTTTGTATCTCCACAGTCATTTATTCTGGACTTTTCATTTAAATGCATTCTTATAATATGTAGCCTTGGATGATTGGCTTGTTTCACTTAGCACTATGCCTTCAAGGTTCATTTGTGCTGTAGGATGTGTCAGTACCCCATTCCTTTTTATGGCTGAATAATAATATTCCATTGTATGGATATACTACGTTTTGTTTATTCATTCATTAGTTGATGGACATTTGGGTTGTTTCTACCTTTAACTATTCTGAATATGTTGCCATAAACATTTGCATACAAGTGTTGTGTGGACATACGTTTTCATTTCTCTTGGGAGCATACCTGGGAGTGAAATTTCTGGGTCACATGGTAACTCTATATTAATCATGTAAGAAATCTCCATGGTGTTTTCCAAAGTGACAGTATCATTTTACATTTCCACAAGTAGTGTGTGAAGGTTCTGATTTGTACCCACCCTTGCCAACACGTATCTGACTTCTTTTTATTCTTGCCGTCTTAGTCGCTGCAAAGTGATATCTCATTGAGGTGTTGATTTGCATTTCCCTGGTTACTAATGCTGTCAGGCATCTTCTCATGTGCTTATCGGCCATTTTTATATCTTCATGGAAGAAATATCTATTCAGATCCTTCGCCCATATTAATTGGTTATCTGTCTCTTTATTATTAAGTTGTAAGAATTCTTTATATATTCTTGTATACGTTTAACATTACACATCTAATTAATATTTTCTCATTTTTAGGGGTTGTCTTTTCATTTTTTTGGTAGCGTCCTTTGAAGCACAAATGTTTTGAATTTGGATGTCGTCCAGTTTGTTTTTCTTTTGTCGCTCATGCTTTTAGTGTCATGTATGTGTTCACTATCAAAATCTAAGGTCAAGAATTTTGCTTCTATATTTTATTCTAAGAGTTTTATAGTTTTAGCTCTTACGTCTGAATGTTTTATCTATTATGAATTGTTTTTCGTATATGGTGTGAGGTAAGGGTCCAACTTTATTTTTTTCATGTGGCTATCCATTTGTTCAAAAGACTATTTCTTGCCCATTCGATGGTTTTGGAGCCCTTGTTGAATCAGTTGACCAAGGACACGTGGGTTTATTTGTGGGCTTTCCATTCGTTCCATCATTCTACATGTCTACCCTTGTGCCAGTACACAGTGTCTTGATGACCGTTGCTTTGTAGTTAAGTTTTGAAGACAGGAAGTGTGAGTCCTCCAAGTCTGTTTTTCTTTTTCATGCTTGTTTTGGCTATTTTGAATCCCTTGCGATTCAGTATGAATTTTATATATAATGAATTTTAGAATCAGTTCATCAATTTCTACAAAGAAGCCAGATGGGATTCTGATAGGGACTGCACTGCCTCTGTAGATCGATTGGAGAAGCATTGCCATCTTAACAATATGAAGTGTTCCGATCCATAAACTGCTTCTTTTACTGTAAAAAGCATTCCTTACTGCCTCTTTGTTTGCCCTTGTTCAGTCTATTTTCACTCTATTGGTCATGTGAAATAAAGGAGTACGTGGGGAAGTAGAGAACTGAAGTACAGTGCTATGGACAAAGAACCATAATTAAGGAAGACATGGTTCCTGTGAATATATCCAGATAGAACAGTTCCCTGCAAGATCAGTCTTTTGTGTTAGGGGGGAAAGCCTAGAGGCATTCCATTCCAGCGCTTCATTTGGGGTCATTTCTTTCTTCCACGAGCGGCAGCCTCTGGGCTCCCTTCCTTTTTATTGCTGTGGCTGCCATGGCAACGGTTCATATGGGCTGGAAGAGAGAACATGAGGCCTCTCTGGAGCCATCATTAGTGCTACTCTGGCCAGCAGGGGGTGCCAAGAAGAGCGGCCACTCCCACCTTCTGTGTGTAACTATTTACACCCACCTCCATGAAAGCCCCGGACCTGGACCTAACTGAGAGGGGTGCCGCATATACTTCTACACAAGGAGTTCGTCAACTCTCTAGAGAGATTTTTAAGAATTTGTGAGGATTTCACTAAGAATTCATGTCAGGATGCAATTTCTGAGTGATTAACTAGATCGGAAAACTGAAAGTTTTAAATTCCAACTACAAAATACAATCTTTCCAGAAACCAGAGATCATACTTATTTTTATTTACTTATTTTTGCTACTCAGATTTAATTTTTACATGTTCTGCCCTTAGAAGATTCACATACGTTAGCTTCTCTTCTCTTTGTGCACAGTGCATTGAACATCTTAGGGAATTAGTAAATGTTTATCAAGTCGAATTCAAATGCCCAGTGTCTAGATGCTGAAGCAAATTCCAGTTCTATTCAGCGTGTAGCTGTGGATCAGCCACCAATGCTTTCCGAGTATGAATTTCAAGACGACACAAGGTCGTTATTTTATAATTCTATTTCATGTATGAATCAGAATATTTTACCTCACACGTGTGAGCAGGAGAGCAGCTATTAAATTAAAATGTGATGCCAAATACACTTTAAAAGAACTGTGGAGAACAAGGTAGTGGCCTCCTATCACTCTCCAGGAATAACATCATGTGGGTAGTCATGGATTTATACTTCTGGATTTATATTATATGGAATAATTTACACATGTCTGGCTTGTGAGCTTTAAATCTCTAGGTCTTTGATGCCTATGACTGGCAGTTTTTTTCTTTGCAAATTCTTTGGTATGCAACCAATGCTGCATGATACACATAGTTAACTAAATATTTATCAAATATTCATACAGTTACTCAGCGGATTAATTATTGAACAAGCTTCCACTAAACTATCCTTCTTTCTGTACAGCTAATTCTCTGTTGCTCCATTGACATATGTTCAGGGGAGGCAGGGAAATAGCCAACTCAGCAAATTTTATTACTTTCAAGGTTATGCATTTAAGTGTGAGAAAGCAAGACACACATGAAAGCCCACATCACTGATTTGGCTTCCTTAAAAGATTGCTTAAAGATATAGATCGACCTCCTCATATTTTGGGTTGTTTTCTGTTTTTGGCTTTTTGAATAAATTTAATTTTTTAAGTAGATCTTTAATAATCTATTAACTGACAAAAAAGATATTCTTTAAATAGCTAAAAATAATTATTTCCATAGTGACTTATTGAACAATATTCTCCCGTGTGTTATTTCATTGATTTTTTTCCATGGGAAACCCAATACTGTGTCTCTATTCCCATTTCACAGAGCAGGCAAGAAGAAATGGGGACAGGTTGTATGGAGGGTGACCTTGGCCTCTCATAGAGGAGCTTTGCTATGGCATTGGGACAGGCAGAAGCAGGATGAGCTGGTCTCCAGTAATCAAGTGATTATATCATCACCACCAATCAGTCATCAAAACTTGGTAACTTTAGAGAGGATGGTAGAAATAAGAAGGGGGTGAGAAATGAAACCAACTCTTGTCACTATCTAACTGTGGCATAATCTTAAATATAGGACTTTTGGATCTTTACATAGGATTTGCACTACTCGGAAGAATATCCTTTACAGAGTGTGATTTCTGCTTTCAGCTCAATCTAGGTAATTTAAATCTCCTTCACAGAAGAAGAACAGATCTCAAGCCACCATTATCATGCATCCCAGCATTTCTATTTTCAAAGCCAATGCAACATTCTCATTTCTGCTCCTTTTAATTGGGTCATCAAGGTTTTTTTTTTTTTTTTCCATTAAACATTCTCAACAAAACATAATAGTTTACTTCTAAATGCTACATCTCTTAATTTTTTTCCTAACAGCATTATCATAATCTACTCATTTGGTGGTCTACTTAAAATCTTAAAAATAGGAATTTAAACAATATTCTTGGTATCAGAGTAAATAAATATATTGAAACAAAACAAAACATGCTTCCAAATTATCCTTTTGTGAAGGAATGTTTAAAAGTAAACTCTTTTCCATACACGTGATAATTGATATTTATTATAAATAGGTCAGGGTTTCAAGGTTACTGACCAGCCATTAATTACTAATGTATTGTTTCAAATAGATAACAACACAGGGTATACCATTATCCATAGATGTGTTCATGTTGTGAATCAAGGATAGTATATTTAATTAGTTGTAAGTAATACAAATGCTTGACATAAACTTGAGACTTCAGATGTGGAGATGTTTTGTGAAAAGCTTTGGAATCCACTAGCGTATGCCATTCTTTCACTCAAGACAAATATATGTGGGTGAATCAGCAGGAGTCCATTCTGGCTTCCAGAGAGTGCCCTGGAGCTGTCCACAGGAAGGTGCTGGAAAAAGCAGCTGCAGATGGTCCAGGTACACAATTATTTCAGCCTGAAATGCAGCAGAATAATCAGACTCATGGTAGAGTATTGCTACAGTGTAGATGACCCGGAAACTGCTTCACGACGGTTGCAAGGCCACCTTCAATGTCCTTTGATAATTATAAAGAAAAGATGTTTCTGCTACAAAATAGGGAGAAGATTCAAATAAGACAACGAACCATTTATTTCGTTTCAGAGATATAAATGACATCCCTAAGAGGTACCTGGCCGAATTGCTAAATAAGTGGTATTTCATCTCAGAATATTTAAGTTCTTTGTCAAAGAACGTAAGTTCAGACTTCTTGGATTTTCCTAGTATTTCCAACTCCATATTGGAAAAGCAAATGTCATTTTAAAAATCAGCTATTTACCCCCAATAGAATTGCCCTCTTAGTCAATTGCAAGGAAAGGGGACAAAAGGATTTGTAGGCTTAGCAATATACAAGGACTGACTTTCAGATCCATGGTAAAGGTCAGGTGTAATATTCAAAAACAAATTAAAAGGCAGCTACTCTATTGGACTCAGAAGATTCCAGCAAGCGTTGGGCACCCATGGGCATTGGCTCAAAATGTGTTTATTGTGATCACACCCCAGATGATGCTGCAAGCACTATTAAGGACCCTATTCACTACCATCCTTCTTGCATTATGTATGCAGTTATTGTTTTGCATTATGCACTATCTAAAATGATACAAAAACATTTTGCTGAAAAATAAACCACTGGTTTTATGCTTAACACCAGGATTACAAAATGTGATGTCATGAATTATTCATATCATTCGATTTAATGTAATCATTTTCTCCCCAGCGTTAAGCCTCTGTGAATGGTGTCCTATGCAGCCACTGTTTTGAAGAACTTAATACTAGGGGGAGAAACACCTGGCATTAACTGACAGTGAATTAGGCTCATTGTCACATTGGGAAAAAAATTGCAATTTAATCTTTGATCTTCTATACATCCTAATTCCAAGGAGCATTTGTCAGCACTACAAAATGAACCAACCTTAGAAATTTATAGAAATATTGACCTCGACATTTAGACATAGACACATAGATAAGTAAACACACACACATTTGAAATTTGAACTATAGAATGCAATTCATCTTTGTTTCTTTCAAAGCAATAATGGGATTATTTTAAATGTGTTTACACCAATAGCAAATAGATTTTGATATACATTTATAATTTATTTAGATCAAATCTTCCAAAGAAGTACTGACCTTAGGACAAAACGTGTTGAGAAAGATAAATACATCAATGCAACTTAGTCTACAGATTAAAGTAATTTATCTTCAAGGCAGTCCAAAAAAAAAAAAAAAATCAAAACCAAGAGAAAAGAGTGTTTCTGAATGTTTGAAACTCTATATTGAAAAGATAAACATTGGCTTAAGGTGATAGAAGTAACTTTTAAAAATCAGAATCCCCTTCTGGTGGTTTATCTTTAGCCTTTCATTCATGTTTTAACATGATAAAGTTATACCAAAATGTTCTCATTACTCTTCAATTAGACCACGTTTGATTCTGGGATTGAATATGTGATCATGTTACAGTGAGGAAAGCAGCGATCCAGCAGACTCGAATCCTAATCTCAGTCCCTTTCAACTCCCAGGTCCTCAGTTTCATCTACTCAACCACCCTCGGGATGGTGTAGGGAGACCAAGTGACATGGTATGAGGTAAAACTTGTCAAAAACTCTGAAGCAATCAACAAATATGAGAAGGTATTACTTAAAACCAGAAAGACCTATGATCCATACACAGTTGTAACCTAAGGAAGTGTTAGAATAGATAAGCAAAGACACTTATAGGTAAGAAAGGTTAAAATATAAGAATTTGCTTAATGAGAAAAAAGAACAGTATAGCAATTTAAGAATTAAATAGTTCCTACAACTATATGGATTAACTCATCCGTGTAATTAGCAAATGGAAGAAAAATTTGGACTTAGTGTCAGGAAAGATCACAATCACATTCCAGAACAATTTTTATCTCTCACGGTGGCACCTAGCACTGTGTCTTACGCACAGTTGAGACTCAGCCACTGTTGCCCAATTGATAATAAAGACAGTTACCGTGGTCAACTCGACAGTAATCGAACATTCGTTTTTTACAAGGTCTATGTAAAATCTGTCAACTGCTCCTCCGCAATAACAAACTCCTGGAAAATTTGAAACTCTGTCTTTACCAAAGAATAACAAATTGACAGTGCTCACTGCTTTTTAAAACATCAATGGGGTATTTTAAGGGGGCGGTATGGTAGTAAAGGCGGCAAATAGGTGAATGGAAACTATTGCTTAAACTACGACTTCTTCAATTTGCTTCTATACTGTTCTCTCTCTCTCTCTTTTTTTTTTTACTTAATAGCTTAGATAAAGGAACATTTCCCTTTCCCCTAAATAAAAATGATTAGATATTCTATTAATCTTAGAAGCGTACTTCGACTAGTTTCGTTAACATTGTGAACTGGGCTAGAAGAAACCATGTCACATCATAAGAGCTGCCTTCCTTTCATTTCAAGAGCACCTTGACCTTCTCCAACAGTCATCACACACTCCTCTCATGGTTCTCACTGCTTCCCAAGGCACCGCCTGGTCCCGAGAGCCCGTGGGCACAGAGTGGTCCCCAGAGACACACTGCAGGGGAAGACTCTAGGGTCAGCTTTTCATTTGCTCACTCACACACTCACTCACAGTTTCAAAAAAAAAAAAAAAAAGATCATGTATTCAAATCCGAAAAATGTTTTGTTTAAAAAAAAAAAATCTGGAGAACCGAGAACCAGAGCTGGTGCTTTAAGCCTCTCGGTGAAGCTACAGCCTAATTATTGCCTGCTGCGTGGCGCAGTTAAACACAATCAGTCAGAAAGCCTTAAAGATACAATATCCCTTTTCACAAACTGTCTGCTTGTCAATTCCGAGTCACCCCCCTGCTTTAAATCAACCAACCACAGAGCTGTTATGAACAGCAACTGATTTTCCATGCAGTGCTGCAAAACAAAATCACACCGTATCCTATTTTTAATGGCCACAGTTATTCAACTGCATAACAAGAGTTAGCTGGCACTGCTGAGCTGAACGGTATCAAAAAAATGGGTTCAAGTAGAAATAGCATAGAACCCTTGAAGTGAACAAGTACAGACCCAATTACAAGTGCATTGTGATGCTCAGTACCAATTACATCCAAATAACAGCGGAGCAAATTTCCCCTTAATAGTTATATTGTAGACATCAACTTCTTTTATTTTTGTTCCACCAGGATACAGCTTGATACTTAAAAAGGAAAAAAAAAGGCTAAATTATAAATATTATTTTATTAACGCACAGTCTATTGATGCGCAAAATCTCTTCTATGCTGTCAGCTTAGGGACATGATATCTGAGTCACCGGAGTGAGGACCTCTGCTTCTCTCCATAGAGTTCATGGGTTGTCAGGAATTTCACTTGGGAAAATCAGATTTTCTTTCTTGGGCATCACTCATTAGAAACTACCTTTCCTCAAACAATAGGCTTTTTAATTATTTGAGCCTTAGGGATAGAAATAGGCAGTACGAGGATTTTTTTTCTTTTTAATTTTTCTTTTTTAAGAAAACCAAGCCCCTCTCCAAAGTACTGAGTAAAATGAGGCATTCCACGAATTGAAGAAGCTGCCACTTGGGCCCATGGGGTTTGACATATGACTGGTGCCTTAATAACTAGAAGAGAAAAAAAGAGAAAATGGGAAAACAAATGAGGCTGGGGAGGTAGAAAAGAAGGCGCATATAACAAATTGATCCTTCAAACCTGGGGGTCAAGATATGGGAAAAGAAGAGGCGAGGGAGACCAGATTAAACAAAGCAAATCAAAAAATGTAGTTATAGAATCCGTGTTGCGTTTTGTTGACTCTCAGAGAATCAGAGAAACAATGGCTCTTCGGTGACATTCTATCTGGTCACCCTTGCTCTGCTGGAGCATTGCGCCACAGACAGCCAGCTTTCATTTGTTCCTTGGTATTAACTTTACTTTCAATTTCTTCCAGGCCAGTAGAGGCACTTTGGTATAAGGACAGTACCACGTCTTTTCAAGGCTGGTCACCCAAGGCTTGAGGAATGTAGCAAGAGAAATTAATGATGTCTCCAGGGATTTATCAATATGCTTCAGAGGATGGGAGCACAGTGGGAGCAAATAGATCTTTCTTTATCTGCTCCTTTGCTCTGGCCATTTTCTCTTTATCTGGAACCAGGAGATGGAGCATGGGGTCCAATATTTTTAGCCAGCTTTGTATCATTTGCTCTTTCCTCTTTGCCAATTTAGTGTGCTCTTCATACGGAAACATAAAACAAAATATCTTTATTTGAGATGTAAGATAAGATTTAAGTTCTTTAAAAGTTTTCACTTGAAATAAAAGATGAAGAGACACGTCATTAATTTCAAATAAATGTTAGAAAACTATGAACCCATTCAACCCTCTCATTTTAAAGGCGAGGAAACTGAGGCCTCGGATGAAGGTGAATTCTCCAATAGATATGTTGTGAGCAGGTGACAGTGTCAACAGCTGTGACAACTGGCACCGATTCCAAGACTCGTGGTAGCCGTGGGGACGCTATTTATTGTACATAGTGACTCACAAATCTAGGTTATGTGAACTATAAAAAGCCTGACTCAGAAATCCAGAGAGTAAAGAGCTAATACTACTTAAAATATAGGCCATAGATTGCAGTACGAGGATGTTTGTAGATTATTTTTCAAGGCAGAATTATCCAAACGGTGTTGAGTATAGTCATGCATGCATCCACTAATGAATATGTGTCTGAAACTTCGTACCATTAACCCAAATAACCTTTGATGACAATCAGCGTATATACTGCCGGGCATTTTCGACAGGAGGAAGGGAGAATCGGAGGTATGGCTGAGGTGGGGGGAGGTGGGGGTGCAGAGACTCACTAAGAAAAGGAAGATGGACTCTGTGAAGGATGTGAGCCCCAGGGAGGCCAGCGAGGGCAGGGCTAGTAGCCGAGGCCCCAGACCCACTGGCAACCCAGGACCAAGTCTCCGTCAATCTCTGCCGTTTGCCTCTTTGTCCCTCTGGAAAGTCATGGAGAAAGGTTTGAATCTTTCCACTGCCTCGTTTCAGCATGACCCATAAATATTAAATCAAGTCTACCTCCAGGACCTAAGAATGATTTTAGTCCATCCTGCCCTGCCTCAGATTTCCCCAACCTTTGTCAATAGCTGAATTCCTTTAGGGACCGAGAGCTAAAATGACCTAAAATGCAAATGCTTGGATGAGGTAATGGTTAATCAGTGAAATAAAAAAACAGAACCAATCTCTGAGATGGAAAAGACTGATGTGGGTCTTTCCTGTTTTGACTGTAGAGAGTGTCTGAAAACAGAAGAAGGAGGGCACCGGCCACCCCGTGCCGGGGGAAGAGGAAATAAGTTTTTAAAAGGAGGGAGCTGAAGACAGAGAAAACTTCCAGGACATCACAACTCAGCAGGGGCGTGGAATGAGCCTTAGCATCAAGTGCATGTTAATCTGCAGCTAGGAAAATGGAGTTTTATCTTCAAATAATTTAGGGAGATTGGTGGGGGGAGGAGGTTTTTAGATATTATGGGGAGTTCTATTGTTTGCTGCTTCTGTTGTTTCTAACATCACTTGCTTCTTATAAAGAATTTTTCCCCCAGGGAATTCTACCCCTGTAACTATATTGACTTAATTCTGGAGCACCAGTGCAATTAAAAGACAGTTCTAATGAATAGGCAATAGAATGGTTGTATGTAAAGGATTTCAGCAGTTTATGCTTGGTGCACTAAACGAATCTGAACAAAGTCACAAAAGGCATCGCAGCTCCATTAGAATTTATCAGCTGAGATGCTGGGAATATTTTTCACACCGGGTAGTCACAATGCTTCCTGCATTTGGGATCGGACGGAGAAAGAAAAAAAGCTCAGCATATCTTTCTGTACCGGTGGCAGTAAAATGGCTTCTCATTTCAGCTAAGAAGTGCCAGCCACCAGAGCAAAAGCACGTGTACTGCAGGAATGATGCTCCTGACCTGCCATAGAGAAGCCTGGTGTTTTAATAGGCAGCTGGGCTGTGTGGTCAGCCTGCCTGGCTTCCAGCTTGGCTCTGGCCACCTACGGGACATGGAAATCTGGATGGGTAATTTATTCTCTCTGCTTCGATGTCCTCATATGCAAAACAGGATAAAAACAGCCTTTTCTCTAGGACGGTGTGAAGATTACATAAGTTAATTCACGAAAAGCACTCAGGATATTGTCTTACAGCACAGTGAGAACTCAATGAATTTTGTCTTATGATTATTATCTAGGTCCATCATGACCAATCCGTGACGGTGTTGTAAAGAAGCTGCATGACTAGGCATTTCTCATGTCCCATATGATTATATTTCGTCCCGTGAATCCGATAATGCACAGTCAGGGGTGGGGGAAAAGAAATTCTGACCTCTCATCTCCCAAGGAAATGAAGTTCTGTTGTCTGATGCTGTACCCACCCTGGCAATTCCGCATTCTCTTCTGTTAATGCCAGTTATTTCTGAGCACTTGAAAAAAAAGATGTCCTCTAGCTATTCGCAGTGGCTAAACACAGTAAGTCTTAAATACTGTGTTGTCATTATCACTTATTAACTTTTAAAAACAACATTCCTGATATCCTGACTTCTGCATGCAGTCTGTATGTAAACTAGCAAGAAAAAGTATTACTTAGAAACCAAAATATTTAATTCCCTACCTACTACAGGACGGCTTAGAAAAGTAACAGATATAGGGAGTCTCGATCTTTGCATGAGTCTAAGAGGGGGAAGGTGTGAAATGAGGAGGTGAGGGGGACCCGACGGTCATTTCGTTAGTCTCGTTGGCTGCCCAGCTTCTGAACCCATTGCTTATGTTTAGAAAATATTCCCCTTATTTAGCATCGTGTGCCATTCTTGCAGCCATGGCATGGACGTGAGTCCTACCCAAACTCAGAGCTTCAATGAGAAGGACTGGGCAGCCTCTTTGCAGCATCCAGACGGCTGTGGCTGTGATTCCAGGGACAGCTCCAGGCTTCAAGTTCCATGGTTAGGAAGTAAAGCAAGGCACACAGTGCCCAGTGGCAGAGGTTCCCGCCACCAGGAACCACCTCGAAACGTGACTTTGGGCTCCATTCCTGGCTGCAAAAACTCTGAGCCTAGTTCTCTGGTTCTGGTGAAGATTTTGTAAGCTACCTAATATCTTTCTAATAAATTTCTTTTCTTCAGACATCAGTCACAGTAAGTTTCTGTTGCTTACAACTAAGAGTTCTGATTGATAAAGTGGCCACGGTGGTTTTTGTTTTGTTTTTTGGTTTTTTTTTGAGCTAGCTATTCTTATAAATCTTAAAAGGTATGAATTGCAGTGAAATAACATGAGCAGCATTCCCTGGACCCTTCCTGATCAGGCACATCTGGAAATTGCATTCATTTCTGGTTTTGTAAAAGATATTGTCAAACTAGACCTTAATCCCAGAGGGCAAAGCTAGGACAACAGAGCTGGAGAATCTATGAGAGAAGAAGGTACTGAGGCTGCCTCTCCAGACCGCTGCTTCCAGGATGGGGTAACAGAGTACCTGCAAAAATCCAGTACAGTCTTTTAAAGTGTTAACATTTCCTGGAGTGAAGATCTTTGGGATTTCGGCATGGGGCAGCAACTTAGGTTAGATGACATCTAAAACCCCTTCTCTCCATAAGATCTGTTCATAATTAGAAGACCTGAACTGCAAAACACTGTCTAATGTCCACTAGCAATGACTTTTCATCATCAGTACCACTAATCTAATGGAGAGAGAGTATCTGACATCACAGGTAAAATATGTGTCGTTCACCAATCTTTCTTTCTCGTGTTTTCGAAATTATGGATGGACTACATTCAATGCCTGGTAGGAACTCAATCAATATTGTACTTAATTGAATTGAATTATGTCCACGGCTTCATTCAGTCAAGGACGTGTTTTCCAATTTCTCAGCTAATTTCCTTCACTGGTTCCCTGACTCCGTTCACCTTCTTCCCGACCCTCAGTTCCTTGGTCTTGCTGTAATCGCTCAGTCTTCTTGCTCAACCCCCTGCAGACCAGCTCATCTCCGCTTCATCCTGACCCTGGATCCCAGCATTCTTTGCCAACTTTGTTTTCTTTCCTTCTAATTCACCTAGCCCAACACCCCAGTCGTCTCATGCAGGTGCCCGAGTATATTTCTCAGGGTTGAGGCTCAGGAAATATTTGTTGAATAAATGAATAATTGACTATCTCATAATGATTTTTTAATACTTATTGGCCAAAAAAAAAAAAGCTTATTATTTTTCTGATATTTCCTGTATGTTAATGAGCACATATGTTAAACTCTTCTTGTAAAAGAAAAAAAAAAAGTAATAGATTTCAGGGCTTTCAAACATCACTACATTTGTACTTATTTTTATTCTGGGTCAAAGACCATGCTTAGAAATAAGGCTTAAAAGGCTATGTGTGGTAAACATTCTATAAACTTTGAAAATGATAGCTCATTTTCAACATTACTGCTCATAGCTTATCGTATTCCTAAAATTATGTGATATAATAGTGATAATTAGCATTGCTGTAGGCAAAGCTTACAAATAATTGTCTCTTTCCATAACATCAAATAAATGTAGAGGACTGTGTTCTTTATTTAATGAACCACGGCCACTTTGACCTTAAATGAAAAGGTACTGGTATTAAGTGATTAAGTGTGGGACTCCCAGCTTGCACTTGAACGCTGGAAGTACTAGTGAAGTGATGTATAAGTCTTTCCTTTTAAACATCCCATCACGACATTTGGTAAAAGAATGTTATTTCCATTTTCCTCACAACTGCCCAGTTGTTTGTTAAGTTACAAAGAGTTGGATTCATCAAAGGGATGGCAGCAGATAGCTTTCAAAAATTTTAGCCATTTAAAAAACATTCCTATTAATTTTTATCTTCCTTCAAATATTAATGAATAATTCCAGTGATAATTAGCAATTTTCCCTAATTACAGAAAATTGGCACTTCACAAATAACAAACTCTGATAGTATCTAGTATTGTGCCAGTTTTCCTATTAATTTGGAAATTCAGCAATTATCACCAGAACTATATAGGTTAAAGTGTGTCATATTCTAGATAAACAACTTAAAATACCCAACAATATGAGGTTCGGTGTCAAGGAAAGTTCAATATCAGCATTTAAAGAAAAAAAAATATTAGTGACCACCTCTTGCTATTGCAGCATTGTGGGAAGGCATTCCGAGTTGTTTTATTTCGACCTAGCCCCTGCGGATGACATCAGGTGCAGAATCGGGACAGTTAGCCTCATTGTCAGTTCAAAGTAAGCGGCAATAAAAATGGAAATTCTCAAGTTGGAAAATAACATATATAAAAGCGTTGCTATCAGGTCTCAAGTGGACATTGATCTTAATTTTTTTTCTAAATCCAACGAAATTTAGGAAGTAGCTTTGTTGGGAGAGAAATAACCAACACATTCACGTACTTATCAATTCCTCACACACAAATATTTTTACTGAATGCAAATCAATCTATATATGAACTGTGTTCTTGAGGTTCACCTCGATATTAAGAAGTCAGAAGTTGGAGAAATGCCTTCTATCTCAGTTCACTTTGGCATAGCTTGTTTAATGCTGAAAAATCCCAAGCCCATAATTAACTTTGGTTAACACCAGGAATCAAAAAAATTAACTCTTATTTTTTTCATCTTAATGTGTGTCAAGATTACTCTCAACACAATGTCAAGTAGCTTTATCTGGAACAGATTCTCACAAGTTCAACAGCTGAAAGCAAATGCATGACTAGCCCTCCCAGTTTTCAGAAGTCTTTCCTGATCTCAGTAATTCTGAGACCAAAATTCAGGCTGCATTTGCATGTCACCAAAATAACTGGTTTTCTGAAACATATAAAATTCAGTCAACTGAATCAATCCACAGGAAGCCAAGTCAGTTTGACACATTTTTTCATTAAATTGATTCGTGGTATGTGTGTTACTCAACCCTCACTCAAAAAGGGAAAATGAGATCGGGTGACAAGAGTGATCAGGTTTCTGCTACCATGATAAATAAAGCTACGGTTTCCAATAATGCCGTTTAGAAATTAAGAACAGGTTAAAAATCAACCTATGACTATACTGAGAAATATCGCAATTGATTTTCCACCTTCATGGAAGAAAGACAAGAGAGCAAATGGACTCAAATGACAATTAAAGAGAGACTTAAGTCAAACCAAAACAAAATTTTCAAATCTTGGGGGTTAGGAAACAATGAAATGTGTTAGAGAGAGGGAAATAGTAGAAAATGTTCTTTTCTATGATATTGCAGTAAAAAAAAAAATTATATGATTCAAACATTAATAAAACATTCTAAATTGGCTCTCAATGTCTTCAATTATGTGTATTTGTGAAAATATTATTATAGCTACTATTTTTTGAGCTGTAGACAGCTTTTTTTTTTTTTTTTTTTTAGTTATCACAGCTAATAACACTTTCTTTTTTTCAAGGGATAAGGTAAATCCAATAGATTCTGGGGCAGAAATGACCCTTGCAAATATTTTCTAACATCAGAAAGATACCTCTCTTGCTAATTTATCCTTGTGGTAGCAAAATGCTCTTAATTTCCTTTAGTTTGCTTGAAAAAAAAAAATTAAAAAGCACCCAAGCGAGGCTCAGTCAAGGAAGAAAAACATTATATGTTCAACTACAGTACTGCAGTTCCAAACGAAACAGCAAATTTTGGAGCCAATACCATTAGGTCAGACGAATGAGAGCAGAAGATCCAAACTGATAGTCTCATTTATTTCTATATTTGGCTATTGCAGAAGGTTTGGAGGTGAGATATTCAATTATTTGTTATATTTTATGACTGCAGTATAGCATTCTAGAGCCTC
>NW_011888880.1:779545-784632 GCF_000151845.1 Pteropus vampyrus | reverse complement strand
TTTATTTCTATATTTGGCTATTGCAGAAGGTTTGGAGGTGAGATATTCAATTATTTGTTATATTTTATGACTGCAGTATAGCATTCTAGAGCCTCACGTGAAGAAAGCTCATGAAAACTAAATATGCACACAATGTAATATAGATGATATATTCTAGAATGTACACTTGAAACATTTTATTAATGAATGTCACCCCAATAAATTTACTAAAAAGTAAAATAAAATAAATAAAATAAAATAAAATAAAATAAAATAAAATAAGACAAAAGTGGAAATGTTGAAAACGTTACCTGACTTTTTTTAGACTACTGGCCAAAGAAGAGATTACACAATATCTAGACTTTATTGCAACCTTATAATTCAAAGAAAAAAGACAAAAAGACAAAAACTTCATATGCCCTTAAATATGAAATACTAGCTAACAGGTGAACAAGACATTAGGATACTTGGCTGAATTTTTCTCATTTCTTTAGGATTTCTGGAGTCATGCAGATGTTGAAATAATCCCTTTGAATCAAGTTTATTCTACTGTCTGATAAGTGATGAGTTAGCATATGCTTAAGAAGTTTACTTAAAAGAAATCTGATGAAAGATTTGATGTCTTGACCATCTCCTATCTCTTACAGACTAGACACATTTGGCAATGGAGAGTAGAGCAGGGTCTTCACAGAGCACAAATCAAGCATCTGTACTATTTTTCACACCTACCTAAAATCTGAGCCCTTTGAAAAAAATAGGGGTTTAAACTAATTTTGTAAAAAAGCTGATCTCAGTAGTCCATAATTTAAAATCTATTGTGCTGTAGGGAAGTAATAATAACTCTGAGATATAAAAAGAAAGAAAGAAAGAAAGAAAGAAAGAAAGAAAGAAAGAAAGAAAGAAAGAAAGAAAGAAAGAAAGAAAGAAAGAAAGAAAGAAAGAAAGAAAGAAAGAAAGAAAGAAAGAAAGAAAGAAAGAAAGAAAGAAAAAGAAAGACATACTCCCAAGAAGCATTAGCATTATACTTGTCTTATTTCAGTGTCATAGTTTATAAAATGGGATATCTCTGCTTACAGAGAGCTATTTCGATAAAGTTGTTGATATTCAGATTGCGAACCTCACTAGTCACTACCTTATGGAATTTTTATATTTATGTATTTCTCTACAAAGAAGCTTTATTTGTGGATGAAGTGAGTACTGCCTATTTGTAAAGTCCCCAAAGGGTCTTCTTGTGCCAAAGTCTATTACGCTACCACTACAATTCCATGTCTTTGAGTCCTGAAAACTTTGTATTCAGAAGTTCCTTATTATACTTGTATGCACAGCTCTTCGAGCTTGTGTTTCTAAAATTGCAGTAGATATACCACCTGGCACATGCAGAATTCTGTCAAGGGAATGAGAATATATAATAAATATGACATCTCCTCCTGGAAAATAAATTGTACTTGAAAATTTTGAGGCAGAAAGTTAAGTAATTTAAATCAAAATTTAAACATGTTTTACATTTTAAAATGTGTATGTGTGTGTGTGTATATATATATATACACACATATATATACATATATACATATGTGTGTGTGTAGTGGAATAGAATGCTAAATGTGAATTGCTACCCTAACACAGAAACTTCAAATAATTTCAAGGATGTAGAGTTTGTGTTAGTGTATCAGTGAGGATTTTTATTTGTTTTGAATAGCAGAAAGTGCCCAGGTGGCTTAAACACAAAAGGAATGTATTTGCATGTACCTGTACAAATGAAAAGTCCACAGACGGGATTCATCTTGGGTATAGCTTGTCCAGAGGCTCAAAAGATGCCTTCGATACATTGTTTTTCTTCATCCGCCTCACAATCTTCTCTCTTCCATATTGACTTCTTTATTATAACCAAAAGATGAGTGCCAAAGCCTCAGGTTTTATACCTTCTCTGTTTTAAATCTCAGGGAAAAAAGTAAGAATCTCTTTTGTAGAAGTCCTGGGGCGGTGGGAGGAGTCTTCACTAGCTTTAATTGTGTCACTGAACAAACCATGATGGCCAGCTGTAGAATGCTCTGATTGGCCGAACCTTACATACAGCCTGTAACTTCAAGAGAAACCTATACATTGAGAGTAGAAGCATCCCCACCCCACTTAGGTAAATTGTGGCATGTTAATTCCAGATTAAAATTGATAGTTCCAGGTGGCATGCTTCACACACTCACTGAGTACACGCACACACACACCCCTTCCCAGGTTTAGTTTCATGTATCGGCTTACATTGGTGGGAAAATATCCAAGAAACACTCCATTAGAATTGTTCTCAGGATTAAAAGCAGATAGAACCTAGCAATGCTCGCTGGCAATAAGGATAGAGGTATCTAGAAGAGAGGCTTCCAGGATGGGCTGCTGAGTTGGGCAGGCGCACGGACAGCAGGCATCCCAGAGGCTCTTCTCTGTATTTCCCCTGGTTCCTGACTTCACTGAGTACTTGCCTCACCTAATGAGTTGCTGATTGGAAGTAAACTTAGCTGACTTAGCGTGGGCAGAGCTGGAGAAGTGTTTGCAAGACGAGAGGCTCTTTTGAACCTATCTTCAAGGTTGGCCCAGACAGTCACAAACAGTATAATGAACCATAAGAACGACACTGCAGAGACCCATAAAATGCAAGATGATCAGTGCTGAGCTCAGAAAGCGTCTGGTCCTCTGGGCAAACCACACAGCTGGGAAATTCCTCGTCAATGAACTTTGTTTCTCTTACAACTCCAAGACCAGCGGGTTCGTTCCGCATGCTATAGCACTGCACCATTTTCTCCCACTCTCCTTTTGCCCAAAGAGCAGAAATCCTGCTCTGCCTCAAGAAATTGTACTGAGAATATATTTATGTAATTAATTTGCTAATATCTACTTGTTAAATATAGGTCAGGGGGTGGATATTGCTAGTTGTCTATCCATTCTCCATTCTCCTCCTTCAAGGAGAGAATAGAGATTGTGTTTAGGGTGGCAGTGTGCCCAGAAAAATAAACTCTCAATATTTTAAACTCAACCATATACAAGAGTGGCCTCGGGGTGCACTTCTAGCCAATGGGATATAAGCAGAAGGTGTCTGTGGGTTTCTGGAAATATTTTGATAGTGCCACCCCTTTATTTTTCCCATTTCTGTAACTGCCTGACACACAGATATGAAGGTTGAGTTAAAGCGGCCATTCTGTGACCACACAGTAACAAGCATGAGGGTAAACCACACACCTCCCCTGGACGATACAGGGGAGGAAAGATTCTGGAACAATAACAGAATGTGTTGTACCACCCTGGGTCCAGGATTCATTGTTACATGAAAATATTAACATATATTGTGTTAAGCTACTACATTTACGTTCCTTCTTAACCAACAAAGATCTAGATTTCTTATAACAGTAGCAGAAAGTTAGTCCAAATAATTCATCCTGCTGGAAGTTGAGCCTGTAAAAATTCTACCTATTTTCCAAGGCCATGTTAACAGTGTCATCTTAGACAAGTCCTTAACCTTTCTAAAACTAATTTTCTCCATCTCTAAAGGGGGATTAAAGTATCACCTACTTCATAAGGTTGCTATGAGGATTAATTGAGATAATCTAAACATTTCTTGGCAAAAAAACAAGCACTAAAAAAGCGAATCAATCATTTTGTGAATTGTATAATCTTGACTGGAAAGGAACATATCAAAAGGCACACTGTAAACTCCTAATAGACATTAATTAATGAATAAGTTAGTATTTGTCTAGTTGTTGAGAGTAAGAAAACTAATGAATTTTCTCCTCTTTTTCTGCGTTTTCTAAATTTTTTGAGTAAATATATTATTTTATAATGAAAAATCACTTTTATAAAAAAAAAAAAGAAACACTTGAGAGAGAGCTGGTGCTATATATAGAATTTAAGAAAACGCATAATTAAAATCCAAATCCTATAATGCACATCTTCCTAGGTGCCTCCTTACACCTATATATCGCTTACTTATTTGCAAGTACTATTACAAGTACTTCACATATATTAACTTATTTAACTCATACAACATCCCTATGATATGGCTTAGCCCTTATACTCTACCACTATATGAGCACTCACAGAGGCCTATGGCCCAAGATGTTTCATAATAAGTAGTTAACTTTGTTCTAACGAATTCTCTATAACAAGTGTTGATCTGTTCCTTTCCCCTATAACAACTCTACAGAGCATCTATGTTTTTTTTGACGTTGCAAGCCAGAAACAAAGCTACAGAGTCCATCGAGTTGCTGATGTGATCTTTACAGTTCTTTCGTTCTGCCCTCAATGAGCATCCTTCGACTTTCTTCCTCACTGTCTTCATTTCGCTTACTTTCTTTCACAGCTTGGCAGAAGAGGTGGCAGCTTACGTGATATAATTTCCAAGAAGTATAGTTCCCTCTCCCTTTCTCTCTCTCTCTCATCTTCCTCTATCGTCTCCTTCCAGAGTGTAGCATAGTGGTTAGATACATGTCCTGAAGCATGATTTAAATGCATGAGTCAGTATTCACCTTCCCTATGTATGAGCTGTGACAAATTTCTTTAATTCTTGTCTTAGATTCTTCATATGTAAAGTGTAAATTATAATAGTACCTACCCTAAGAAGTCATTGAAGGAATTAAATAAGAACTGTGCATAGCACCAAATAAACACTGTATTACTCTTATTATCTTTCTTGACATAATGCCTAAAATTTCACAACTTGTCCAAGCTTAAACTACTTTAAAATCGATTAAGAAATGTTTTATTTTAAGCTGTTAGTAGCCCTTGCCCAGCAGCTTTGAGACTATAATAGACATTAGAGAAAACTCAACTACTGGGGCTCAGTAGAGGACCAGAACCACTGCCCCACCCCCCAAAGTCTGATCACTGGAAATATTTACTGCTTTCTCTGCCTGCCACTTACTTTCCTTATGCAGTTGAAGACATTCCTTTTTCACTTGCTAGTTTATTGTAGAGACATTGAGCATCGCTTTTTCCTTTCCAATCTCCTGTGACCTGAGGGTGGTATTTCTAGTAATATTGAAAATGAATTTTTATTATACACCTGTTTTTCCTATCATATGAATGACCATGAATCTAATTATTAGGATAAGCATTCATTTTATTTTTAT
>NW_011888880.1:772353-775255 GCF_000151845.1 Pteropus vampyrus | reverse complement strand
TAAGAATCAACATAAAGGAAGAAAGGATGTATGAACACCAAAAAGAATAAAATCTACAATTAATTAAAATATATTGAATAGAAAAACTTGAGTAGAAAAAAGAAAAGAAAAAATAAAACAGAAATTTATAATTATACTTAACAAAGAGAAAGCTAAAAAAAAAATCCTCAAATCTTGAACATCACAGGAAATAATTATTATGACAAAAGACATCTAATAAGTGTAGAAGAGAAAATAAAATTTTAAAAATAAGTGGACTTCCAATTTCCAGTTCCATATGTAAGGAGTTTGTAAGTCACCACACTACTCTAACTAACAACAAGTAAAAAATTGAACAGACTGAAAAATCAACAGTTTTCATGGATCCATAAGAGAGGTGAGGACACAAGACAAACCACTAGCCCAGATATTAGGGAGACAAACAGACAAACACTGGTAGTCACTGATTGCTGGAACAGAGTCAAGAGCAGAGACTCTAACAGGCTCCAGTGCCAGGGTAGGAAAATCTGAACTGTAATTAGCAAATTGCTAGAAGGTTAGCATGGACAAGTATGAGAGTTAAAAACTTCTAATCATAGACCCCAATACTTTTGTGAGCTTTACCCCCAGGAGCTCCACCCTGTTCTCATAGTAAATATCAGAGAAAAATCCCTTCATGCTTCCAGCATGGGGAGGGGAAAAGGAACCAATTGGAAATAAATCACAGCTCTCGGTTCTTCTTGACAAAGGCCCCCTGAGGAGAAACTGCTTCACCAGAGACTAACCTGCCAAGGTCCTACCAGAGCATAAATGACCCGAGACAGAAAATTAATCAACTCTAGTCACATCCAGGCTTTCATGCAGAAGAAGAGAAATACCCAACTCTAGCCCAATGCTAGTCATCCCATTCCACGTAAGGGAAGAGAAAAAACTGAGAAACACATGTGAAGTTCACAGTCTGAAGGCATAAGCTCACTTAGAGGCTGAGACCTAATCACCACACTGTAGAATTGGCCCCCTCCCCCAACACATCACCACCGCATCACTAAAGGCCTATTTACAGTGATTCCTTTTAAACAGTACGTTGTGTCTGGCTATCAAAAAAAAAAAAAAAATTACAAGGCATACTAAAAGGCAAAAAAAAAAACAAAATTGCAGAGAGCCTACGCTGTCATATATACAAATATGTTTAACAAAACTATTTTAAAATTGCAACCAGCAATATAAATATATAAAAGATAAAATAGTCTGATGTATTTGGATATATCCAAGGAATGCAAAGTTTGTTTGACATCCGAAAGTCAATCAACATAACTCACTACATTAATATACTGAAACAAAACAAAACATATAATCATCTCAATATATCCTTTAAAAGCATTAGACAAAATGCAGCAGCCATTTGTGGTAAAAACCAGGAATAAAAGAGAAATTCCTTCAACTGACAAAGGGCATTTATGAAAATCCTACTGCCAACAACAAATTTAATGGTGAAAAACTGAAAGCTTTTCCTCTAAAACTGAGAGCAAAGCAAGAATGTTTACTCTCACTATTTGTATAAACTATGGTAATGGAGGTGCTAGGCAGTGTGATAAAGCAAAATAAGTAATTAAATAAATATCAGAGAGATTAAATGGAAAGAAGCATAACTGTCTTTATTTGCGTATGATGTGGCCATCTATGCAGGAAATCCTAAGGAATCTACAAAAAAGCTGGTAGAATAAATAAGTGAGTTTAGAAAGTAGATAAAGGTTGATATACAAAAGTAATTTCTATTTCTATGTGCTAGCACAAACAACTAAAAATTAAAATTAAAATATCATTTATTATAGTACTCAAAGACATGAAAAACTTAGGGGTGAACTGAACAAAAAAAATGTGCAAGACTCGTACTGAAAATTACAAATTATTGCTGAGAAAAATTAAAGACCTAAATAAATGGGAGAGGTTCATATCCATGGATTGGAAAATTCAATGCTGTTAAAACTCCCAAACTTATAAAGCTATTCAATAGAAATGCCAGCAGAGTTTTGGAATAGAAATCGATAAAGCAATTCTAAAATTTATGGAATAGCAAAGGACTTAGACTATTAAGGAGAATTCTGAGGAAGAACAAAGTTGGATGACTTACATTATCTGATTTAAAAATTTACAATAAAGCTAGTGTAATTAAGATAGGGAGATATTGCCCAAAAATATAGACATAAGAATCAATTAAACAGAATGAAGAGTCTAGATAGAACTGGACCCACACATAACCAATTGATTGTTTACAATGTGCCAAGGTAATTCAATGGGAATAATCCAATGGGGATAAAACAATCATTTAAATAAATGATGTTAGAACAAGTTTATTTACACATGGGAAAAAATTAACCTTGACTATTACTTAACATCAAATCCAGAAATTAACTCAAATAGATTATAAACCAAATAGGAAAGATATAGAGGAAATCTTTGTAAGTTTGGGGCACAAAGCACAAACCATTAAAAATTGATAAATTTTACTAAAATTAAAAATGTTTACTCTTCACAGTAAATCTTAAATAAAAAAAGGCAAGCCACAGACTAGAGGAAAATATTTGAAAAACATATATCTGAAAAAGAACTTACAACTAGAATACATAAAAATATATGAGAACACATAATTAATATTTAAGGTGACAAATCAAGTGTTAAAAATGAGCAAAATAGTAGAACAGATACTTCATTAAAGAGGCATATTGAATAGCAAATAAAGACATGACAAACACATGTAACATTATTAGTAATTAGAGAATTGCAGACTAAAGCTATAACAAGATTCTACTGCACACTCACTGCAATAGCTAAAATTTAAAAGACTGACAATACCAACTGTTGGAAAGGATGAGGGATGTATTAGTCAGAGTTCTCTGGAGAAACAGAAACAATAAGAGGAGAT
>NW_011888880.1:757500-772303 GCF_000151845.1 Pteropus vampyrus | reverse complement strand
CATATAATCATCTCAATATATCCTTTAAAAGCATTAGACAAAATGCAGCAGCCATTTGTGGTAAAAACCAGGAATAAAAGAGAAATTCCTTCAACTGACAAAGGGCATTTATGAAAATCCTACTGCCAACAACAAATTTAATGGTGAAAAACTGAAAGCTTTTCCTCTAAAACTGAGAGCAAAGCAAGAATGTTTACTCTCACTATTTGTATAAACTATGGTAATGGAGGTGCTAGGCAGTGTGATAAAGCAAAATAAGTAATTAAATAAATATCAGAGAGATTAAATGGAAAGAAGCATAACTGTCTTTATTTGCGTATGATGTGGCCATCTATGCAGGAAATCCTAAGGAATCTACAAAAAAGCTGGTAGAATAAATAAGTGCATTTAGAAAGTAGATAAAGGTTGATATACAAAAGTAATTTCTATTTCTATGTGCTAGCACAAACAACTAAAAATTAAAATTAAAATATCATTTATTATAGTACTCAAAGACATGAAAAACTTAGGGGTGAACTGAACAAAAAAAATGTGCAAGACTCGTACTGAAAATTACAAATTATTGCTGAGAAAAATTAAAGACCTAAATAAATGGGAGAGGTTCATATCCATGGATTGGAAAATTCAATGCTGTTAAAACTCCCAAACTTATAAAGCTATTCAATAGAAATGCCAGCAGAGTTTTGGAATAGAAATCGATAAAGCAATTCTAAAATTTATGGAATAGCAAAGGACTTAGACTATTAAGGAGAATTCTGAGGAAGAACAAAGTTGGATGACTTACATTATCTGATTTAAAAATTTACAATAAAGCTAGTGTAATTAAGATAGGGAGATATTGCCCAAAAATATAGACATAAGAATCAATTAAACAGAATGAAGAGTCTAGATAGAACTGGACCCACACATAACCAATTGATTGTTTACAATGTGCCAAGGTAATTCAATGGGAATAATCCAATGGGGATAAAACAATCATTTAAATAAATGATGTTAGAACAAGTTTATTTACACATGGGAAAAAATTAACCTTGACTATTACTTAACATCAAATCCAGAAATTAACTCAAATAGATTATAAACCAAATAGGAAAGATATAGAGGAAATCTTTGTAAGTTTGGGGCACAAAGCACAAACCATTAAAAATTGATAAATTTTACTAAAATTAAAAATGTTTACTCTTCACAGTAAATCTTAAATAAAAAAAGGCAAGCCACAGACTAGAGGAAAATATTTGAAAAACATATATCTGAAAAAGAACTTACAACTAGAATACATAAAAATATATGAGAACACATAATTAATATTTAAGGTGACAAATCAAGTGTTAAAAATGAGCAAAATAGTAGAACAGATACTTCATTAAAGAGGCATATTGAATAGCAAATAAAGACATGACAAACACATGTAACATTATTAGTAATTAGAGAATTGCAGACTAAAGCTATAACAAGATTCTACTGCACACTCACTGCAATAGCTAAAATTTAAAAGACTGACAATACCAACTGTTGGAAAGGATGAGGGATGTATTAGTCAGAGTTCTCTGGAGAAACAGAAACAATAAGAGGAGATGTATTATGAGGGATTCGCTCTTGAGATTTTGGAGGATAAACCCCACAATCCACCATCTTTAAGCTGGAGGCCCAGGAAAGTTGGTAGTGATTCTAGTCCATATCTAATGGCCTAAGAATCAGGAGAGCCAATGGTGTTAAGTCGATATTCCTAGCTAAGGAAATAAAACGAGGTCATATTTAAATAGAGACAGGAGAGATATAGAAATCTATTCAGTAAACACTGAGAAGATTCTGAGAGCTACTATATGATGAGGCTGTTGATAATTATATTTTCACAGACTCATTGCCACTGATATTTAAGCAAACTACACTGAAAGGAAATGCTTATAGGAACATAGCATTTCATTTTCATTTTTTAAGCAAATTCCAAATTCCAAAAAGTTCTACAGAAAAGATCAACATGGATTCTCATTCATTTGTTAGATTTGATTGCTCCTGAGAAAGTAGTTAAAGGTTTTGCTTTTTGATATAAATACTTGTCTACCTCCATAGACATAATTAAGAAAGGTTTGCATAGTTAAATAACTTTTATAGCTTAATAAAAGATACTTTTATTTAAGGGCCTTATGGCAGGAACACAATAAAATACAGAGCTAAAGATAACATTTCAAATAACCAAGAGCAACAAAAAGAAAATAGAAAACTAAGATCAAATAAATACAAAAAGGATAATACACACATACACACATACACATACATACTTTCAGAAGAAATCTTTTTTTAAGGAGAATTTTAACACTGTGTGGCACACATTTAACAAAATAAAATTTCACTATGAGAATAAGCAAGGAAATCTTAAAATATGGCCTCCTGCAAAGTTCACTTTGCTAAAACCAGACTCCATGCAATTCATGTGCAGATAGTCTTGGGCTAGAGTCTCAAGGGAAGAGAGTAATGAAGCCACTGGGGTTGGGGGGGGAGGCGGGGGCGGGACAAGGAGACTGAGTGACAAACCTAACACTCATGGCCCAAAGCACTCAGCAATCCCTCTCCCTGTGCCCACCGGCCCAGAATCATCACCTAAAACCCTCTCATGCTCTCCCTGCCTGCTGCCCTTGACATTTAGGGACCTTTCTTGGCAGTGCCCCCAGAATCTACCACCTCTAGACTGTCAGGCCAACATCACTATCCATCCCACTGCCTGGGCAGTCTCTCCTCCCGAGGACCTGCTGCTTCAGATCGTTTTCTTCCTGTCCCATGCACATCTAAAATACCAATGAATTTTTGCTCTATGCTCTTTTATGGGCCATTTTAACCCATTTCTTACAACTCAGCTCACATTTCTGGAATCCCAGAGTGGGACAACCCAGAAGGGCAAGAAGGTCAGATATAAAGCCCATGATACTTCACTTGAGCAAGAGTGAGACTTTACACTCCTTTAGGAGATAGGAAGGGCTTGTCAGCTACTTTATTCACCCAAGCCTCCTTGAGAAGACCCCAAGGAAACACCAAGATTCAGCACACTGGAGTTCTGCGTAAAAGCTAAGGGGCGGGGCGGGGCGGGGAGGGGGGATGGGGCGCGTAAAACAAATGCCAAACATAACAGAAAGGAAAAATCCAAAGGCAGAGACGGTCACAGCTATCCCTGTACCTCCTAGAACATTCTCTTTCTCGACCCTAACTTCCTGCAGAATAAAATCTTCGTAGATGTGAAGAAATTTCAAAATAGCCTCAAAGGAACCCTGAGATGTTTAGGTTCTTGAGACATTCGAACTCCAAAGGCTTGTAGAAGGATTTCCCACTCCTGAGGTCCTTGGGTCTCCTGAGACTACTAGGTTGGGGGAGGGGAATTGGGGGAGCGGGGAGGCTTGCCTATGTCATGAGTTCCAAGGAACATAGCGAAACCCAGAAAAGGAGAGCCAGGGCTAACTGCTTAAGATTTAATCCATAGGAGATGTTTAAGTTCCTTTTTAGGCTGCATCTGCTTATCGGGAGGCAGAATTTCAAAGCAAAAGTCATATCTAGAAATTAAGAAATGCTGTATCTCTTAAGGACTAATTCTATGAAAGGGACATTTTTCAGGGGCGGTAAGGCACTTTAATAGTTTCCACGAAAAATTTTAAGTGGAAATTTCAGGAGGATATTATCCCCACCACAAATAATGAAAATGCATCCTTTCAAGGCCCAGGGGAGACCTAGAATAACAAATTTGCAATTCATCAAGTCCCCTCAAAATGTCATGAAGTGCGGGTATAAGTAATTTCATAGTATAAACAAAGTCTCCTCAATAAAAAAATGTAATACAGAATAATAATTAGTGGCCAGTTATCTGGTAACTCTGAACTCTCAAACATACCAGCTTCCCAAATTTATTGCTCTTTCTGGAAAATATAACACTCAGAGTTAGAATTCTTATAATAGAGAATAGTGATGATGACCTGAAAGTATCCTAAATTTTAAATGAGATAATTCAGTTCTTGGTATACAGAAAATGCTAAATATATGATTTTTGTTTTTCTATTAACATCTATTGCCCAATCATCTTTACTTCTCCTTTTCACCTATGCTGCCTCAAAGGCCCCGGAATTCCCGATCCCATCACAAACCAGTATCAGAAAGACCCATCGCTACATCATCATAGTGGCTTCTGCACTGCCCTTGACGTTATAGACGTGGAATACGGATCAGCTGTAGTTACATTTGGATGAAAATGGAGATTCAGAGCACAGATTTAATAGCGAGTCAAGGAATGTCTACCAGAGCAGCTTGTTAATTACATGTACCAAACACTATAATAACATAGCATCTATCCATCCAGGAAATGTTCCTTTACTTGCTGTTTGAAAGCAATGATTTTCATAGTTGACTTGTGTACAATTATTCCTTCAGTGACTGAATGTCTACTTAAAGTAGTTCAAGAGCTCAGAAAATTCCCTTTGATGTGACGATAAGGCAGGCATAGTACTTAGGATATTATAAAATTGCCTTTAGAATTCAGATTAGCAAACATTTAACAAGTGCCCTATAAAGCATCAAGCATTACTGGGTGCTAGGAAAATAAAGACAAATAAGACAGGGTAGAGTATGCCTTCAAGGAGTTCAGAGAGATAGACAAACAAGCAGCTGACTTCGGTACTATGTGAAATCTAATGTTATGATAGATAATAGAGAGCTTCTGAGAAGTTTTTCAGAGGAATATCATGGTTACAGTTGTACTTTAGAGAGATAACTCTGGTAATTCATCTTAACAGATTTGGTGCTACAGTTCAAAGGTTATTGCAGTGGCTGAAACAAAGGATAATAAGGCCAAATCTCGGAACTTTAGGTTTGGAAGCGAAAAGAAAGAGTGAAAACATATGAGAAGTAAAAATCATGATACCAGGTCATTTGTTATATATGGACAGTGAGTATAGAATGAGTCCCCATTTCTTCATTGAGGGAGTAGTGATAGCAACAAAACATGACAGGAATAGAAGATAATTCTCTTAACCAATAAGAGACAAGGGATACTGCAGCATATTGGTGATGAGCATGAGCTTTTGAGCCAGAGTCATTGGGTTCAAATTCTATCTCCATTGTGCAGAACCTAGGTTACCCTGGGCGAGTACCTCTATCTTTCTTTGGAAATTTCCTCATCCATAGAAAGGAGTTGATAATGGTAGTACCTATCTCATGGGACTATTATGAAGAATATGTAAGTAAATATATTTAATATTCTTGGGATAATTTCTGGGACACGGCGTGCCATAAACAACTATATATGTATATAAATATATGTATATATATAAATACATGTATATATTTATACATATATATGTATATACATATGCGTGTGTATATATGTGTATATAGATATGTGTATATATATATGTGTGTGTGTGTATATGATTGTTTATATATATAAACAATCAAGGTGAGAAGATGAATGGTAAAAGACCCAAACTGCAGGAAACACCAAAGTTCAAGGACATAGAGAGTAAGTGGAGCATGAGGTAGATCAAGAAGGAGGGAAGGAGGGAAGGAGGATAAGCAGTGTGGCATCAGAATAGCCAAGGGAGTGGAGCTTCAGGGAGGAGCGGCAAGTGTCACATGCGGTTGAGAAATTCAGCAAAATAAAGATAACAAAGGACTTTAAAGGGAGCAGGTAAGTATACAATGAAATATAACTTCTCATATTTTTCTTCAGTTGGAGCTCTATCGTGTTTTGAAAGCAAAAATTATGACTATTTCTCTCTCAGACGTTGTCGGTTCTATTTCACCAAACCAATAAAAGACATAAGGCAAACGGGATTTGAGACAACTAACTATTTAGGAAAAATAAAATACAACCAAACTGGATCTGTATATCACTCCTTATATCAGAATAAATCCTAGGTATGTCAAAGAAAGGTATGTAAAAGATGAGGTCAAAATATATGAAAATAAATTCATAAACATTTTGTAACCTAGGGGTAAAAAAGTACTAATTTTAAACACAAAAAAATATGCAGACGCAATAAAGAAAATGTTTTACAACTTCTTTATACAAAAAAAACATACCATAAAGAAACTTTAAAAAAAAAAACCCACTAATATAAATATCTATTAAGACTTATTTGAGCAATCATATGGCCAAGATCTCTAATATATGAAAAAATGTAACAAATTTATAAGAAAATTCCAATATCCCAGTAAAAAAAAGAGCAAAGGACATGAATGAGTAACTCACAAGAAATAGAAACAAATAAATAATAAATCTTTGAAAATATTCTTAATGTAAGCATAAATTAAATCCACAAAGCAATTTTATTTATCACTATTCAGATTAACAAGAGATATATTTTTTAATGCCAAAGTTATTAGGAAAAAAAGTCACTGATGTTTACTAATATTCAGAGTATAGACATTAAAACATTTTTGGGTCATTTAGCTTATAACTATTAAATTTTAAGTGCAAATATCGATCAATTCATCCTACAAAATACCTGGCCAATAGTCTTTAAAACTGTTAAAACGACAGGAAATAATCAAGAAATAGTCACAGATCAGTCACAGAAGAAACAGGAAAATGGTGACTAAATGCAATTGATATCTTAAATTAGATTCCAGAAAAACAACAAAACACATTAGTAAAAAAATCCTACTAAAACCCGGAGTTTAGTGAATAGTAGTAAGGTACCCATATTGGTTTCTCACTTTCGACAATTAAACATAGTTTATCACATTACCCTGGTAATATCAGATGCTAATTTTAGAGGAAACTTGGTGAGGGGTATATTATCTTTGCAACTTTTCTGTAAATCTAAAATAATTTCAAAATTAAAATTTTGTTAAAAATTTTATTTAGTCAGCAATTTCATTTCTGAGAAATATGTCCTATAGAAATAGAGCAACAAGTATGAAAAAATATGTATATAAGGATATTCATTACACATTAATTTTAACTGGAAAAAAACTCAAATGTTGTAGAAAAGGAGATTAAATAGTTAGGTAAGGCTACAACTATAAAATGGATTATTATGTATCCTCTAGAAAAGATATGTTTTAGACATAACTATTGGCAAAATGTTGTCTATGTTATATTGTTAAAAGAAAAAAATAAATTGTTATATACAGATAACAGATAAAGAGGTAGAAATAGTTATTTATGGCTAAAACATACATGTATGTATATAATATACATAGAAGAAATCTGGAAGAAAATACATATAATTGGTTTCTGAGAAACAGGAAAGTGAATTTTCACTTTCCAAGGTTTTTAAATTTTCTCCCTTGAACACTATTACTTGAATTGTACAATAGATATGTTTCTTTTCAAATATTGTAATAGTAAGAATAATGGACAATTAAGAATCAGAAAATTTAGGAAAGCTGCAGCTTTGCCATTGGCTATATGATCTCGTGCATGTGGCTTAATTTAATCGGCCCCCATGTTTTGGCAAATAACGGGAGGAAGTGGGATTTGATCTCCTCTACACATCGTTCTCAAACTGAAAATTTTATCAGTCTATTGTCTTCAAGATTGGGTAACCCTTACATTCTAATATCTATAGAAATTTGTGTATTTGGTCTCACAATATCTCTGTTAAGAAGCAATAAATATTATCTTTTAGCTGGTGGAGGAGGAGGTGTGCAATAAAAATGAGACATATTAACTCATTCACTCAAAGAGGTTTATGAAAGCAACTTGGGATCCTTGTGCCCAATTCGTAATGAACACAGCTGGTTTGTTGGAAATACATTCAGTTACTGGGAACATTCATCTTGCAGAAAACGGTCTTGACCAAATTATTGGACATCGGCCTAAAAGACTATGTACACTCTTAGAGGTGAATGGACATTTCAGTGGCACCATGATTCAAACTCTCTTTAAACTCTTTTATCCACTTTAATGAGTTGTTCCAAGTCAACCTTGGGCAGACTCATTACTAAGGAGAATTCAAACACAGTCTTTCTATTCCTAACAATTATATATTTTTCTAAAATCTATTCAGTTATTGTAGGCAGTGAAAGTTTATCAATTACCTCTCCAAGCTGTCCATTATCTATTTTGAGAGTATAATTTGTTTCCCGCATAGAGTATATGTTAACAGCATGATGCATGTTACATTTGTAATTAATTTTGAACTGACAAAGAAGGTAGGAAAAATTCTCCCATAAATAAAAGTAATGAATGCAAGTATTTAAACAAAAGCTCCTAGTAATTTCTAGCAACTTAAAAAAAAAAAAAGAAAGAAAGAAAGAAAAAGAAAACCTCAATCTGCTCTCTCTTAAACTAAAAACACCAAGGTATCTTTTGTTCCTTCTTCATGACACTCTAGAGATTTTGAAATTCTGGTACTAAAAAGGATAATACATGACAGGTAGGCATACTACATTGAATCTGTGAATGAAATTGTTTACTTTTCGATAAAATTAATAATACTAGTTTTATTACACATGACAAATGAGCTAGTTCTCACAAAGTTTTATCAGAAAATCATTTTCGTAGCCATAACTCCAAACCATGATGAAACTAAATATTTTGCTACTCGTAGCACTTTTAAAATGATAAAGAGCTTGAAATTGAATTACACTAAATGCCTTTATATTTATTCAGCATTAAACCTTATTTTCCTTACTGTCATACTGCCAGCGTGATATCATCAGCGTTGAAGAGGGATGCTAATGCTATTTATATTACACTGCACTGTCCTCTAATTGACCTTGTTTGTGCAATGGAATGGCTGCTTTTCTCAAGCTGCCAGCCCTTTATTGCAGCATTTTGACCATGCACTAGTGGCTCTTTGTGCTGCTGCTGAGTTCAAGAATCAATACTGCATTCCCCACAGCCAATAAAGGCAGCTGACAGCATGAATTAACTGAGTGTGGCCAGTTGCATGGAGGGCCATTGTCTTTAAGGGAAATCTGGACGTGATTACCAACCTCCATCTCTGAGTGAAGGTTTTAATGCAAAGTGCGAGGTTGCTGTAATTTAATTTTGGCCTACTGCTCTGACACACTCCCCTTTGCCATTGCTTCATGGAATTCAAGCTATTAATGGCTGCAAACCAAAACACACACGGAGACAAAGGCAAATACTCACAGTCATACAATAGCAGAGGTTTCACCTGACTTGGCCATTCTTTTCCGAAACTATTCCTATAATAGATTCTATTTCTTCAAGCCACTCTTCCTGCCATAGTAATAAGTCAAGCCAAAGTTAAAAATTAAAGCTGTTATGACCTCTGTATCTAAATGAAGTTTTTATATATGGTAGGGTTGAAAAAATTGTATAAATAACGAACGGCTTTCTATTCATTAGACTGTCAAAATTCAGGAGGAAAAATTTGTCTATACTTCCTCATCCCCCACCCATATCAAGATGATTTTCATTCACTCTGTTTCACTGAACATATTTTTCCTTGAAACAAAGTCAAATGAACTCTTTTCAGTTTTTATCTTCCCAACAGTATTTTGTTTTGAACTCTTCCTCCTTCATAAAACAGTCTCATCTCTTGAATTCTGGTTCTCTTGAGCCTGTGTCCTCAGGATTGGTGTTCCTTTTTCTTCTACGCCATCTTCTCTTCTCACTATAATGTGGCCTTTCCCTGTACAACTTCATCCTTCTTCATACCTGTCATTACTTTTCATTTCCATGTTTTGACTCCTAAATCTTTATCTCAACCCCAGGCCACTTAACAAAGTTAGTCATTCCATCAGGAATTTGAACTCCACATAGCTCAAACTGAATGCATCATCTCCTGTTGGGTTTTCCAGCTCAATAAATGACCATCTGTTACATATGTAAAAACAGGGATGTTAACGGAAACCTTTTTTCCCTTCACCTTCCACACGCAATCAGATATCAAGTCCTCCTAATCTACTCCTTAGTCTTTTAATTTTGCCATCCCCTAATCTCCATCATTTCCACAGCCTCTGCAGGAGTCAGGCTCTCCTCCAAGTCCTTCCTATAACCACTCTCCTTGACTCCAGGCTTGTGCCTGCCCACAGTTGAAAATCTCTACTCTACAACCAATTTCATCTTTCTGTTCACATCCCTGTTTTAAACATTTCAAAGTCTTCACACTGAGACTTTATTCACTTCTTTGGCTTCAAGTTTTACAGTGTTTTGTTCCTTGCCCTTCCCCAATGTTGGTTCCATAGCCACTGATTCAAAATTTAAATATAAGGACACGGTCCATGACAGAGACTTAGTTTGCGACCAAAACAAAGGAAAACACCTATTAGACATTGGACTGCAATCATTATGCTTCATGGCTGTAGTTATTGTCTAAGCTTCTGCAAGTATGTTAGACAAAGAAAATCCACAGAATAGCAAAGTGGGATTTATGTAAGCCTTTAAAAGAGGAAATGACATGTCATTTCTTGCTTTATCAAAAGACCTATATTTCTGAGAGAATTTTGGGATTGAAAACATCGGTTCTGTTTATAACAGGCAATGCTCTTCGTTGAAATTAATTCAAGCAGAGTTATTCAAGGGACAGTGTATTATACACAAACCATTTAACTTGAGCTTTAAAATGATTTTTTGTGTCTGAGATTATCAAGAAGATACCAGTTTGGATCAACACTTTCCATAAAACTAGAATAAAACCTGTGGTTTTTTAAGGCTTTTATTTTAAGTGCAAACATGTGAGACCCTTGAAAGCACAGTATCTGATCTATTCCTACTCAAAAATATTGTTACTATCATTAACTTTTTTCAGGAGAGTTTTATTTTACCTCCATTGTCTCCAAACATCCTACTGATTAATAAACAAACTAAAGTGTATAATTCTGACATTCCCACTTCCAGAAAGGCTGAAGTGAAGATGGTAATGTTACAGGTACCCCAGCTGCCTCATTCTCCCCAGAATATGTAGCCATAAGCTAAGGTATGTTCAACTGAAATCATCTGGTGATTCTCCCTTATCCCAGGGTGTCTGAAGAAAAGATATTTGTTGCTTCCCTACCTTTATTCCCACCGGATCTTCCATCTTTCATATGATCCACTTCCCTGGCCAGGAAATGACAAGGGTTTACGGCTTGGCACCTCAGAACCATTTGGGTATTCTGCAGAGAGCACAAGAGGCAGATAAAAGGAAAGCATGCACAATTCTCCATCCTTCTCCCTACCTTTCAAGGTTATAGCATGAGAGGAGACTCAGGTTACATTCAAAGAGACTAGGTTGCTGGTCTTTGTAATATATGGTGAGAATTGAGCAGAAGTGGAAGGAGCATTTTCTGATACACAGATGCATTCAATCTGTCATCAGGAAAGAGGAAACTTTGTTCAAGGAGCCTCAGGAAGAATCGCCAAGTACATATCTCTAGCTCACTCTCTTTTATTCTGTTAGGAGCCTCCTGGCATTGAAGCATGGCTACCAGCTTTCTTGAAAACAAAGTGGACATGAAGAAGGAGAGAATGTCTCACCCTCTCTGAACTTGGGAAAGTACATGTGTGTAGGTGCTTCCAAGACTTCAAAGTGACTAATTAAACCTATTATGTATCTTTACTCTTGATTTATTTTACCCAAAATGATTCTTTGGAGTAGCAAGGCGGTTTTTACCAAGTGCCCTTAATCAAAGGCAACATTCTCCATATTAGATCTGCCTGAAAATACATTTCATAGGATTTAGTTTACTTCACACCTTCCTGAAATAATCCTATGTTTCTAATGACAATTGTGCTTGTCTGGCCTCTTGACCTAACAGGAGAGTGATAGCAGCCCCGTTCCCTGACACCACGCAGGTCTAGATGGGGGATGGGAGTTGGAGAGCCATTCATCAAAGTCCTCGCCATGCACATGCTCACAAGAATCACAGCACGTCAAAGCATGAAAATATATAGGCTTTTCCTCTCTCTTTGGTAATGTGCAAAACCATGTTTATTTGTTAATCTATGCTTTACCTCCCGACCCACCCCCACCCAAAAGTTATGTCTCCATTAATAAGAAAATTTGGCTGCGTTTTGTTTTTCATGCCAAGCCTCAGAGTGAATTATCTGGCCAAAGAAAAAGGCCAGGGGCAGTGAGGGGCGGGGCTGGGGGCCTTCTGGCCACTCTCGATGACATACAAGAAGGCTGTATGGCATCAGCTGGGAAAACCGCAGTCAACATTGGAATAATCAAAAGTGACCTACATGCAATAATAGCCTGTGCGACAGTGAAGAGGGGGCACCAGGAAGCAGGTGGTCTATATGACAGAGGATCAATACTCCCGGAGAGGGGATAAAATAGATTCCAAATGGAAAATAAACTCCTGGCGAATAGGTACAGGGGGACCAGAGAAGGCGGAGGCAGTAAGATCAACCTGCAGGAAACGGCACAACAAAGAGAAAGTGGGGGTGTGTGCGGGGCCCACAGTCGATGGGATAATGGAAAACCACTGCACCAGAAGCGGGGAGAAGACCATCAATGCAAATTTGCTTCGACAGCGAAGAAAGGGACAACATAAGCCCGCAGAACCCCGAGCTACCCCCATCAGCCAGAATCTTCTCTATTCTAATTTAACACGCTTACAAAAAATGTCATCATTTGTAAGAAGTGTTGACAGCCACAAAAACTTGGTTTTGTTTAGTGAGGCCTAGTTTTCAGTAAGAAAACAAGGGCAACCCATATTTTATTTCTTTTGAAAATATATTTCAATGAAAAGGGAGACGGAGAGAGGTAAACCTAATTTACATGATTTAGTTCAAAAGAGACGTTGCTTTGATGCCATCGTGTATATCTGCAGTGCTTCCTCACTCTCTCGGGAGCTGGTACGTATCAACATTTCATTCCTCTTTTTCATTACTGCTACCACATATATTAAAACAGGCACACACACGTACACTCACAGTTTTAGCTGATAAAACCATAACAGCAACCTTCAGTATGAGAACTTTCTCCAGGATTCAGTGCCAAACAGAAATAAAACTAACTACTCTGACAAACGCTAATAAGATTTCACTACATTAAAAAAAAAAAAAAATCACAACATTGGAATTTCACGATGCTGTGTTTCTATCGGGGGTCAGGGAGCCACACGCTCCTGCAGTCAGGCCTAAAGAATATTTCAAATTTCATTTCGACGGTGTAACATCTCTCTAGCAACGGCATCATCTTGGCTTCTTCCTTTTATTTTTATAACGAACAATCGCAACGTGTTGTTGCTCCCAAGGCGGGGGATGCGGCGCATCTCATTTCCCACCGCTCGCTCATGCTCAGGGAGGGTTTTCTCCCAACTCCTAAACGCCTGTGTGGAAATCAGAAGTCAAGGGCTGTGATCTTCCTAAAGAAACAGCTTTAAAAACCTCTAGCTATTCCTGCAATGCAGCAGATGTGCGGGCTGCTGCCAAGCTCCGGCTAGCTCTCAAAATTGCTGACGCAAAGGCTGAGACTCTGTGAGGAACCGAAGTGATGTTAGCACAGAGCTGCCAGGGCCCAGGAGACGCCCTCCTCGGCGCGCCCTTCAAGCATCGTTCCTGCTCCTCCACGTTGCTGACAAAGGCGTTGCTTTCCCCTTCTCTCTGCTTACTCTGCCCGGACGGCAAGCTCCGTGAGGGCAGGTGTGTCTGGTCCTGTCCCGAGAAGCACAGAGCCTGGCACACGGCAGGATCTCTACAGTTACTTGCTGGATGGATAAATGGAAATAATAACCTTGAAGACGTCTCCTAAAAGCCGAACCACTTTCCGAACCTGGCGGGGAGCTCTACAGCCCTACAGGAAGTTATGTAATTGAGAATCGCGACTCCCTTTGGGCCTAGAAGAGCAGAAAAGCCAAGTGTGCCCCTGAGACCCACGACATATGCTCCTTTCCCTTTCTAGGAGCCGCGTGGGGCGCTTGGCCTGTGTTTCTGAGAACGGTCTCAGTTATGTGCTGCCTTGTTTTCTGACTGGAATTCTTTTGTCCCAAAGATGAATTTCAGCAGTAGTCTGAGCCGCTTACAGGTCTCTAACTCTGCCAGAGAATGTGGTGTCACTTACTAACTCAATATCAGGGAGCTTTTTCCTCTTGACCTTATTATCTGAATTTTGGGTGCGTAATAAAAAGCACAGATGATACCTGTGTTATTACAGCTCCCACTCAGCTCCAGCCAAGTTTCATGCAGAGCCAGCCTCCATGGCTGATATAAGAGGTCTGGAGAGACTGTGGCTTCTGCTACTGCTTGCTCTCTGATTGCCCAGCCCTGCCGGCCAAGCCACCCTGCGGAAAGGTGACAATGCGTAATTCATGGCTGTCTGCGTTTGAGCGAGCAGGGCTTTCGCTGTCGTCTGCACATCTGCTGTATCCTAAGAAGAGCCCACGTTTTATCAAGTCTTTCCCTCAGGAAGATCACAAACCGCTTTATGCACAATCATCTCTTCATCTGGCCCCATCACTTGGGAAGTAAAGGCAGCAGGGAGCCTCAGATAAAGAGGCAGTAATAACTCTAACTAAAATTTGGCTGGTGTGTTGAGGGTTACTCTGTCCTCCCACAGAACATGCCATATGTTCTTCTGTAAGCACAAGTGACTGGATCCTTGAATTTATTCTTTATCTGAAAGATAGTTAAAATGAGTTGTCAAACACTTTCAGTTCAGTACCGTATTCAAGATTCTTTTTTTTTTTCCAAATGGATTTTGGGGTAATTAGGACATTCTTAAATACATAAAAAAGAACTTTAGTCTATTTACCTATTTAATAAATTTCAAATTTAACTGTCAGAGCCAATCAAGATAGCTATATAATCCAGAAATGCCTTCTGTATTATTAAACAATGTGTTCAATCTCCAGCACATGTAAATATTTTAGTCTGGGGCAGGTGGACAATAATAGCATCCCTTCCCACAATGCACAAACG
>NW_011888880.1:749035-757397 GCF_000151845.1 Pteropus vampyrus | reverse complement strand
ACACACACACACACACACACACACACACACACATGCACACATACATATACATATATATGCACACATGTGTGCATATGTGCACGCATATGCATACACTCACACACTTTTATCCTTATGAGAATTGCTATAAACCCTTTTTATGCCACAAGCTATAGGATATATAAAAGTGAGACTTAAAGTCTTCTGTGGTTTAATAATGAGTTAAATAAAAAGAATTAGAGTTTCCCTATTGCTCAAACCCTAGTCTCTATTTGTTCATCCTATATAGGTTTTAAATGACCCCCACCTCCCAAAGACTTAATTATGTAATTTCATTCTCTGTGAATCGCCTGTGAGGACTTCTCCAGGGGAATCGAAGACTTTGTGGGATGTGTCAGATATGTTTTATAAGGAAAACTCTTCTTTACTTTGAGGCTATCAAAGATAGAAGGGGTTGCTTTTCTGCGTCATTTTATGTATGAACCTAGGGATAATTCAATTAACCAAATAAGGGAGTTTGTCTGACTTGATTTCTATGTGTGCTTATGTTCACTTGAACCCATCCACCTGCTGCCATACAGAAATGAGTAACTTGGGAAATGTTTTTCTGTTCATTAATTCATCAAACTCCAACCTGATTCCTGAAAAAATAAATATTCTAAGGAAACATTTTGGAAAATGTCTACATATCTCTCCTTTGCGAATAGATAACAACAGAAGACTTATGAACAAGGGACTTACACAATGAAATTGTGACTTTATAAGGAGTTATTCACAATTGAGTAACAACATTCATCCCTGGTGAAATCTATTCTTTAGAAAAGTGGATGATTTCATTGATCCTCTGAACTCAAATTATATGAAGATATTCAGGCACTTTGTCTAGCCTCCTGGAACAGCTTTTGGATTCTGTGAAATTTGTTTTACTTTATTCCTAAAACATCACTTCTTTTTTCTCAGATCTTTAAAGAGAAAAAAAGAAACAAACAAAATAAAATTTTCTAAAGAGGGAACATAACAAATCATTCCCTAAACAGTAATAGTTGTGGAAAGCAGTCTTTCACATTGATTAACTTTTATTCTCTGAGTGAAAAACAAAAACAAGTTGAAGATATTTTCCCTTGAAAGCTGCAGAATAATTTGTATTCTCAGAATTATCAAAATGATTTTGTGTTCTCAGAATTATCAAACAATTCATAGGAGAAACTAGAACTACTAACCTATTAATAATGACATCTTCAAAAGTGAAGTAGAGAAAACAGAATTTTTCTAAAATTGTCAGTGTTAAAGAAGTAGAAGACTCTAAATGATCTGTCAATCTTAGAGCAAAGTTTTTGAAATAATAATTTAGCAACCCTGCTCTCTAGAGTTTTGCCTTTTTATGCTAAATGTATCTATTTTCATTTCATCTCCCTTTTTCATAAGGTTTAAGATAAATTATCTGATATAACTACTGAATTAGACAAATGACATTTGTTTGATTAATATCTCTCATAAGCCAGGACTCCACGACCTCTGCATGTCTCTGTTACGTGTCATTTAGGCTACATTTAAATTTGGGCTGGGATCAAGGAGAGACTGGATAAAGGCTTCGCGGTGGCGATGTGTCTTTCTTATGTGCAGATAATTAGCATGAAATAATTTTTCATATACCTAGCATGCCACAATAAAATGAGGGGAGAAGGAATAGTGTCAACTCAAAGCATATTTTATTTAATAAATAAAGTAAATTTGAAATAAGTTCCCCCAAGACTTGTAAATAGCTCTTACTCACCTATTTGGCCTCATTTTACTTGCATTTATTTACCATATATTTATTACTATGTGACCCATATTAAACCAATTTAGATTGTTGTTGGGGAAGACCGAGTTGATAATTTAGATTGCTACAAATATTAATTCCCTAATGTAATACAGTTGACCCTTGAACAATGCAGGTTTGAATTTCGCAGGTGCACTCGTACGTGCATTTTTCTTTTTCAATAAATATACAGCCAGCCCTTGGTATCCCTGGCTTTTGCATCTGCAGATTCAACCAATCACAGATCAAAAACAGTGTTTTTGATTTGCTATTGAGAATCTGCAGATTCAGAGGACTGGCTGTATAAGTTGCTCTACATCATTTTCTATGAGGGACTTGAGCACCCATGGAGTTTTGTATCCTGTAAATGCCCTAGAACCAATATCCCATAGGTACTGAGGGGATGACATTGCTCATGGGTCAACTGTATTTTAATCACTAGTTAATTTAAATGGTTAAAGTTAAGAATGTTGTTATAATCGCTCCTTTACCCGTTAGGAATGTATTTAGCTACAAGTAATGAAGTACTAAACTACGATATCTTAACAAAATAGGTGTTGTTTCCTTCTCCTCCCACACACACATAAAAAGTAAAAAGTAAAAAAGGCAGCCTGTTTCTGGTGTGTGTTCAACAGATTCTTAACGTAAGGCCAGACATCTCTGTCTTTTCTTTTATAGTCACAAAATGGTTGTGTAGCTCCAGGTACCACATCTGCATTCGAAATAGGAAAAGAGGTGAAAAGTGGTGTCCACCATGTCTGTTCTTTCTTACTGGCAAGAAAAATCCTTTCCAGAAACCATCTTAATAGACTTCTTCTTAGATTGCTTTGGCAGAACTGAGTCTGCTGGCCACCTCTTACACCATGGAGACTGAGAAAGCAAGGAAAATTAGTCTCGTGATTGGCTTTGACTAATTACAAACCGTATCAGATCCGAAGTGGCAAAATACATTGCATTCTGAACAAACACACTGCCATTCTGTGTGTTTGGAGGAGAGAAAAAAGAATGGATGTCAAGCAGGCATTAACATTGTCTATCCTACACGCATAAATATAGATCAATGGTTTTCTTATTTATTTGCCAAAATATGCAACCTGGTACGTGAGCTTCCATCTTCAAATCCAAAGTGCTTGTCACAGTGACGACCGTCAAGCACATCATCTTGGTACGAAAAGAAACACACTTCCTACTGATTTTCACGAGGTTCTTTATCTCTATCGTCAGAACTGATGTTACATGAGAGCACACCTTAACTGAAGAACGAATGAAATCTTTTTACTTTTCCTATCGTCATTCAAAAAGGGCCTCTTGCAGGCCTATCTATGTCTTCAGGTTCTAGCTTCTTTGCATTTTCTCTGTAAGACAATAGGAGCAGGTTGTTTGGTTTGCTGTATGGTGCCCAGTGGTTATTAATCGGGTTGACAGAGCTTAATGGAAAGTTCGCAGACTTTGGCATAAGACAGACCTGGGCTTGCATCCAAGTTTCTTCTCTGACTTGCTGCCTGATCTTCGGTAAGTTTTTTACCCTCTTTCTACCTCACTTTCCTTATCTGTGCATGAGCATAACCATAAACAGCTGTAAGGATGGAATAAATTATGTAGACAAATGTTTAAGGCATATCTCACTCTCTCTCTCTCTTGAAAGTGTTACTTATAATGGCATCCAACCCAGTACAAAGGAGAACCATTTTCTCACTTAGGATTTTAGGATTGATTTGAAATCTCATGCTTAGGTGTGTAGAGAAAACCTTTCATTTCCTACATTATAAAAGCTCTTTTATTTTACTGAGATAAAGAATTGATTCGAATCTTTCCAAGTTCATATCCACTGTCCTAGAAAGTAGAAAACAGACTTGACAGCTCATGGAATTTGGAGTTTGGAGGCCTATGAAAACAGATATCCACACTGTCGGAGATGAGGGAGGGGAACTGAGTCACTGTGAAGAAGGAGGTGAGCGAGTTCTTGAGTCATCTCTCAAGGCTTGCTAAGATCTCTTCTCTGACATCATTAAAATAGTTGATCTTTCCCTTTTTAACCTCTGTTTCTGAGTTTATTTTATATCCAATCTAATTAATCAGTTTTATAATTATTTCATAGACATCTGCTTTCTCAACTGTAAACATAGAATAATAATAATTTTTTTTCAGCGACATTATGTTGGGGTGAAATGAGATAATGTAGATGAAAGAGCCTCACAGACTATCAGACTAATTTGGGGGCCTTCAAATATATATATATTGTGTGTGTGTGTGTGTGTGTGTGCACGCGTGTGCGCACATGCACATGCGTGTATTTTATGACTACCTACTCATCAGAACCTTACAAAGTAATTTTCATCATCGTTTGAATAATTTGGGGATTTTAATAAATTCCCAACTTTCTCCATCTTATTCATTATAATTTTTCGGAAATCTTCTCTAGGGATATAAGGTACTAACAGATGCTCTGCCTACACTGAATAAACATTTCTAAACCATTACATTTATATTAAAAAAATTTTTTTTATCTATCTGTAAAATTTGTCTGTAGCAAAGACCGCTACAGTTAAATCTATGGGGAATAGACTTGGTGTGGCTTTTGTCTAGAAATATTCCCTAAAAATAGCAAAAGCCACTTCCCTAAAAGAAAGTTTTGGTGAAGAGACTTGCAGGGCAGAACTGATTCTCATATTAAAAAACCAGCACCCTACACGCACCAATAATTTCTTCCCATTCATTTTATGACGTGTAGACACAGCCTTAATGGCAAGTTAAAACTGGCAAGTTAAAACTGTATTTGAGAGATTGTTTTTGAAAATTGGAAACACATTAGGTATGAATCTCATTTATGTAGAACTAGAAAGAACAGCTATGACACTTACGTAGCATTGGAACAAAATCCTTATCATAAATAAAATTAAAAAGTCAGACATAGAATTTTAGAGCTAAATTGATTATGCTGATTTGGGTACCTTTCTTTCCTTATTTTGAAAACTAATAAAGTTTTAATTACTGTATGAACCAATTAAGAGTCTTTGGCATAATATCGGTAAAAATAATAAATGATTCAAACCCATACATAAAATGAAAACATGCTAAAATAGTAATGATAGACTATATATGCAGATGAGCACACGGGGGCCTTGCCTGCAGAAGAAAGAAAAAAACCTCCTCCTTTCAGCATTGCCGTTTTTTCCAGTGGCAAGGGAAAAGGCAGCGTTAGCAAACAAAAATTGCTTTTCACTTTGCCAACGAGATAAATAGAATGAAATTTCAATGAAAATGACTGGAAGATGTACATGATTGATGCTAAATTTACAAAAATTTCAAAGATATGGGTACAGTTTGTCATAAAAATGATGTCAAAATCTTTTTGTTTTGTCAGAAAAATTATGCAAAGAAAAAATTGCCAATTTTCCTCCTCCAGCTCTTGTCCTTGCCTGTTCTAGAATCTGTTTGCTTTCTGAAGAAAAGAGACAGGAATGTTTTTACTTTTATATCTTTTATTTTGCTAATCACTAAGAATACGTGGCAGACATGTTTCTGTGCGAGCGTTTATGAAGATAATGGGCCTACGTCTGTCCCTCACAGCATCAGGGAAGGACCAGGGGAGGAGCCGCTCAGGAAAGCCCTTTGTAAACTTCGAAATGACCCCCAAATTTTCATTTTCCTTATTAGCTAACTGCAAAGTTAGATACATTTAAATACTGTTTGTGGGAAGGAAAATAAGATTCTAAACTCTGACTCAAAGGGAAATTAGATAACCTTAAAAGTAGGTATGGAAGATAAGAAAAAACAAAATGTCCTATTACTGAGATTTATAGATCAGGGCTACGCTCAGTCCTTATCTTTTATAACAACAGCAAGTAACATTTTTTTTTTTCACAGATCAGAAGAGCACAGACTCTGGTCTGTCTGAATGCCCAGCTCTTCAAATGCAGAACGTCTATAGTTGGAGATGTAAACACACATCCAGTGAAGAAATGAATGTTCACTAATGAACCAAGTACAGCGCTGAGTTTTTTTTCTTTCAATAGCTTATTTAATCCTGTATTAAGCATATGAAATAGGCTTGATCCTCAGTTTTGAAAAGAAAACTAAAACTTAAAAAGGTACTTCCTATGTGCCAGGTACTATTATAAGCATTATACATATTTATGTCATTTAACCTTCACTACAATCCTATTGGGTGAGCTCTATTATCTCCATTTAAAGATAAGAAAACTGACATAGAAAGAAGTAAAATTACTTGCCCAACAAAACGGCTCCCCGAGGCAGGATTCTAGTCCAGGCATTCTGACCCCAGAGACCTCGCTCCTGATATTCATATTAGTTTCTGCCTCTTTGCTGAAGGAACACAGTAAGAGTGTGGTACAGACAAGATTTTGTATCCAACTCCACTTGACACAAAGCATGATCTCTTTCGATCCTTCTCCAGAAAAATATTTCAAAAAGTGGCCAGAATAGAGAGTTGAAGCATAAAGGAGTTATAGGTTTTGGAAAGTCTTGGTAGGAAAAACTGAGGTCGACAAACCCCGCTTTGGGGTCAGTTCTGCCAAAGGTGGAAAAAGGCCAAAGATGAAGACTGCATTGACATGAAGGAAGCTTACCAGACCTGGGAGATGGTCTGAATTTCATCACTCATGAGTAGATGACCTTGAATTCTTTAGTGCAATTGATCCAGGACTCAGTTCCTTAAATGAGAGAATCAAGCAAAAGAGTAAAACAAATGCTCAGCAATTCGAGTTTTATACCAACATAAGCTAGATGTATGATGTTAAAAAATACCATTGTTAGCGAGTGGCGGTATGGTTTAATTGATTTATAGGAACTCTTAGCAGCAATTGGAAAGTAAATAGACCATGTTTGATTTGGTGGGAAAGAGCATGTGATGTTCAATCCTGTTTCATTTGAAGACTCTTCTGAAAATCAACTATAATCTTCAATTAGACCATAATGTCAGCTTCTTGTATTTTTTAAATAAATACAGACTGCTCTAAATGTCATTAAAAATTCAATAATTTTGTTTTCAAATCAGACACAAGGTCCTTTTTAAAGAACTAAAGAATCATAACAATGAAAGGGACTTCAGAAACACATTTAATCTAAACCTGTGCCTTTAAGCCCTGTTTCTTCTCAATGTCTTTGAACTGGTTCAACTATGAATCCCTCCAATCAACTAGAGTCTGAATACTCACTGTAACAATAACATTTATTGAACAGTACTATGTGTCATGGGCAGTGCTAGGCTCAATTTGGATTATCTTGTTTAATCCACATAATAACCCTTAGAAAAGGTGCTCTTATTATTATCATTTCACAGATAAAGAGACAGGAACATAAAGAAGTTAAGGGACTATCCAAGAGCACAGAGGTCATAAACAGTCGGACCATGACTGGAACTCAGTGTGTGTAATTCCAGAGCTCACAAGGCAAATTAATATAATTTGTCATCTTCATGATAGACATAAATGATAGATGATGATGATGATGATGATGATGATAAAGAGATAGATAGATAGATAGATAGATAGATAGAAAGATAGATAGATAGATAGATAGATAGATAGATAGATAGATAGATAGATAGATAGATAGATGATAGATAGATAAAATGAATAGCTAGGTAAGTAGATAGGGAGATAGGTAAATGGCTAGATGGGAGAAGGATAGATGGATATGAATTTATAGAAATAGATACAGATATATATCATTTTTTTTTTCTGAATCCTTAGAGAATAACCAGCATATGTTAGGGTCCATCATCCCTATATACTTTGGTGTCTAATTATTAAGAATAGGATATTTTCTAACATAAACTATAGTTATCAAGCTCAGTGAAACACTGATATAATACTTTTTTCTAATCCACTGTCTTTACTAGTTTTGTCAGTTGGACCAACATCCTTCATAGCACTGTTTTGTCCCTCCAGTGCAAGATCCAGTCTACAGTCAGGTAATTCATTTTATTATTATATCTTTAGCTCACTTTAATCTAAAATATTTCTAAAAGCCTTCATCTTTTATGAATTTGATAAAATTTGAAGAAAATAGTCTTTTTTCCATTGGATTAGTCTTCATTTGGGGTTTGTCTATTTCCGCATGATTAAATTTAGCTTATGAATTTCAGGCTGGAATATATAATACATAGATGATGTTGTGTCCTCCATATGACATCTAGAGACACACAATGCCCATCTGCCCCTCATTGGTGATGTGAATTTGAATCACTCGGTCAAGTTTTGTCTGGTTTCACCATTACAGAGTTATTATTATACAGTTACTATTATATAGAAACTAAATTATGTATAACAACATGACTATATATATATGTGTGTGTGTGTCATATTCAATGTATAGCTATAATATAGTCACTATTACACTGGTATTGTTTTTTCCCTCACAGCTATAAACAATCTGTGGAAAGACACTTTAACACCATGAAAAAATCTTGCTCTTTATCAAAATTTCCCTCTGGATCAATGATTCTTGACTGATCTCATCTTTAGCATGATAGTTACAAAAAGCTGGTTTTCTAACTTCAGCACTTACTCCATGTTTACCAGTAGGCACTTGGATTTTACAGTAAGCAAGAGCCCTCCT
>NW_011888880.1:746195-748785 GCF_000151845.1 Pteropus vampyrus | reverse complement strand
CTAAACTCATTACAAAGAAATTTTATCTCATCTGCTTTTGTTCTATAATATGTTATTATTCCCCAAAATTTGATCAGTGAAAACCAGTTCTACATGGTTGCTGAAAAATACTCTGTGGTCAAATAAGTTTAGGCAACAATGCTTAACAAACCCCCTGCATAAGTTAACAGCACACACTGGTCAATTAAAAGTTTCTTCAGTCCTGTGTTAGACAGACTACTGGTTAACTTTAACCCAATATTGCCACATTTGCTTGAAACTACCTCCCCCTCCAGAAATACCTGTTATCATGGTTCGGAGCATTATTTGAAATGCAAATTTGCATATTTGAAGTGGATATTAAGTTGCCTTTAAGGCCTGTCCTCTTCTGTACCTTTCTCCTCCATCACCCTCTGAGCATCTTATTATAGCTCTTAGTAAATTACTTTTCAACCAGTTATTTGCTTATCAAACAGTTCCATTTGAAAGAAAGTTCCTAGAGGACAGAAATTTGTCTTTCTCAAAATTCCCTATTTCTGTTACAGTACCTGGTATTAACCAGACTTTCAAAAAAAAAAAATGTGGAATTAAAGCATTGAATTAGCGAAGAGATATTGAATTCACTTGAAATTTTATCTTAGCTCAGAAGTTGTTCTTCCCTCATCTCTATCCCTATTCAGCAAATTGTTTTTAAATTAATTTTATCCTGGAACCATAATAATTACTCTCCTTCACTCTTAAAGAATAGTTGCCTTGTTGAAAAAGACATCAAAACAAAACCAATGAGTGTTGAGAATTCATTTAACCACTTGGAGCAACGGAGTTTTAAGTGATGGGTGTGGCTTCTACCTCCACCTGGTCCATGAGGAAATTGAATACAGTATGCAGAGCGATTTGTTCATTACTTCATAGTACTTTCATACTCATCAGTGCCGAATAAGGCAGGCAAATCCCTTTTCCCATGGAGCTAATATTCTAGATGAAGACAAAGAAAAAAAAAAGTGAGCAAATAAATAACCAAGGAAATTCTCCAGAGCCCTAAACGTATGAAGACAATAAAACAACATAAGATAGAAGGTAAAGCAAGTGAAGCTAGGACTTCAAGGATAAGAAGCAGCCAACTTTAAGACAATTCGGGGGCTGAGAATCTGAGGACCAGCAAATGCAAAGGCCTTGAGTCAGCAAGAAGCCTGGAGAGCTGAGCCCCAGAAACGGCCCAATGACAACTAAGCATAGGCATCATATGGGATTCTATTGCTGCAGAATGAGACTATTCTTAGCATCGTCTTGTGAGGGAGGAGTGGGATGAGGGAGTAAATGATAAAGAAAAGTCTTAGAGCTGTGAACAGCAACAAATAAAGGAGTCAAGGTTTTAAAGTTAAATGATGATATTATACAGAATCTAAGTAAGCAAGACGGTGGTAAAATTGTGTCCCTGCCGAAGGCATCCCTTAAAGTCTCCTTGCTTCCTCTCCCTTTGTTTCTTTGTCTTCTGCTATCAGTGTCTTACTTTCCGTGTTTGTCTTCTTGCAGCCCATTGGCTGATCTCTCTTTTCTAATTTTGTTCTTCCTCTCCTGCCTTTGCCTTTACTTATTCTTCCTGTGTGTCATAGCTTCCCCTTCAGCTTACCTATCTCATTCATATTCATTTATTTGACAAAACTTCACCAAATCACTTCTACAGCCAGTCACTCTTCTGAGTACCTAAAGAAGATACTAAGATGAATGAGCTTTAGTGCTCCCTGCCCTCAAGGAACCTGTGGGCTTCGATGGGAGACAAATGAACACATTATTACCATGCAGCCTGTGCTGTACAAAGGCATCTATGCGCAGATGGCCTTTCACTGCCATGCCCCTTCCTCCCTCTGCCTTAAGCAATCGCAATATAGCAAGAATCTCCTGACATTCCTGCTTTTATCTCTCTGCCCTAAAATCTATTTCACATGCTGCCTTAAGATTAATCTCCCTCAAAACTGTTCTTGTGAATTTTGGAGTAAGACAGAAATGAGTTCAAAGTATGCCCACTCCTCACCCCCTCCCCACCGTAAATAAATCTAAATGCAACTTAAGATCCTGGATAAGATCCTGGAACAGAAAAAGAACATCAGAGAAGAAAATTGTGAAAATCAAAGAGGTCTGCGGATTAGTTAATAACATGGTACTGATGTTAATTTCCTAGTAGATCCTTGTGTTCTGGTGATGAGGCGCTAACATTAGATGAAAGGTCTATAGAAACTCTCTGTATGATTTTTGCAACTTTTCTGTAAGTCTAATATTCATTTAAAATATTAATTAAATATCAGTTCATATAAGTTAACTTATAATATTTACATATTTCTTAAAAAAGAATACAAATTATTGAAAATGTTCTGGGACAGGAAAAGAAATAGAGTATTTCTGGTGACACCGTTCTTATAGTGAAAAAACAAAACGATCCAAATGTCAAACAGAAAAATGTCAACCAAAAAAATATTCACGCAATAGAATTCAGTATGGTAGTGAAAACAAGTGGACTGCAATAACATTCATCAACATAGTCAGATCTCATAGACATATGAGATATAATATCGAGCAAAAGATATAATTCCACTCATATCACAGTGGAATTACA
>NW_011888880.1:704908-746145 GCF_000151845.1 Pteropus vampyrus | reverse complement strand
GTGTGTGTGTCATATTCAATGTATAGCTATAATATAGTCACTATTACACTGGTATTGTTTTTTCCCTCACAGCTATAAACAATCTGTGGAAAGACACTTTAACACCATGAAAAAATCTTGCTCTTTATCAAAATTTCCCTCTGGATCAATGATTCTTGACTGATCTCATCTTTAGCATGATAGTTACAAAAAGCTGGTTTTCTAACTTCAGCACTTACTCCATGTTTACCAGTAGGCACTTGGATTTTACAGTAAGCAAGAGCCCTCCTCTTTCCTCCATTTGTTTATTTGTCTCTATTTTTGACAAGGATTTATAATTTTTTTATTTTTCAATAGTTTATTATTATACTTAATTATGTCAGTGCTCAGATTGTCTTAAATGTGGCTTGTAGGGGCCCCTGGAGTTTTTCCTGTGTCCTTGTACTATGACTTGTCATTTTTTTAGCACTTTCTTACTTTGTGGAATAATAAAATATTCTCAAATCACTTTGTACTTACTCTGCCTCTGCCATGAAATCAGAAATTTCTTCAAGGAATCCTAATTCCTTTTAATAGGGAATAGTATTAGAGATCAAGATGCTAGTATGATAAACTTTCTTTTGAACTTTTTAGCATTTCTTAATGTAAATTTTCTTTAAAAAATTAGAGCTTTCAGGAGTCTTATTAGAACATAAACACTTCCTTACGTGTGTGGGATTTTAGTGGGGTCTTGAAGGAGTCATAGGAAGATAAAGGAAGGGGAAGTATGGAGATGGAAGTAATGAAGAGTTTCTGGATCCCATTCCTAAAATTTTCAGGTAATAAATCCTTAATCCTGAACATCAAGAAATTGTGGGGGTTTTTTTAGAACTCTTATACTAAACTCATTACAAAGAAATTTTATCTCATCTGCTTTTGTTCTATAATATGTTATTATTCCCCAAAATTTGATCAGTGAAAACCAGTTCTACATGGTTGCTGAAAAATACTCTGTGGTCAAATAAGTTTAGGCAACAATGCTTAACAAACCCCCTGCATAAGTTAACAGCACACACTGGTCAATTAAAAGTTTCTTCAGTCCTGTGTTAGACAGACTACTGGTTAACTTTAACCCAATATTGCCACATTTGCTTGAAACTACCTCCCCCTCCAGAAATACCTGTTATCATGGTTCGGAGCATTATTTGAAATGCAAATTTGCATATTTGAAGTGGATATTAAGTTGCCTTTAAGGCCTGTCCTCTTCTGTACCTTTCTCCTCCATCACCCTCTGAGCATCTTATTATAGCTCTTAGTAAATTACTTTTCAACCAGTTATTTGCTTATCAAACAGTTCCATTTGAAAGAAAGTTCCTAGAGGACAGAAATTTGTCTTTCTCAAAATTCCCTATTTCTGTTACAGTACCTGGTATTAACCAGACTTTCAAAAAAAAAAAATGTGGAATTAAAGCATTGAATTAGCGAAGAGATATTGAATTCACTTGAAATTTTATCTTAGCTCAGAAGTTGTTCTTCCCTCATCTCTATCCCTATTCAGCAAATTGTTTTTAAATTAATTTTATCCTGGAACCATAATAATTACTCTCCTTCACTCTTAAAGAATAGTTGCCTTGTTGAAAAAGACATCAAAACAAAACCAATGAGTGTTGAGAATTCATTTAACCACTTGGAGCAACGGAGTTTTAAGTGATGGGTGTGGCTTCTACCTCCACCTGGTCCATGAGGAAATTGAATACAGTATGCAGAGCGATTTGTTCATTACTTCATAGTACTTTCATACTCATCAGTGCCGAATAAGGCAGGCAAATCCCTTTTCCCATGGAGCTAATATTCTAGATGAAGACAAAGAAAAAAAAAAGTGAGCAAATAAATAACCAAGGAAATTCTCCAGAGCCCTAAACGTATGAAGACAATAAAACAACATAAGATAGAAGGTAAAGCAAGTGAAGCTAGGACTTCAAGGATAAGAAGCAGCCAACTTTAAGACAATTCGGGGGCTGAGAATCTGAGGACCAGCAAATGCAAAGGCCTTGAGTCAGCAAGAAGCCTGGAGAGCTGAGCCCCAGAAACGGCCCAATGACAACTAAGCATAGGCATCATATGGGATTCTATTGCTGCAGAATGAGACTATTCTTAGCATCGTCTTGTGAGGGAGGAGTGGGATGAGGGAGTAAATGATAAAGAAAAGTCTTAGAGCTGTGAACAGCAACAAATAAAGGAGTCAAGGTTTTAAAGTTAAATGATGATATTATACAGAATCTAAGTAAGCAAGACGGTGGTAAAATTGTGTCCCTGCCGGAGGCATCCCTTAAAGTCTCCTTGCTTCCTCTCCCTTTGTTTCTTTGTCTTCTGCTATCAGTGTCTTACTTTCCGAGTTTGTCTTCCTGCAGCCCATTGGCTGATCTCTCTTTTCTAATTTTGTTCTTCCTCTCCTGCCTTTGCCTTTACTTATTCTTCCTGTGTGTCATAGCTTCCCCTTCAGCTTACCTATCTCATTCATATTCATTTATTTGACAAAACTTCACCAAATCACTTCTACAGCCAGTCATTCTTCTGAGTACCTAAAGAAGATACTAAGATGAATGAGCTTTAGTGCTCCCTGCCCTCAAGGAACCTGTGGGCTTCGATGGGAGACAAATGAACACATTATTACCATGCAGCCTGTGCTGTACAAAGGCATCTATGCGCAGATGGCCTTTCACTGCCATGCCCCTTCCTCCCTCTGCCTTAAGCAATCGCAATATAGCAAGAATCTCCTGACATTCCTGCTTTTATCTCTCTGCCCTAAAATCTATTTCACATGCTGCCTTAAGATTAATCTCCCTCAAAACTGTTCTTGTGAATTTTGGAGTAAGACAGAAATGAGTTCAAAGTATGCCCACTCCTCACCCCCTCCCCACCGTAAATAAATCTAAATGCAACTTGAGATCCTGGATAAGATCCTGGAACAGAAAAAGAACATCAGAGAAGAAAATTGTGAAAATCAAAGAGGTCTGCGGATTAGTTAATAACATGGTACTGATGTTAATTTCCTAGTAGATCCTTGTGTTCTGGTGATGAGGCGCTAACATTAGATGAAAGGTCTATAGAAACTCTCTGTATGATTTTTGCAACTTTTCTGTAAGTCTAATATTCATTTAAAATATTAATTAAATATCAGTTCATATAAGTTAACTTATAATATTTACATATTTCTTAAAAAAGAATACAAATTATTGAAAATGTTCTGGGACAGGAAAAGAAATAGAGTATTTCTGGTGACACCGTTCTTATAGTGAAAAAACAAAACGATCCAAATGTCAAACAGAAAAATGTCAACCAAAAAAATATTCACGCAATAGAATTCAGTATGGTAGTGAAAACAAGTGGACTGCAATAACATTCATCAACATAGTCAGATCTCATAGACATATGAGATATAATATCGAGCAAAAGATATAATTCCACTCATATCACAGTGGAATTACATGGTATGAGTCCATTTTTCTGAAGTCTGAGAGTCCACAAAACTAAGCAAAATACTGCTTAGAGACACATGTGCGGGTGGTATGTACATAAAGAAAATCGGAGGATGACGATCACAAAAGTCCAGGTGGGCCAGCTCTGGTGGAGAAACGTGGAAATACTGTCAGGGAGGAGTCGCGCCCTTCGCCTGGTGGTACACACAGGTGGACTTGTTTCTTTAAAATTCTTAAGTTGCGCATATACTTTCTATTATCTTTCTGAATGAGTATTGTGCGTAACAGTGTTAAGTAAATACATAAATTATGCATCATTCAAAAATAAATATTTTTTTCCAACACTAGCAAGCTGTGTGACTCTGGGCAATTACTTTTCTCGCTTATTTATTACCCAGTTGGTTGTCATGAGGATTAATTGAAATTATGTATAAAACACTAAACAGGAGGTTAGCCAATAGCAAACGCTCAATAGATGCTAGTTTACAAATAAAGATATATATACATATATATTTTACTATATAATGAAATAGTAAGGAAAAATGATCATAAAGAGGGAAGAATGGTCTTCTCAAGCCAGAAGTAAACCACTTTATTATCATCATTATTACTATTAATTATTGTTATTATGGTGTGAAAGTAATAATAGCTAATATTATGCTTCAGGAGATTTGCTAATTCTGAAGGGTCCCGGGAATCTGGATGTTTAATTTTTTAGATGATTCTATCACAGGTGATAGCCGGATTGCATTTGGAGAAACAGACCTCTAGCAGACTGTCCCATAAAAATACGATACAAGTGCTTTAAAATGTACATGTTGTTATTATTCAAGTATGGTAAAGCCAATAGATCGGGAAATGACTACCATGGAAAAGATAGTTTATTATATTCACAGATTCCAAGAGGAGAGAGTGCACCATTCCAGCGGGGGCGGGGTGGGGACACCTGGGGAAGTAGCAAGGTCAGTCAGGAGGCACGGGAGGCGGGTGTGATGGTTGAGAAAAGTGGGCAAGGGCCTTTATTGTCGTTTCCATAGAAGGTAATGAGTGAGGCAGGGTAAGCGGGCTTTAACTTGGCTGGCATGAATAACTTCAGCATACTCTAGGGAATGGGGTCTGTCCCTAGTTGTCTGGCACCTGGCCTTAAGATGATTAGGGCAGGTGGATAGTGGCCCGGTCCGGAGTGTCAGAACCCATTAAAGGAATTAGTTGGGGATATGAGCTCTGGATCAGTTGCTTTGCATATGGAAGTGTCTCTCATATGCAAGTCCTTTACTTTCTCTAGAATCTGGCCAGCCCTGGGAGAGGTAGCTCTTCTAAGGTCAGCAAGGCCTTAAGATGTCAGACATCAAATACAGAAAACTGGAAAATGTGGTTATTAATACAGGCCACAGATGCGATTTTAAATTTCCTAGTAGCTGTTTTTTAAAGAGTAAAAAAATAATAATAAAACATAAAATGAATTCTAATGAAATAGCTTAAATATTACAATTTCAACATGTAATCGATATAAAAATTACTGAGATATTTTTTGTTTTTAATACCTTTGAAGACTAAATCTTTGCAATCAAGTATGTATTTTACACTTAAAGCGTGTGTCAATTTCAAATAGCCACATTTCAAGTGCTCAGTAACCACATGTGGCTAGTGGCTACTCTGTTGGAGAGTGTGGAACTAGATAGCCGTAGAAAAACTCATTGAGGTTGATTAAGACTTAAGAGAAATCTCTGAGCATCTGTTTGGTGGTGGCTCATTAAAATAATCTCTCTCCTCTCACCCCCGACCCTGCCTCAGCATATTATCAACGCTGCTCTTGTCTTTTGCTGGCCCGGTCCCCCTGCCCTTCCCTTTATTACCATGTGCTCGTCATCACTGTCATCTCCTCATTCCCTGTCTGTCTATTCCTGTTAGTGGTCTCTCCTTGGACAAAGAAAAGATGCCACTACGGCTTTTCTCGGGTCGTTATCACAGAAATCACCGCTCCTCGGGAAGAGACTGCGAGCGATCTTAATGGAAAAAAGGATGCCTAAAGAACTTTCTGAAAAGGCTTAGGTTCCAAAAAAGTAAAAATAGAAAAGATAATTAATTAGGGGCCCTGCATTAACCGCTATGAACACAAATAACAATTACCCAACAATAAAACTTCTTTCTTGGTGATTTGGATATAAATAAATAAAATGGATTTTTTATCATTGTTATTCGTGTTATTGCGACCTATATATCAGATAAAGGATCACAATAGAAAAACTGAAAAAATACCACTTTATACTATATCAAAGTGTAAATATTTTTAAAAACAAGCACACCAGTAGCTTGCTAGTCTAAAATAATAACTTCAGATCATGTCTGTTTTTTATTTTGATGAGATGCTTTTGCCTCTGATCATTTGGAAGTTTTATCAGCTCTCTTGGTGAAAGTTAATACAATTCCAGCAGTTTTAATGCTCACATCAGCAAGGTCCATGAAGTACTCCCCAGACTAGACGCCTCATGACAGGTGAAGTTTCCTCCAGGTAGTGTTCCCTTGGTTCTAAGCTCACTCATCCTCAATCTCTATTTTTAAGGTGTTAATCCGGCATCCAGGAAAGTGAGAAATAGGTAGCTTTGTCCTGAGCCAGGAATCCTGTGAATACATCTCAGGCAAGTTAATCCACAGAGCTCAGCACATGTCCTGCAGCCTGATAGATGCTTCCGTCTTCGCTGTGTTTCCTATAAATAGTGGTTGACTACTGAACTGCACAGAAAATGTCAGCTCCAGAGTCATTTGCCAAGACTAAGAATTTAGGTCTACTGTAATATCTTTAGAAGTTTCATAAAAGATTAATAAAAATATGATCGTATATGGTAATGAACACTATAACTTTGGCTAGCATGTTGAAACAAATTCTTATTTACATTGTTATTTTCAATTAGGTTACTCTCCATAACACCTCTGATAAAATTCCCTGAACAGATAGAATGAACTTAATTTTAAATGGTCCTGAAAAATATGCATTGCTTTTTTCTTATAAAATATTACTTAAAACACACATTGCCAAGCAACAATTATGGCTTAGTTCTAGCAATTGCTCAAGTGATATATAGAAGAACAGGATGATACTTCAGAAGATTTATCGGAAATGCTCCACATCCATGATTTCTAGTGAAATCACTAGTTTGTCTTCAAAACACTACTTTGCTCTGGTGGAATATCTGTCTGATAAAAGGCCACAACCCAGTACAAGGTAATCATTAGGGAGACATTATTATTATTTTGCTAATTAGTCAAAAATCATTGGATTTCTCGTGGTTTCTTCCCGCTGAGCAATCATTTGATCTTGCTTATGTTGACAAACACACACGTCACCAATTCTGCCTCATTTATCATTTGACAGGGACAGTGTTTGCTTCTTCATGTGTGAAGAAAGGAAAACTAAGTGTAAGCAAACAGGCAAGAGGAATCAGGCAATAACTCGAACTCGTTTTCTTGCTTAAAAATAAATAAACAAACAAATATATAAAATTATGCAATGCCTTATTTTCTAACAAACTGGCTTTTGTGTGCTCTGGCAAGTGCTAACATGGATTGCACACCCCTTAAGAATAAACCAAATCAGAAAGTGAGCAAAATTGGGGTGCTGCTCAGTACTGAGAGAGGAAGCAACTGATAACCTAACAAAAGACTGAAAAATCTTCTTAAATAGTCAAAGATGTAAGATGTTCTTTTTTCTGTTTGAATTAATAATATGGAACATATATTTGTCTAGAAAAAGATTAAAAGGACCTTCTCCTTGCCTCTACTTGGTTAAAACATAGAAAAATGTTATATTCTGTGTAAGACAGACTTTCGAATTCAGTGTGACGATCATTTGAAATTCCAATCAGGCTGCATAGATTCTGTTGCTAAAAAAAAAGAGTCGGTAACTAAAATAAAGTGTCTAATAACTACTTTGGGAAAATACAGTTGCTTCCATAGAAGACTGCATCAGACAGCACTTGCAAAATCACATGGTTTGGGCAGCCCTGGCTAATTAATAGGATCAAATGTTTGGTGGACTGATTGATTATTTATGCAGAAATCATCATTATGATAAGAAAAAAAAGTCATTTCAAGGGTTTCGAGTAAGAGGGCATCTGTATGTGGCTAAGGGGGCAATTCAAGACAAGAATGAGGTGAAGAGGGAGCTGTGTCTGTTCCAGGTTAGAATAAACTGGGGACATTAACCAAAGTTTTAAAGTAAAGAGCTGGTTTGGGAGCCTAATGTCCTCAGACAGGGCTTTGGTTCTCTGTAATCTCAGGTGGATTAAACATTACTTTCTTCAACTGCAAAATCCAGTAGCATTGCCATTTCACCCAGATATTGAGATTTAACTTTAAGCAGACCCCAAAATTCTTTAAAATGGCAGTGCTGTAGCCTGTATATAAACACATAAACACACACAGACACACACAGAGACACATACACACACACACACACCCCTAAGTAAAGGATTAAGAAGCTGCTGAGATGTGAGAAACACAAGTCAAGGAAAATTCCCATATGTTCTTATGTTTGTTTTTAAAGTATATGTTAATATAGATGCAATAAATCTATTAAAGTCTCTGGTAGTCATTAAAACTCCATTTACATAAATTCCTTTTAATTTTTACTAAATTTTGCTCATAATTTTCTTTTGTGAATGTAATTTGCATTAGGGAAACAGTACCAAATTGCATTTTGAAACACCTTTCCACCTATTTAAAATTAATATTTTACAGCTTATCCTATGCGTTCGTTAAGAAGCATTCAGAATTCAATAGCTTAACACCCTTCTTGACTAGCATCCCAACAAATGTTCATTTTTCCATCGAATAAGGAAAAAATGATAAAAGACAAAATAATGTTAGTTCACAGATAATTTACTTGTCAACTTTCAAGAGGTTAAACGTGCTACTGCCTAGTTATGGAGAAATTTTAAATTTTCTAATTCATGTGATATTGACGTCTGTGAATCAGGTGGGCTGGATGTCACACTTTAAATTAGAGAAGAGTTATTATTAGCTAAAAGAAATTTTTTTTACTTAAATATGGTGCTGTATAAACTTCATTTAAAGTGCTTTTCTAAGCCATTTTAATAAACAAAAGAAAATGTACCATAATAAAAGATTAAGCAAAAACAAAAAATTCTTTCTTTTATTCAGAAAGTGACAACTCTAGAAGACACTAAGTATAAGTTGTTCAGGTCCCATTGAAGTGCTATCTCATGTTTTTGCTTTTTATTAAATAATAGAAGTTGGATACCACACAATTTGTGTATGTATTTATTTCCATCCAAAATTTTTGCAAGGAAAACAAAGTGTCGGGACCCTTATCTCCCTAGCTGACTCTCCAGGACCCATTATTCCTTTTTTTCTTTTCTTCTAACTCATGCTTTCGAGATAAGGTTAACCCCTTAAGAAGAACATGTTGTTTTCAGAATGTTTGACAACTCTACAAGAAAAAAAAAATCTGTATTTTATTCACTATTTGTAAATAAAATATAATAATAAAATGATTGTTCTCATTTTAAATGGATGCAAGACATTAGAAAACAGAATATTCAAGGCTTAACTCAAATGATTAAAAACTGTAGCTGTCTCATTAATATAGGATTTTAAGGTAATGGCACAACGGCTCATTGGTTCTTTGTGTGAATAATGTGATCAAATGAAGGGGGGAGGGGAGGGAAGCTAAAAGACTATGGAATGATAAGAGCTTATTTCCATTGCCCACGAGGAAAATATATAGAATAGTATATCCAACACCTTTTTTTCCTCCTGACAATGATTTTAAAATGTTGAATACCCCCCTTTTGGGACTAGTGTTGATCAACACTGATGGCTAAAATATACCTAAAGGGGAAAAAATGTGCTTATTAATTTGAATTATTAACAATTGGCTGCGTAAATTTTTTTCCACTTGAAATTATAAAGATTATATTTTGATTTTGATAATAAGTGTTGTATGAATCTCCAGGTATGATGAAAAAAGGAACACACACATGCGCACACACACATGCGTGCGCGCACACACACACACACACACACCCCTCTGACCCACTGCTTTTAGTTTGTTATCTATTATCAACACATCATCTCACATTTGCCCATTTGAATAGCATCTTGTTCCAGACCCATTAAATTATTTTACACACTGTACCAATTAAGTCCCATCACAAACAAAAACTAAAAGTGATTTTAAAAATCTAACTTTTTACTCATTATTTATTCTCAAGTTTTGAGACCATTTCTTATCTCTCTCATGAGGTCTGAAGATCTACACACATGCGATAGAGCCTTTAAACTAAGTTATATGAACATCAAATCTACTCCGTAAAAACACAGAAATATCATACCCTATTCATTTATAGTAATAATTTCATGCTCTGTCAGCATGTCATCTATCATCAAAATTGTGGACAAATGTCCAGATTAATTTGTTCAACAATGGAGTATTACTGCATTACAATAGATGGCTTTTCTTTTCTTCCTTTGTATTCCAAATCCTATAAGATAGAACAAAAATAGACAAAAGAAATACGCATGATATGTATATACAAGTGTACAATCTATGTATTTAAAGAGGCAGAATTTGTCACATAAAGGTAACCAGGGTTTTTCTAGAAAAACTGACTCAAAGAAAACCCAAATCAATTTTCAGGAGACAATGAACCGATTAAAACAAGTCACTGCTGCATGTGTCTCTCGCACTGCAGCTTGGGAAGTGTTTTTAGGGTTAAGTGGGCAGCCGTCAAGCCTCCTGTAATCTGTGCATTCTGGAAAGCAGTCGGCTCCAGGGCCCTTCCCCAGGCTTGCGCTCTGCCTCTGCGTCACCCTGCCTCCCTGTGTCCAATGTCAAAATCACACGCGCGCTGCAGAAAGACAGCCCTCTGCTTCGGCAGTCAGTGTGAGTGATGGCAGCACACCAGGACGATGGCAAAAGAGCCCTCCAAAGAGTGCTACCTCCAATCACTGGCGATTATCAGGGAGGCCCCCCGAATTCCACCTGCAGTCCCAGAGAGGCCCCCTGAATTCCACCCTCAGTCCCAGGCCGTGGGGAACGGGGGCACTCTCGGGAAATCATTTAATCATAAGATTTCTATACCATGCATTTTTAGCCGCTTTTTCATGAGGGCTAGAAAAACGCCACCTCGTATTTGTTCCCTGTGAATGTCACAGATCTGTTCTCGGACTAAAGGATATCCTCTTCAAGACAGGATGCTAAAATCCCAAAGCCGACAGTTAATATTTTTGTTCCGTTTTAATTAAATGCCTAAGACCCTAAAGGCATCCACAGTGTTCGTTCTGAGTTATTTATCTAGATAAACTGTGTATTAGTGTAGGTGAGAGATGATCGTTTTATCACATTTTATAAATTACACGTGGCTACATGTCTGCATACCACAGTCTCCACTTCCAGCAGATACTGTATTTGTTCAAAAACCAAAGGCGACATTTTGTTTTTTATACCGCGGTTTTCAGAAATATGCACTATTATATTTTACTTACGATGTAGGTTATGTAGCTAATTCTGCTGTATAGAGGTATCACTGGATAATGGTGCAATATCTAACCCATCTTAGCAGGCTTAAAATTGCAAGATGGACTTAAAGTTCTTGATAAGGAACTAGATGTCTTTTCGCAGCCTGCACACATTCCTAAAAGCAGATAGTGCTGTGGCCTTCTCTGTCAGCAATGCAGCAGGTGTTCCCAGATCTGCATATGATGCTGCAGTGTGCCGAGTGCTTGAATCACTTCCAGAACTGGGGAGCCTTTGTGATTGGTCCAATTGATCACTGCAGTCACTTGATATTACATAAAAGGTTGGTGTTGAAGCATATGGATTGGATAATAATCAGAGTTGTTCTGACATGGTCTATTTAATAATTCAAAAAGGAAAATTTGAAAATGAGTCTGCACAAAGCTGCAGCACCCGGCTGACACTTTATTTATATCAAATGCTCTTTGTGTCATTTGCGAGCCGTGCAGATTGCCTGTTCGATGCAGTTCTTCTTCTAAAGCATCAATATTCCATATCACCACCAGCAAACAATCAGGCACATCACCTGTCACTATGGAAGGGTTGAAACAGTCAGCTTCTGTACACACTGATGTAGCAAAAAGCAACCGTAGGAAAATCACTATTTAGGAATGTATCCAAAATGCAACATAGGACAGGCTCTGTGGACCTGATTTGTCAACCTGGAAAAAAAATACTTCTCGATAACATTCAGATGTAGTCAGAGCGTTTCTATTTAAATATCCTTTAGGGCGATTCACTCAAAAAATATGGGGGCGAGGAACATGTGGCTGGATTAGCGATGCTCACTTCCTCTCAGGTGAGTATGGAGTGGAGCTGTTTTAACAGCTTGGAAATGAGAGCCAGCTGTTCATGGTTCCCTAGGCTAAGCTCAACCCTTTAAAAAGGCTTTGTGATTGGAGAGGGGCAGGCAGATTTCCATACTCTCAACTGATAGCTCTCCCCACTATGCTTGAGACCCCCATCAGCGGCGCCCTCACTGGTCACTTTTTTTGCCCCCAAAACACTATCGCTTTCTAACGATCTGTGCACCACATTTTCCACATCTGTGACATGGAAATAGCACTGCAATATATCACGGGCTTTCTTTCTGATCACTCTAACTAAAGAAGTGATTCTGATGGCCCTGTGAAACTTTTAAAATGTGTTTTGTAAATACTAAATGCTAATGATTTAAGTTATCAAAAACAAAGCCAATTGTTCTTGCAGTGGAGAAACTATACTCTTGTCTTACATTATACTCGTATACTCAAATTTTTAGTTTTTAAAATTAATCACAACATATGTGCAAATTCGTGATACATAAGAGCAACCCTGGCAAACAAGGTTTTGTCACCATAAACAAGTGTAGGTCACAAGTTGCAATAGTCATGTGCTGTTTTAAATGCTAAATTCGCCTCCCGATGTTTTTCTTGTTTAAAAAATTATCGGAAAGATTTTAATCTTGGAGACAGAGGCAATCTCTAGTATGTCTTCTCATCTTTTATATTTCATCCTGGTAAGAATCAATGCATAAAACACTAACATATCCAGCCTCAGAATGAACTAATTTAAATAGACATGGCCTTTACCTCTTGGCAACATCAAAATGTACTCATCAGACACCTGGTTGTCAAAAGTAATGATGTTCAAGGTACAAAATAATTTTAAGAACATTTTCTCTTTCCTGTAAATGAATCTAAGAAAGACATATGACAACAAACATGCAAGGGACTTCTCAACTGAAATAAAACAAATTACCTCATACGAAAAGACAGTAAAGTAAGATCATGAACACTCAAAAAGATCCATTTTCTTGGCCTAAATGTCCTTAATTTCAACCCCTAACCCACTTACAACCCATCACTATTGTTATCTGCTACATTCGATATTTGAGATGAGGCAATCTGAGGTGGGATGCCATTTAACATTTCCCAAAGTTATTGTCACTGGAAATAATGAATACATACATGTATTTGGTTTACATATAACATGAGTAGTTTTAAAGCATCCTAGGAAGCCCCCAGGAAGAGGAGCTGCAATCTGTGCTTCTAAATAAAAACACCCACCTTTCTCTTGCAAGTATTTCCTACCACAAGGTAGCAGTTGCGTTATCTCCATCACCTCCCATGCAAAGTTGCACTCATGGACTGTGATTTTCCGAAGAACACTCCAGGTGAATTTAACAAACAAGAAAGTTAAGGACGCGTGATATTAAAAAATTAAGAAAACCTGGGGCCCGAAATCATAGGTTCTACCTTTCATTTCTGATCAAATCTGATCAAAACTCTTGCAAAAGGGGATGTAATCAAGTGGCAACATGAAATTTCGCAGACGAGGAAAAGAGCACCACATCCATGTGCAGGTGACCTTCATCCCAGAATATGAGTCTAAATATCTAAATGCTAACAGGAGAAGCTGATAATGTTCTTGCTTGGTCTACCTGATGCATACTGTCCCCTGGCCATGGACAGCACTCCTAATATGGTCTGTTCACCTCCCGAACAAATAAAACAAAGAGCCAAAAAAAGGCATGCATTAGTCTATTTCATATTAGAAACCTGATTTCATCCTAAAAAGTACTTTGTAAGTTAAGTATCATTAACCCCATTTTATTGATGAGGAACCTGAAGCCCAGAAAGTTTAAATAACTCACCTGGGGTCAGACCGCTGACAAAGTAGTGAAACTGGGTTCTAAATCTTGAGCTTTAGAATCCAAGTTCAGTGACTTGTCCCCAAACTCAACTACAGATAATAAATGAGCAATGAACATGTTGAAAACTTGGTTAATTAGCATCCTTGAGTTATATAAAGGACAGTCCACTCGATTACCTGTTATCTAATAATTGATTTAAATAATGATCAATAAGTACAATCATGTTGTCAATTGTGATTCATAGAACTGAGCCCATGCCATAAAATATTAATCACAGGAATATGACGGAAGAGACAGGATAAGTCAAATGTTTTCTAAACCAGCCCCCAAGGCAAAAGTCAACAACATGCATGTTATTAATGATGCCATAAACTCTGTAGGAGTTTATCTAAAGGACAGGGCTATTGTCATTCCTTCACTCCACTAACGCTGCTGCTATTGTTAGCCTGGCTTCTAAAGTAGGAATTTAGAGGACACCGCCCCCATCCCCTGCCTCTAGTAAAGATCAATCCCATCTCTTGCTGCTTCCAGGCCAATGGGAAGTATATACGGCAGCCCATCTGAAACCCCTTTTAATCCTCTAGAGGCTGTAAGTACAGTGTCTCTAAGTAAACGTCAATGTAGTCAATAAATACATTCCTAGAAATCTGAATGCGCTTTAAAAAAAAAAAAAAGAGCACTCTTTTGTATTTATTGAAGTCAATAACTATGTAAAAAACAAAACAAAACAAAACAAAACACTTGTGAATGCTTTCACAGCTTCAAACACTGTCTTACAAAGTAGCACAGAGTTTATAGAGAAAAGACCTGGATTCAAATTCTGCCTTTTCTACTTACTACTGGTCAGCTGTTAGCAAGTGACTGTCTAAACACCAATGATCTCATCCTTGGTTTATCATAGCTTACTTTAAGGGTCTGTTAAAATAATTTGCATTAGAGCACAATATGTACTATAAATTTATTACACAATCTAAATTGTTGTCAGTATTTCTTAATTTAACATTTTTGTAAATTTGGATATTTTTCCAGTTATTTTCTCATGGAGAGATCCAACTTTTCTTCTGAAATGAAATCAAGTGTCCTCGTGATCTGAAAGATCCAAGCATTCTCAGTCCCAGTCTAAACCTGAACCTTCATATCCTCTGTCATTTATCTTCACAGCACTTACTGAAGAGTCTTTTTCAAAGTTATATTTATATTTATTTCTACAATTATTTTTTGGTTGTCTCCTCATTTGGACCATCAGTTCCATGAGGGACCATACCTGGGTTTTTTGTTTTTTTTTTTTCATCACTGATTTCTTAGCACCTCTACATATATCGTCTGTAAATATTTATTGATCAAAATTAATAAATGAGAGTGATTAGGATCTAAAGGTAAGATGGGAAAGCAGACTACAATGCAGGTAACCATAGATTTGCATTGTTTTCCAGTAAATTTCTCTTTGGGTATCTATGCTTCGGATGTGGTCTCTTCCCATTCCCCAGCCTACCTAAAGGAGAAAGGAGAGGAGGAGAAACAAAATAATTTAATGGTCGATAGTTAGAGTGCATTAAATTTTTTAATAAAATATCTACTCAGAGAATTCTTCAACGGCATTTCTATTTAGTATATTTAGGTAGATAAGCAATAAATAGCATAATGGTGCACATCGGTAAGAAATTACTAAAAATAACAAATAATTTTTTAAAGTGCTAGAATTTCTGAAACTATATTCAGATACTTTTATCATTTTGCGTTAAGCTTTAACAAATAGGAATGCTATTAACTGGTGGAAGTCAATAAAATCCCTTTTGATCCCTGTTATGTTTTAAAGGATTTCCCGTTTCTGGTTGGAGTGAAATCAGGATCTGGAGTGGGCGGTGTATGCTCTTTTTCTATATACGGTAAGGAAACCTACCAAATGGCACAATAGACTTCAATATTCTTGGGAAACACATCTGCCATTTGGTCTACTTTCATTCTGATGAAATGGTTTGGGGTCAGCGCACAGTTGCTGCTCCTAAATGCAAATCGCTCCGTGATCCTAGCACATGGAATTACATCAACGCTTTTGATGAGAGGACAGAATCAATACAGAGGTCAAAAGTGCACAATTGGGAGCAGAGCCGCAATCAGGCACAGGGATTCCCCAAGATTACAAGTCCCCTGACGAGACAGCACAGTGGCCAGAGCATTCTACCTATGGACCCTGCCCAGGACTGGCTCACGAGGGTTTATTTCTCCCCACACTCCTCTCATCACTGACTTGATTGGATTATGTTGCAAAGTTTGCCAACAAAATGCCGACACGTAGGACCAAACTTTCAGAAAATCAATACCAACAATTGCCCAGGCCATGCTGGAAGATAAACTGATCCTGCACATTATGTACCTTTGGTTCTAGAGTGTGTGAAGCCACGGAGCTGAGGAAGCGACGCTGTTCTCATTCTGCATAATATACCTTTATATATCAGCAGGCAGCACAAACCATTTCCTTCCCTGCTGTTCAATACCCAGTGATTCCATCTCTTTTATATTCATTTTTTTCGTACCAGACCGATGCCCTTAAATGCTATGCTGCTGTCAGTTCTTGAATATCCCTTACCTGGCAGCCAAAGGGAGTGCTTAGGAACGAATCTCTTGTCCCCATAGAAAATGTCTCCCAGTGGTGATATAGTTTGATAAGTTTAATAAATAGACCACAATATCAACCACACTGTATTTTCCATAAAACTCTACCCTACAGAATGCACTTCCCAATTTATTTTTATACTGAGTGGATAAGTGATAAGGTGAAACAGATACCAAAGGCCCTTTGTTATTGCCATCTTTCAGGAAAATGATTTCTATACCAAACAGTATTAAAAGTCAAGATATCAAAACAATTATAAATAGAGCATATACATTTGTTTATACTTCATTGGCCAGAGCTGTTCTGTTACAGAAATTAGAGCAAGAACCATGTAATCTTTCACATTCTTAAACTGAATTTCCCCTCCCCCATTTAAAAAAAAAAAAAGAAAGAAAGATTTATCTTTTGGGTCATGGCTGTGAGTCTTCTATATTATTGGTTCCAAAATGTGATTTCAAGCTTAGACAACAAAGCAATGACCTAGGAAAAAAGCAGTTCAGTTGCCAAATGTATGAACTCGTAATTCCTACTCCATACACTGTCTTTTTTATTATTGAGTTAAGAAAAATAGATAGCTGAAAATACTTCAATAAAAATAACAGACATGCCTATTCAAAACTCTTCGGATGCTACGGATGCTAAATCCCTGCCAAACTTGTTCATCTCAAAGATAGCGTGTTCCCATTTATAGAAAAATCTACCACATAATATAATTCGGAGATGCAGGCATAGAACAGAGGGGAAAGCCAGGAATAAAAAGAAACTATGTCAAGGTACTTTAGCATGAAATTGGCTTGAACGAGAGGGAAAAAAAAGAGGAGGGAGTTTATAATAACTGATGCCGGAATGCATATTCGCCTCCTTAGAAATATGTTAATTTTACATGATTGTTCCTTTGCACTTTATGACAGAAAGAAAGACCTTGTTAACATTAGTCCAGCTTCATATTTAATCACATTAATTCAGTAACATGTTGTAATTGGAAGATGAAAGACTAGTGCTTTATTTACATAAATATAAACGATAAATGAGCAATTCCTGAATTGAAGCAAATCAATACACACTGCATTGTCACGTTGACCCTGCTAGTATTGGGGTCAATAAATGTGCGAATCTTGAGAATAATATCCCATCAAAACCAGAGGCAAATCTTGGCGTCTCCATCACTCCTTTACCCATGAGTCTGAGGCTAGCTGATGAATATGCGACAGTATTAGAGAGATGGAATGCAATATTTGGAAGGGAGGGAAAATAAGACCAGCCTCGGTGATGCACTGGCTGATATGCGGCATTCACTGCTGACTACAGCTGGTAAGGGTTAGTTCGCGTGCTTACTCATCAAATGAGTGAACCACAGATGGGAGCGCTCACACTGATGTTTCAGTTTAGCATCCTGACTTGAAGACCAAGAACGCAATTTATTAACAATTGGAAATCTGGCACAAAGATGCCGTATTTATAGGAACTCACTACAATTTTGTTTTGCCATCAAATTGTGCCTTTCTGCCAGGATATTGCAAACTTGGGAAGATTATGTTTCTTATCCTTATTAACAACTCATGATGAAATCAATTACTTAGCATTTTCTAAAATTGCCTTAAGAAATTGGACCAGACTAAGGTTATAGAGAGAAAAAAACTACAGCTTACTGAAAAAGAATGGCAAGGTTTCTCTTATATAACTAAATCAAGATTACTCTTATACGGGAACTCATAAATTACTATCAAAACTATACTATCTCCAGTATCTAAATATCAGAATAAAATAAAATCAACAAATACTTACTGACTATCTACAAATTCAGACTATTCATTAGAACAGTTTCAGGATCATTTACTCTTTGAAAGCGATTTATCTTCTGATGGCAGATTAACAAAGTGAGGAGACTGAGGGGGATGAAAAAAATTCATGAGAAAACACTCCAAAAAAATGATAATGTATAAGAAAAGACTGTTTGGTTATCTTACCCCTCAGGCAACTTGAAAAGAAGGTTACTTTTGAAAGCTAAAAAATTATTCAAGTTAAGAAAAAAACATACCATCTATTTCTAACTACATGGAACCAAGAACTAAAGGTTAATTTTTTTAAAGATGAGATGTAGAAGTGTTGTAGAAAAAGTGTTTTAGATTAAATTTTTTAAAAATATACATTATTGAAAACACTATATATTTAAAAGATTAAGGCATTATTACTAATATAAGGTACAATAATGGAATTATGGTTGGTTTTATATTTTTAGAGTACATGTAAAATTGCAGGAAGAAATAATATGTCTGGAATTCATTTTAAAACAATCCAGATAGAGGGGTTCTATTTATGAAAGGTGAGTTGGTAACTACTGAAGGCGGTTATAACCCATGGGAGACATTTATCACGTTCTTCCATGTTTGAAATTTTGTATAATATTTATATGTGTATAAATAAGTATACACAGATATTTTAAATATGTATAAATTATAAATACATATGTATGTATATACATGTTTTATGTATATATATATATAAATTTAAATGTATATATTTTCATATTAGTAAGATCTTGAAGTTTATCTCCACCTAACACTGAACACTGATTCTCCAGCTTTTTTTGATGAAATTCTTTTAATTAATTAATTTGTTTGTTTGTTTGTTTGTTTACTTATTTATTTATGGATGAAATTCTTAATGTCAGTCATTCTTGCTGAAATGCTAGCAAGTTTATTCTATATTCACTATATGTCAGCTCAGTGCTACATTTTGAAGATACAGTGGTCACTGACAGGGCTTCTGCCTTCATGAAGCTTACATTCTAGAGGAGACAGTCATGTCTCAAGCACACAAATGAATAAACAAGAGGATTACAGGTCGTCATCAATGCTCTAAGGAAAATAAACAGAGAAATGAGATAGAAACTTGAGAAAGCCACTGAAGGAAGGTGGCCCGAGAATTTCTCTTTATGAAGGTGACGTTGGAGCCAAGTCCTAGAAGATGAGAATGGACCAACTATGTAAATGTTGGAAGACATCCGAGGTGGAGGGATTAGCTCAAGCAATGATCCTAAGATGGGAATGAGCATCCTCTGTTTAAAGAACCAAAGATGATCAGCTTGGTTGGGACACAGGACTGACCAAACTTGGTGATGGGTTACATGTAGGAAATGAGAGCAATGTAGGCTCTGTCTTTATTTTACAGATATATCTTTATATGCATTTATATGATTTATGTAAGTAGATATTAAATATTACTTCCTAAAACAAATATATACATGACTTTTTTTATATCCTAAGTGTGAAATATATATAACTTTAAATTTAGAATACATTAGTGTTATGACAAAGGCAAAATGAATTCACTGACAAAATAGAAAATAAGCAAAAAGAAGAAAATTAAAATGAAAGACTCATAATCTCCTAAACCCAGAGATAGCATTCATTCAATCCTTTCCTTCCATATTTTTGGATAAAATAATTGCAAAAATAATAATACTATACAAATTTTAATCTCATTTATTTCACTTAACGATATAGTGTGAATAGCTTTCCATCTCAACTATTCATTATACATTGCATCATGTGGATAATTTATTTAACTCATTCTTCAACATTTGGCATGTAGATTAATTCTATTTTTTCACTATTATCTGTAACGTGAGATGAACACTCTTATAGAAGGCTCTGAATAAATCTTTAATGATTTCCTTATGATACAATTCTAAAAGTGGAATGCCCTAGATAAAAATCATTCACACTATTCAAAGCAAGGAGCTTCCTTTTGCTGGAAGAAATACACATCAAAAGAAAGGTAATTGTCTCCACATTCCTGAAAAGTCCTTCCTGTTCTATTCCAGTTCTAGATTTTTGAACTTCTACTGTCTATTGGCTTAAATCATCACAGAAATAATTCCCTCAGGATGGCATTTAGGTACAAACTCACAGATCAGATCTTAGTATTTCTTTTAATAAGACGTATTGCATTCAGAAAGAAAAGGTGAGGGGAGAAGGTGTTTTTCCTCTCTTTACTTGGGGATGTATTTAACCTACGTCATAAGCCCTAAATGAACTTAGAGTCCAACAATTAGAATCGGAATAAAACTTAGTTTCCTACTTTTTATACTTCTCTAGGCAATGAAATTTGTCAATGTCCCAGTTAAGACATGGTGCTCTGAAATGAATGACTTTATTTTACTTTCTGCATATTGTATTCCGATTAATGGTGCTTACGGTGGAAATCTTTTTCTTCATCCTGCCCTCAAAAAATGAAAAATTAATCATTTTTTTTGCCCTTCGATTTTCTTCTAATAATTTCATCTTCTCAGGTTTTCTATCCCTGGGTCTACACTGCACACCCAAAGCTTACCACCCCTCAACTATTTTGAAATGTTCTAGAGTCCTTTCTATAGTTAATATTTCCTTCCTCTCCTTTTTTTCTGTTTCTTTGTTTCTCTTTCTTTTCTGCAGCTACTCTCCTGTTTTATTTGGGTTAAATGGTTAATTGGGGGGCACACTCTTCCAGAAAGGTGGAGAAGATATGAAATCGGACAGGAAGAGGGTGCACCATGCATTTCCAAGGTCTGTTCCAGATTCTTCTCTAGGACTCGCCCAGAGAAATTTGCCTTTGTTCAGGGTGAAGCAGCCCTAGGATCCACTTAAAAGCAGAGTACACATTGACTTTAAAAACAAAATGGAACATTTTGTTAGGACCAAACCAAACAGTCTTAATGTTTGTCATCTGACACAAAGTTAATTGAACTCCTCAGGCATGGACTAAGGATTTAATTACGTCTTTACACGCCAGCACTCTCAAAAGACTGCGAGTTCCTCAATTCAGAGGCTGTATTTTATTGATTCTTCTTTCCCCAGCACTCTGGAAAAAAGTGCCTTCCACAAAGGGTTACTAGAAATATTCTTTGAATAGATGATTAAAAAGTAAATGAATGAGTGGATTTTGTGGTACAAATTACTTATAGCATTTACAGGGTATAAAAATTGATTTTCAATTTTGTGATTTCAGATTAAATTAATATATGTAAAAACTGCCTGATCTACTCCTGTCTCAGTGAGCACAAGATTCACTGACATATAGGGCCCCCTCCTATTATCTTTATTTATACTATTTAAATGCAGAAACCCACGCTTATTTTTTGTGATCACTACATTTCTCTATAAAAATATGAATGATTGTTATACAAAATTAGCATGTTTACGCTTGCTGCCTTATTACTTCAACAATTTACTTTGAAATCCAAAAACATTTCCTCAAATATCATTTGCCGTAAACCATTTGACCTGTTAATCATTAAATAATTCTGATTTCTTATTTTCAAGTTAAAGTTTTTTGAATAAATTAGGTAGAAGCATTCTCTATTACTATTTTTTTTTTTTCTCAAAACTTCAGGTCATATGCAAAATGAGCATGAAAACAATCCAGTTTGCTTTTGGAATTATTTACATATACTTTTAAGAACATGCTAATAATTTCATCTTTTCTTAGGTAAAATTTTCTATTTTGTTCAAAGGTATGCCTTCTCCATTTCAGAAAGGTTTTGTTTGATCTGGTAAGTCCTTCTTCTCACTCCCTAATTTTTCTTTTATATGCAGGAACTTAGTCTCCTAAATTTACAGCAACATATTAATCTCCTCCACCGTCCAATGAGTGCCCCCCATCCCCACCTAAATAAGTATTTGTTTAGAGCGAAGTGTGAGATTTCTTTCTCCCAGGAATCTTTGTTTTCAACTCAGATCTCCGTTTCCCACTATGAAAGTTTACCTTGGTTTCCTAGTCAAAGTCAGTGCATTTCTCTGCACCCCCACCTTTTAAAAATCATGAATGCACTATGGGCCATCTCATTTTTAATTCGCATTTCCAAAATTTCCCCTCCTAAAGATGGAAGAATGGTAGGCTCTTTGTGGTTGCAAGAGCAACTTTATGATGTTTCTAACTGTGGCTAAAATTTGAAGTTTGTCCTCTATCTTTTCCATAAGTTATATCACCCTCACCAGGACTGTTCAGAATTCTAAATACTGCCCTGTGAGCTTAGTGAGATCCCATTCAACATCTACAGTCCAGCTCATCGTGAAGTCCTCTTGTCTCCTGAAGAAAATGCCAGTAACTGATTCCTTGTGTCAGCTTGGCCATCTGGATACCCCAGCTTCTTTCTCGTGTTGACTGCATCCTGGATGAGTGCCCTCCTCCTCCTGCCTCCAAGCCATGTGGTTCTGCCGGAACCCATCACGTTCCTTCAGCAGTCCGTGACACGGGCCCGAGTAATCAGTGTAGCCCATTCCCAGTGCCTCAGCTATTCGTTCAGGAAGGGACACAAGATCTAAACCATGCCAGTGTGAATCGTTTCAGGTTTTTAATAAAACTGGTGGAAAAGATGTGGGTTTTCCAATGGGACTGCTAAATTGAGGGTGATGACATCCTTGAGCTGGTGGGAGCTAAGTTATGGAGAGTGCCAGCTGGAGAAAGAAGCCAATTTGAGGGAAAGACAAACTGACACAGAATGGGATAGTGGGGAGAGAGAGAGAGACCCGAAGCGGACTTGCTCAATAGTCCTGATACGGTTATCCTCGCCTGCTATAATTATTAGCATTATCTGTTAGCGGGTCCATATTATACACTGTACCGTGAGCTCCTCCAGAGCATCAGTGATGCTCATCGGAGTTTTAAATTTGGTTTTCTTTTCACATTTTTCTCAACTAGGGTTCCTTATATGAACCACACACAAAAAAATGATTTGATGACTATTTTTCAATCCACCGAAGGATGCCGCGATGGTTAATTTTATATCTTAACTTGACCAGATCATGGGGTGCACAGTTATTTGGCTATATATTATTTCTGGGTATATCTGTGAGGATGCTTCCGGTGGAATTAGCCTTTGAACTGGAGGATGCAGTGAAGCAGTTTTCCTTCCCCAACGTGGGCACGCACCATCTGACCCCTTGAGGACGTGAGTGGAACAAAAAAGCAGAAGAAAGAATTTATCCTTTCAGTCTGATTGCTTGAGTTGGGACCTCGGTTTTCGTCTGCTCTTGACACTCGTGGTTCTCAGGCCTTCAGACTTAGACTGAAACACACTGCTGGCTTTCCTGGGTCTCCAGCTTGGAGATGGCGGATCACAGGACCTCTCACATAATAATGTGAGCTAATTCCTTATAATAAATCTCTTCCTGTATATATATCTGATTGTATCTGTTTCTCTGGAGAACGCTAATACAGGTTTTATATAACTAATACCATTCTATATGCAGAGGAATGAAATTAATTCATTCCATCCAATGGATGCTTAAGGGCACTCCAATTAATTTCCTTGCAGACTCTACCCCCTTGAAAAGGTCTTAATTTTTTCTGCTGTGGTTTCTAATGATTTCTATATTTTCATACATAAAGAATTTTCATTTCTCCCTGTATCACCCAGATTGTGTTTCTATACTCCAGACCCTAGTAAATATATCCAATTGGCCTTTCAAACACTATATGCACAGATGCAAAGTCATCATATGTTTCTCCAAAAGTGTTCCTCTACCTGTATTTCTGTTCAGTCAATGTCATTAGGAAATGGCAATCATTCTGGACTATTTCCTGATCCCATAAACCTTAACAGTACTTATTCCTGTAGATTCTAACTCCCCAAACGTTTCTTAAATCTATACTCCCAATTCAATCTTTATTGCCATTGCTCGACTTGGGTTCATTATTTCACCCAAACTATTTTGAAATCTCCTAAAATTTTTTCTTTGCTTCCAGCCCTAGTCCTTTATCCCATCCCTCATAGGTCCACCAAGACCATACTTCCAAAGTATAATGCTTTATATGTGTTTTTTGTCTCCCCATACTCTGTCAGAGCCAGAGTTGGGGTGCAAACCAGGTTTGCCTGTTCCAAAGCCTATCTTCCTCTGCGTATCATATTCTACTTCCTAAGTTCATCTAGAACAAGAGTTTTCATTTTTTAAGCTGTGAAACGCTTGGTTTAAAAAAAAAAATCATGGGCAACTTAAAAATGGAAAACACAAATTGGAGTTATTCTGGTTAAAGCAGGGGAATATACCTAGGAACCATGCCTGTCAGCCTCTTTATGGCACCCTCAAATCTCCATACAATTTAATTTTGTAAATCGTTGATCCATTTTACAGATGAACAAACTAAGGCCTGTCAAGATGCAATGCTCTGCCATGTTACCATCTTTCCTACCTGTGATTCGGCTCTCTTCTTATTCGATCAATCTGTCTTCTTGAAAGATAACATAAACTATTATTTTGAAGAACTATCATATGTTCATGAATAAGGGGAACTAACTTTTTTTAATTGAAACTGCTGAAGACCGTTTAATAAAGCATATAATTCTTCAGTAATGCCAAATACTCATCCTTTCGAGTCATCTGTTTTGAAAGTTTGGTTGGCACTTATCAAATTTTCTCATGGCCTAGATTCCATTATCACTTAATCTGCCTAGAGCCTGCCACTACATTACATTACACTCCTATGTGAGAGCAAGCTTATTTGTGATGAGCTTATTTGGCCTCTGTCTATATTATTTCTAATGAATAAGTATCCTGAAAAAAGCAGCATTTGTTGGTGGCCTTTACCTCTAAATCTCCTTTGGAAAAATTGTGATTTTTTTTTTTTATTAGTTTCAGGTGTACACCATAATGTATGTATGTATGTGTGTGTATATATATATATATATATATATATATATATATATATATATATATATAGCGAAATGGTTACCATGATTAGTCTACAGTTGTGAGTATTTTCATGTATTTCCAGACCTTTTTCCAAATTCAACTCATTCCGCCTAACAGGTTGTATTCCACCGCATAAATCTTTAAAACGTCCGAATCAAATATAATTGCCCAAAGACATGAAATGGACTTTGCGTGTGTAGAAAGATAGAGAGATCCCCTACCTTGTTTTTTCCACTCTCCAAACTCAGTTTATACACAGAGCTTTTCTGTGTTTAAAATGACTCGTGTGGTAAAGTCTGATAACATAGCTTGAAATATACAACATAAATGCCGGACAGTCATGGCTTGTGTGAAGGGCTGAGGAGTGGAAGACAAGCTCCCAGGAACACAGGACCCAGGGACAAGAAAAAGATGAGGACTGTCGTCCCGGAGGATTAGGAACAGACTGCTCAGGGACAGTGTCAAAGAACCTCCTATCCGAGGTGAGAGAGCGAATGAGAAAGAATCCAGAGTGTGGGGCTGGATTAGGTTAAAGATGTGAGAGAAAGACCTTGGCAATGATGACGTGACTGAGACCTGCCTCTGATGCGCAGCGCTTTGTGCATCAGTGGCATAGGTTTGAGCCAGTGTAAATGGTTTCGCATTTGTCTCCTCATCTTCCTTTCTCCTCCAGGTCCATCCTGCTGAAGCTATGGGCTGGATCAGATAGAGCACGCACTCAGACTTGGATACGACTTCAAAGTCCCAACGTTCTTAGATGAAATGATTACACTCTGGATGTGACTCTAAAGTAGCCTCTTATTAAAATGATGTTTCATTCGAATCCTGGGTTCTGAAGAAATTTTACAAAGCTCCTTTTTGCACAAAAAGAACAAGTTGGCAAATATTTTTTTATTCTCATAAAAAAAACTTACGAATTACAGCATTTTTCCCCCAAAATTGACTCTAGTAAAAGATATCCATCTTCTTTTTTACACAGTGAAGTAGAAGGTAATTGTAACACATTCCCCCATTACCAGCATTAGCCGTGATACCCCTGGAGTCGAACATATAGGAGGTGCTGAGATAAACAATTCAAACACTTTCTTCAGTTCTATGCTTTTAATGTCAGTTAGTACCAAGTCACGGTTCCTGAGAAAGCCTGTCATGTCACCTATTCCAAACTTCAAGGGGGGTGGGGAGGATTGATATAGGATGGGGATTCATGATATTCCTCGATAATATTACTGTCCTATATTTCCTATATCCAGATTAAACTAAAAACCCATTGAAGGAAAGACAACCCTTCAGTGTTTGCACAGCATAAGAAATCAATACACACTTCCTGAATCAAAATTTAAATTAAATTCACCATTCCCCCCTCAAGACCTATCAAAATCAAATGAGAAAGAAATCCGAGCTATAATTTAATCCAAAAGGAAATCTACTTTTTTAAATCAACAAAAAGAGCATTTGAGAAAAAAGCTCTTTACTAATTATATTTTGCTGACATATGCCAATTATATTCAGCAATATTGTTCTCCCAGCCTGTTGGGTCACGTAACAGCCTGAGAGGACAATGATGCTGAATTAACAATTGCAGTGAAAGCTTTCAAGAATCTTTTACTCAATTAGATGCTGACAAATTTACCTGTAAGTCATAAAAATTTTATGAAATTTAAATAGTTTCATAAAGTGCATGTACTTCACACAGTTAATACAATTACTCTGAAATATGGAGTTCATTTTTCTATCTATATTTATAACGTTCCTTCCTTATTTTTAAGTGATTTCATGATTATGTATTTTTAAGCCATTTCATCACATAATGTATGTATTAAGTTGTCTCTGCCAGTCATTTGAAACTGATATAAAAATGCAATTTAATGATTCAATGGCCTTCCAGTGATGTCCAGTTGTTTTTTGATTACAGACAGATCATTTAACCTTCAGAGGTCCCGTGATGGTAGATGCTGAGCAAAGATCAACCACAAACACCAAAATTAAGCCAAATGATAAATGTTTTTAAGCACTCGTGACTCATAGAAATATAAACAGTCTTAGAGGTACCAGAATCAGCACCACCATATACAACACAGTCTCATTAGAAATGTAGCATTTAAATTTATAAAACAATTTCCTTTTATTAAATTATTGTTTTAGAAAAATAGAAGAGTTTTCCATGGCCATTGTACAGACAGAAAAGTAGAGGCATAGAGCTTGGGCTGCACGACAGAAGCATCATGTAGAAAGTCTCACACGGACTGAAGAGTTTCTCTGGAAACATACTGACTTCTCCCCTTCAGTGGGGAGTTCGAAGATGACTCAGACCTTGAGAACACACAGTGATAAAAATCTTAAGGATTATAAGATCAAGATTTTATAGATCTATAGCTTATTCCTTTGATCGATTGATTGATTTAATAATCTCTCCATACGTAGTTAGATACAAACAAAGATATAAAGGACAAACTCCTTGAGAACAAGAACTATACAGTCCCTCACTTAACCTATTTCCTGTTTAGAAAAAAAAAAGTGCAGCTCACCACCAGTATTAATTTAATTTTATATAAACACGTTCTTTGAGGCTGAAGCAAATCTGACTGGTTTTCAGTGTGAAAATAAAATATAAAAACTGTTCTTTGAGTTATTTCTAAACAGAACTTGTCTCTAATCCTGACGTCACAGAAATGCATATGATGATCAGTGTTTAATAATTTTTTTCCCGTGTGGTAAATTTCAAAGCACAGAACACCACAAAGCAGAACATCATGTTCCACACAAAAATATCACGTTTCTCTCCGGACCTTCTTGCCATCCTTGTCATGTGAGCAGCAAACTTTGCAGCGACCAGTGGATTCTGTTTCCCTGATGTTGTTGTGCTCTTGGGGAAACGTGTTCCAGATAGGCGAAGAGGTGTGACATCATCAGAGCACGGACGACCTCGAAGTCGTTGCTGCCCTGGCCTGTGATGCTTTTCCAGCATTCTTTCGGTCAACGTCAGTCTGAAGTTTACACAGCTGATCGTGTGCTCAGGATCGTCCCCCTTGAACAGGATGGAGGAGTTCAGCACTATAAGGTTTAGAAGGTGGTGAAAGAATTTCTTACACCAAAATTTGTGCCTTTTACACTCAGTCGAATAAGAAGTGAGCATCTGCTCAGCCAAGTCCATTGCATCCATAGTCTCGTTCTAATCCACAGTGACACATGGCTTCTTAGTTTTCTTTCCATTCCTGTTGTCTCCTTCAGTCACAGTATCATTGTGGAATGGTGACAACATCGTCACCTCCTTCTTGTCACACCATTTCAGTGCCATAATTTCACCACAGAATCTGGCTACAGTCATCCCCTTGGCAATTCCTTTTTTTCAGATCATGTGGCATCTGTTTTCTGTTCAAACGAGCTGTCCCAACTGCATCAGTCCTGTTCTGATGCAATTCTCTGAAAAGCATGGGAGATGTACAAAAGTTATCAAGGAAGACACATCATCCTTGGCCAAGAAGGTCATTGACTAAGGAACAATACACAATGATTTCAGACCGCCAGCTGGATCTTTCAAATTCACACTGGGTCCTGTGTGAACAAGTGCATTGAACATGTAACCAGACTGACTTTCACAAAGTACACACGGCTTGAGACCAAATCATGCTTGTTTTGTCAGATGTCCTGCTTCATAGCTAATCATCCCTTGACCAGCATCAGTGATTCATTGATTGTATTATTTCTGTTTGGAGTATATACAGTTGAAAACTTATTTATAAGAAAGTAGAACACAGGTTTGATCTTCTGCTGTAAAATCTGGGCCTTTGAATGACCAGTGGATATGGAAGAATTGTTGACAAAATGCAGGCACCAAAGAAAAAGTAAAAATTTTTCGCCAGTCATAATTCGCTTGAGGTAAGGTATATCCAAAAGAGGCCTTGTGGACTCCAATGTCTCCAGCTCGGGTTTCTGCACAATACCTCGCAGTAACATTACTGCAAAAAAGACTCTCAGTTCATCATCATCAGAGCCTTTCCGTTTATCCACCCGTGAGAATCCTTTAGGACCAGGTGGCTTGGGAGCCAACGAGGCAGCTCATGCATTCGTTTCACTGGTAATTTCTGAAACTAATTCCTCAATAAAGTACCATTCAAAATACTGCAGTGGATCAACGGTATCACTGACATCAACTTTTCTGCCAGGTGTGCCGACAAAGTCATACCTTTGATATGGAATCATAACACGAGTAGAGCATTTCAGAGCGCGACCCGAGTCAGATGATGCCGGGCTATTTCCATCCAATTCCGAATCGGTCGGAGGCCTGACCATGTAGACCTCTGAAGCACTATTTGAAAAATTGTCAGAATCCTCTATTTCGGAAAAATCAAATTCATCAAATGAATCTTTGGCTAACAATTGGTCGAGAACGATGTTAACATCACATGTAGGAATGCTACGTTTTCTAGGAGTTGACATTTTCAACTATTGAGAATTACCATATTTTATAAATGGAAATACCACTATTAAAAATGGAATGGTATAAGCAGAATGATGTCATTTCTTTCCAAAAACTATCAATATACAAAAGCGATGCGAAGTAATAAAAGCAAGATATTTCGTGGCAAACTTCAGGGGTAAAGTCAGGACTACAATCCATAGGTTATCTCAGGGTAAACACCACAGCTTCAAGTACCGCCGGCCAGGATTCTTGGGGCAAACAGGAAATGGATTAAAGTCCTCACTTATCATTGTCAACTGGTTCTCAGGAACTGCAACTTCAAGCAAAATGACATGTGACAAAACCAATTTTACCAGGTTAATTGATATAAACAAGAGTTAAGTTTCGACAGCATATTTCTGGTCACAAAAACGTCACCAAACTTTTAAATAAAAACCCAAAATCCTTCTAATATTAAACATTGAAATAAATGTGAGATATACATACATTTAAGAGAGATGAATCAAAACAAGTATGATAATGATTTTCCAGCCCACTTATTCCAGTTCAGGGTCATGGTTAGCTGGGGCCTGTCCCGGCAGCTCAGGGCACAAGGCGAGATTGCCCCCTGGAGAACGCCATTTCATCACAGGGCCACTCACACACACGGGGACAATGGAGACATGCCAGTTACATCTTTGAGATGTGGGAGGAAACCAGAGGACCCAGAGAAATCCCATACAGATAGCAGCCCCACCAGAAATCATTTTTTTCTTACCAACGCTCTAATGAAACCATGTTGAACAAAGCAACATCATTTGAGAACCTGACGTATTTAGCTTGCTTAAATTACAGACAACAAAAATATTAGTCTCCAAATGAAGCAAACTTTACCAATTCCATGTGAAAATGATTATGACTGACTTGACCTGGCATAAAAGCCATGCTGAGCAAGAGAGATTCTGAATTTCCTTAAAATTTTATCTTTTAATTATTTTTAATGTTATCAAGATGAGTCACTTTCCAAATAATTTTCTCATATTATAAGATATATGTTTCAAACAAGAATTATTAGAGCAACATTATATATAGTCCTCAGGATAGCATAGGATTCCTTTCTAAAGTACTCTTGGGCTGCACTGGGAGGAGCCGAATAATCAAACAGGAAGTTTAGGGAAATCCAAGATGGTGATGTTGTTTCCCCAGTCTTATAAATCTTTATAGTTTCCTTTGAGACTTGCTATTTAAAAAAATATGCGAAGTCAAGATCATCTGAGATTTCCTTCCATAACCATTTCTCAAAACACACATTCTGGCTACTGGTTCAGAAGTCAATTAGAACATTATGTGGGTTGTGGGTACCCTACACTTAGACTCATTTACATGATGTCTTCGGACTCTGGTAGCTAGAAATAGCTTATGGAGCCTTTACTTGGTTTTGCGTCTTGACCTTGACCACTGAGGTTTTAGAAAAACACTTCTTGCTTGTGCAAGGCAGCCATCGTTCTAGTAGTTCTTCCTTTTGGCTTGAGAAGACTTAAGGTCATGAGATATGGCCCCTTCTCTGAACCAATATCTTTGTTTGGCTTTTTCTCTTGGAATTATATTGTGCTGACTTCCATATTTGCACTACCATTCATTCTTTTCCACTCTCTCATCCCCTCCCTCTTCCCCTTACTTGCACATACACACACACACACACACACACACACGCACGCACACACGCACGCATGCATACGCACACAGAGGAAAATCTATATGTGTCAGACATTCAGCAAGGGAAAGACAAAGGCACTGAGTTAATTACCCATCATTTACTGCTGCTGAGAAGAGCAGATGGCAGCAGACGATATGTAAATGGCAAGGGGCAGTGAATTATTCGATTTTTTTAGATTAATCGTCGATGACAAAGGAAGTGATTACAGGCTGTGACATTTATACAAATGTATACAGTACATCACACTAAAAAATAGAACTTAATATTATTATGAGGATGTCAGGCATATGAACACTATTGTCACAATACAAAGCAACAAATTTTACAATAACCCAAGGATATGTTTTTCCTTTACCTTATAACTTTAGGGACCCCAGACTCTGAAAAATAAGATGAACTCAAGTCCAAACATCATAAAGTAGTCCCCCAAAACCTAAGCATATTAAGTAAGATTCAAAATACAGAAAATGCACCACGCAGTAAAAAAATGTTTATTGGAACATTAAACAAAAACGGTATTATTTGCTCACAACAGATCTGGTGCCATATCAGTGAGTAGACTATAAAACAGAAAAGGTGCTAATAAAATACAGGCTAGAAATAGAAATTAAAATTAAAGGTGATGTTTGGTGTTTGGTCGTAAAGCCTATTTAGGTAGTGTAGAGGAAGAACAAATTAAAAGAGAAAAGAAAAAGGATTATGATCCTATTACATCAAAATACTACCCTATCACACACACACACAGAAAATCTCCCAATAATTTTCAAGGTCAGAATGAAGAAATTTCTGGCCAAGTTTTTCTTCTAAGTGATATATACATAAATATAAACATGAGCCTAAGAGCACAAACAACAGACCACACAACACACACACACACACACACACACACACACACACACACACACACACTGCTGCCTCTTTGCAGGAAAAAAGCACAGTAGCCTGTATTTTCTGTTGCTTCAATAATTAATTGGTACATGAACAAATCAGATGTTTTCAAATGCTTTCCTTTGCAGATCAGAGAAACTGCTTCATCATCAAAATGTTTTCAATCACCCAGTTATTAAATCTATATGGTATAATATTATTGAAAAGAGAGGAAGCCATTGAGCCACATATTTGTTCCCTGAAAGCATTCAAGCCACTGCAGTTCTGCCCCTTTAGATGAGAGTTTAGCTCCAAATATCAGCACGGAGAAAGGGGGGAGAGTTTAGAGCACATTTATTTATACTCTTCAGAAATACTTTCAAAACATGCAAGGCAAAACATCTCCAAAATTACTGCTGAGTACTTCACCATTATGCATTCTTTGTTGACAGTAGGGCCACCGGTATCTGTGTGTGACTGTGTGTGTATGTGTATGTGTATGTGTGTGTGTGTGTATGAGAGAGAGAGAGAGAGAGAGAGAGAGAGAGAGAGAAAGAGATCGATCACCCTAGTATGAAGGGGTGGGAGCGGGGTGGGGGAGGGGCATTACTAGTCAGCAGCGGCACTGGATAGAGTATTTAAGTCTGCCAATCCATTTTGAATGAACGTGGGTTCAGGAATAAAGTGCAGGCAGAACCAATCTGCCCCGAAGAAAAGAAAAGCATAAAATATTGCACAAAGAAAGGAGAATTTCCAGGGTGGCTTTAATAGCAACCCAAACTGGCAGGTGCACAAAGCAAACCATTAGCTTTGTGTGCTAGTTTTAGAAAATATTATTGGTTTTTGTTATTTTCTTTTTCATGTAACCATACAAAGCAATACTCACAGATGCAAATAATGCTGATCTCTGCCTTGCTATAAACATGATGCGGTACCACGACTTCCTTTTGAAATTTTGCCTATAAATACGTGTTGCTGACATTATATTTAAAAATGCCTAGATGTAGGTGATTGTTACCTTAAGTAGAAATGGAGCCTAAAATGTGGCCACATTATCCTTACTCAGCATTTCATATGTTTTTCATGTAATCATCTTTTAAATACAATAATTGAAATATTAGTGAAGGCTAACCACTGCCTAGAAAAGTTATAAATGCTTGGACCCCAAGACAAAAAAGGGCAGTTGCCTATGACTTTAAGTTTATCGTTGACAGGTAAAATAAGCCATACAAAAACCATGTTTCCTGTATGTGAAAGGGGAAATATTCTAGAAGAATTTACATATATAAGAAAGAACTCTTGGAATACAGGCAAAATCTTGCAATCTTAAAACAGTAGCCCTATGAAGCCAAGGTCGTTAGCTGCTACTGCATCTTTATTAGGAAATCCATGGAAAGTCGTCGTCATGTTCCATATAGTTTCATTTTAAACAAAACAAAAATTAGAAACCTGATTTACCCACAGTAAAAACTATTTCAAAAAAGAACTTTTATTTTAAAAAAAATCTCTGAGAGGACTCTAAGTAATTTGGTTTGAATTTTTATTTTTTTTTATTTTTTGGATTTTATTAGAAATCTCTCTTCTCCAATTTATACAAAAAGAAAACAAAAGACAAGTGGAAATATAATTGGTAATTAAACTCTATATGAACACTAAGGTTGTAATTGTGTTTAAAGTAAGTTGTTAGCAAAACGTTTTGTAAATAAAAAATATTGAAAATATTTTTGTAGATAACCAAACCAAATTTCATTTGCTTGAAAAAAAGATTATAGTAAGGACATATGTGATGAACATACTATTCAAAATAAACCAGGGTTTGTTTATTAATGTTATCAGATCAAAGCATCATACACAGAAAAATCTTAGCAGGTCAAAGTCATTATAGTAAAAATAACTATATGTCTTTTGAAAAAATATAGATTATAAATACAGAATATATTAATATAGTATTACATGAAAACATATACATAAAATGAATTCATTATATATAGTTTATATACTAATGGTTTACCCAGAATATCAAATTATAATGTGCATTTGTATTCAAGAAGATCTAGAAGGAAACATTTTTGCTAGTGAATATAGATTTTTATTAAGATGCCAGTATTTCTCAGTGACATTTAGAGAATATTTTGAAAGGGTAATTTTGGAAATTTAGGTAAATATATTTTAGAAATTATATCCAAATTTCAAAATTATTTAGTTAAATCGAATATTAATTATGCCATCAAAATGCCTGTACATCAAATGAAGTAAACATTTTCAACTAGACATAGTAAAGTGGGTTAAAATTTTTAAAAGCTGTCTGCTCATAGAATATAATGAACCCATGTATTTCAAAGAACACTGAAATTAGATAAAACATTTATTAAAGTCAGAAGACTAAGATCTATAATCCAAAAACAACTTATTGCTTCAGTTTATTTTTTGCTCTATTTGAGTGCATATATTGTAAGCTTTCTGATCTGAAAATAGAATAAATAACTAGGCCTAACATGAAAAAGTATACTGGATAGTATGCATAGGTAGAGAAATAAATTTCACGAGAGCTTATTCTTATGCTTTTGTACTTTACCTTTTTAAACAGTATCACTTGCTTTTGTAAAATATTTTAGTAACATTTTGCTTTGTGCATGCATACAAACATATATTTTATGTATTAAATATTTACAATGCATATTATGTACGTAATACATCTCCTTACGCCAACAGTAAATTATTTGCCAACAGCAAAGATAAAATGTCTCCAAAGAGAGAATGAATGCAGTAGCTCCTGTTTTCTTATAAAATGTAACTGAAAGAGGTAATATTAATAGTACTTGAGAGCATAGAATATCTCTAATTTGCCTTCTTTCTTGTTTAGAGATGGTAAGATGTGTTTTGTCTTTTGAAAAGGACATCAATTCAAAGAATTATGAAATTCCGTCTTGTAAAAGTAGACCTTCCATTTAATCTTTGGATGATTCTTCCAGTTCAACTCAACTGACTCCATTTTTGTCAGTTCTATTTTTAAGGATAATACAGAATTTACTATAGCAACCTAAACCCAAGTAGTTTCTCTTTCCTTTTTGCTCTAACTCAAACCCATAGAGCCCTCTGTTGGAAGGATTTCACATTGCATTCTGTTGCCTGTAGAGAACAGAAAAATGTTTGGAATGCTAACCTTTTAAAAAAAAAAATTTATGCTAGCAATTTTTTTTTTTTGGAAGGCATAGGACACCAGGTTACATGTAGCTTCGCAACACAACAGAAAAACATTTTGTGCTAAAATAATAAAACACATAAGCGCATGGTACCTTTGTTCCAGAAATTCCAATCTGTGATGTATTAGTTCGGGGAGCGATGTTAAACTAGCAGATTCTACTGCACAACATTCTTCAGTCATGAAACACTTGGATGCTGTTTTCACAGAAGAGAATGAATACAGGCATCCTTTGGTTTAGTCCCTAAGAGTTATCTAGAGATGAGAGACACACACTTATTGTAATTGTTTAAATGGGTTCTAGGAGCTTTTAAAATGTTAAAATATTTATACATTCGTTTGCAACAACAACACTTTCCTATATTTAAAAAGATGTAATTTAAAGGGAGGATTCCTCCACTCTTAAGGGTTATTATTATTATTTTTTTAAGTATGAGGCTTTTTATTTAGCACATTTTTAATATTAATATGAGGAAAAAGACTGTTGACATACCAGGGCGCCAACTTTCTTGGATAGCTCCGGGCTCCCATATGCTGCAAACATCCCCGTGGGTCTCCTGCAGGTTCCCTCAACTTATCCAGACTCTTCTTTGGTTTCGACAGTGGCAGGTTTCTCATCACTTCCCACCATCCTTATGGCTGCCACCCTGAGCTCCAGGCCCGTCTCCTCAGAGAGCCATCGTCACTGATCCAACACAGCCCCGCTTCCTCTCACAGGAACACGACACATTTAACTTCTTTTTTTTTTTTCTTTAATATAAAAATCATTGTTGCTCTACATGCTAACTGAATGACTTTTACGGATAACGTGGCTGACTTCTTGGCTGGGCCAAGAAGCATCTCAGTTGGCACTGAATAAATAATTTTTGCATTTATTGTGCATTGTCTTCGTGGAAGTTTTTCTCAGTGCGTGGGGCAGACTGCCAGATTTGGAAAACCCTAAAAGGTTACTCAACAGTTTATAGAATTCTCAGTCATACGAAAAAGTGTATTTCAATCATATTTTTGGCAAATTTTGATGGATCATCTATCCAAAAAATATATATATGTACACGTAAGCTTGTCTTCTCCCAAGGACCCTTAGCTTGTAAGATATATTTTTTTAAAAAGTAGAACTAATTCACCTCAAAAAAAGGCTGTTTTTGTGCTAGCCCCAGGCAAAGGGCACTAGGTCTATTTTTTAAAGGATTCAATTATCCCACATTATTTAAGAAGATATCAAAAAGTGGCCTCAGAAGCCTCTACATAAAAGGAAAGGCTGATCTTCTTACCCCTAAGCCAAACTAAAGCTTTTCCTTAGATCTTACCCGAGCATACCTAGTCTCCAATAAAACTGTTTGAAGGTTTATATAATACAAATATATCTGTCTATATACTTTTTGAAGGAATGAAAGAAGAAACATAAGCTAGGGGAACAAGTAGTCATGAAAAATAATCAATGGCCCGTAAGTCAAAAACTGGGAAAGAAATTTGGGGATAAATACAAAAAATTAAGACTACTACTCTGCTTTATCCTCTTGCTTTGGCTTACAGGGGGATCTGTATTGGAGTAACTCTGTGTCCATTTGCTGCAGGCGTTTATGTATATTATCTCATTCTGTAAAGAGGAGAGAAGGTAGTGCGGATAACTGGTGAAGGAGGACTTGACATTGGCAAATACAGGCAAAACCAATCCAACGTGTTTGAGACAATGACACTGGAGTGAAAACGTCAAAACGGTGAATGGCATTTGAAAAATAATTCCAAGACTAATCCATAGAATTAGAAATGAGATTTGGGGGGAAGGCCAGTTTTCCTAACCCTGAATTCATTTCCATAATCCTCAAGAATTTTCTTTAGTAACTGTAAGATAAGGACTCCAGCTACACAGGAAATGGTAACAAAAATTCCAACCAAATGAAGGAGCAAAATCTTCAATCAAAATTAAACTCAAGAGTTTATCAGCTGATTCTGGCTGCTTGGTCTCAAATTTCTGAGCTCGGAGTACAGAAACTGAAAAGGTGCATTTCCTGGTGAGCAGATTCACCCTTGTTGTCTCCTGGGTGATGAGAGAGGCACAGCTCAGCATAGGCAAGTCACTGCAGCAACCAGACTTGCATCAGCGTCTGGACAGACGTGGGTGTCCTTTGCGATCTAGATCTCACATTCCAAACTGGCAGACCTTCTAGATTTGTCTTCTGGCGTGAGTCTCAGTATGTTCTGCATGGGACTTTTTTTTTCAATTAAAGTCAACATTCGATATTATTTTATACTAGTTTCAGGTGTACAGCATAATGGTTAGAGATTTATGTAATTTATGAAGTGATCTCTATCAGTCGTGTACCCACCCGACACTAAACATAATCCTTATTAAAAGGTTTTGAGATAAAATCTCAACTGACCATAGTATCAGAGTACCTGATATTAATTTCTACCTGTCCTTGCACCAGGTGACAAAGGTGAACACTTAGGTTGTCTATATTATTGATAGGATTTTGCAAATACATATTTTTAACTTCCGACATAATTAATGAAAAAATATTTTCATACACATACATATATCCATCATCTTCTAAAATCAATTTCAGGATTGAAAGAGTTGCCTAGATCTTTTCTCTTTCAGTGAAAAAATTTAGTAAAATCGCTTGAGGAAATAATCAAACCATCAATAAGATGTATAATACTATTAGTTTTCAGCAGGCTGAATTTCAGCAAATTAGATCCAATTTGATAAAATTAGATAAAGAGAAATATCCACTTTGAAAATGGTCTTAAAATCATAACCTTAAAAATCCAAGAAAAAAAAACCCAAAGATTTGTTTTCTTCTACTGAGAGTAAATAGGCATTCGATGTGGAAATTTAATTTTAAATGGCAGCTAAATAAATCTAAAGACGAATAAAAAGCAAGTCATAGTGTTTTCTTAGTTTATCTAAAGAAATATCCAAGGAGAACATTACTATTTAAACTTCTTCTTTCTCTTCCTAGACTCTAAATCAAAGAAAAGCGATAGTGTTCCAGGAAACATGCTTATCACTAAGATTCGCTGACAGAATTCTGGAAAGAGCTAGGGGTGGTCCCCCTCCACTGATGAAATACGATATGGTATATTCCGTCCTTGGAGCCTGGATTAATGTTAATTAGAAACACCTTCCTGTTAGTCACTAAGCTTTCATCCAGTATCCTCACATTCCATAATTTTCTAAATCACGGAAAAAAACAAATATATCTTTGGCTCGTACGTTGTTAGAATTCTGTCTATATGTATGAGAACACGTGTTTAAACCAGGAAAGAATATGCAAGGGCCAACCTTCCTGCCGCCAAGCTCGCTCTCTCCCTCCAAACCATTCTGGCATTTTATCAAGTCGATCTTTGTTAAAATGCTTTATTCATCAGTTCACTCCTCTCTCTAAAACCCTGGGTGATGTGAGGTCAAGGGTAAAATCCCTAGCTTGGCATTTAAGGTCAGGTTGCCAGATAAAATGCAGGATGCCTAGATAAATCTAGATTTCAGATAAACGACAAGTACTTTTTCTTAGTGTAAGTACGCAGTGTCTGGGACATACTTAGACTGAAAAATTCTCTGCTTTTAACTGGGCATCCTAAATTTCTATTTGCTAACTCTGGCAAAGACCCACTGTCCCAACACCTTTTGTCAGTTAATTTTCCCACTATGGTGGAACCAACCCTCGGCTCCTGTGAAAATAGGGCCACCGTGTTTCCCACCCACACGCACTTGCCCCGCCCCACGCGTTTGTTCGGCGTCGCGTTTGTTCGGTTTCGCGTTTGTTCGGCGTCGCGTTTGTTCGGCGTCGCGTTTGTTCGGCGTTGCCTCCGTCCACCACGTCCACTTTTATCCACTCTCCTGCGGACAGACTCATCTGGGAGGCGCAGCTCATATTGCATTGTTTCCATAAAACCTTTCTTGATTATTCCAGAGTGAAATTCTATACCACATTCTTTCACATTAATTCATCAATGGTCTCTGCCTTGCGGTTTATCTCCCATTGTCTGTTTTCAACTTTTGTTTAAAACCTGGATGAGCTGTTAACTTTTCTCTCACTTGGACTCACAGCCCTCAAGTAGTTTGTAAGCCCCCTGGGGTCAGGTTGCTGTTTGTCTTGTACATTTGCACACTGACCGCAGAATGTTGCCTCGAGCAGATCATACTTTTTGGAAAGGAAGCAGAGGTGAACACTGATGTAAGAGGGGTCTACTCCGTCCTGGAATTTTTAGGTGTTATTTTATTTCTTCCTTACGACAGATTGACGTTATCTTGTCTTTGCCTTTGAAAAAACTGGGATTCTCAGGAGAGTTAAACAGCTTGCCGACAATAACCGATAACCGTAACAGAAGCGGAATGCGAACCCAAGTCTGACTCCTGAGTCAACGCCATGCCACCATCTCCATTAATGCTTGCTGTCACTTGCTGCTGCTGCTGCTACTGCTCGATTTTTCACATTGCTTCACAAGGCTTGGGAAATGAGGAGTCTGGGCAGGGCACCTGAGGTCAAGTAGGCACCAGGAACTTCACAGGAAGCGCAGACCGCAGCTGGGGCGGACTCTGCCATCCTGGGAAAAGCAAGGACAGCTGGGGCAGCAGAAGAGAAAAACCCACTGCATGGGGTGAAGAAAATTAAGGGAAACAGGAGCTGAGCTGACTCCACATTTCCTGGTAACTGACTGTTTGCAAGCAAACAGCAGTGCGGAGCCAGCCCGGGTGGAGAGCCTAGCCTCACGCTTTCCCTGTGGGCTAAAGCGGTTGGGGTCTTTGCTGCTTGAACATGGTTGCTGGGAGAAGGAAGAAGGAGAGAAGCAGCAGGCAAAAGCCCAGAGTCGAATTCCCAGCAGAAGCTAGGCATTTATGTGCAGTAATTGCCTGTAGGTCAGTAGATTCTTAAGCAGCAGGAAAGCTCCCGAAAGGTCAGTGAACATTTTTTTTTTTTTTTTAAATTTCAGTGCACATTTGTGCACCACTGCATACTTTTTTTCAGCTCTGGGCTCAGCATGGGAGAAATGTGGAGATTCTAGGGTCTGGGAGCCTCACCCTGCCCTATGGAAAATACCATCTACCAGAGTAAGACGCTTCCTTTCACCTGCCTAGCCTTCTGGAAGGCTTATCTGGCGATAAATTTCATTTATGCCTCCCTACCGTTTGGAGACCTCTGCAGTCAGCATGAGTGAGATAACAGAGAAGCTGGATTTCATACCTCTTGCTTTCGTGAGTTTATGATAGGGGAGGCCTATTATTGGACCATATTTTGTGAAGTAAAATATGAAACATTTGGAAGAACATTCCAGAGAACTTTTCCCTGCCCATTTAGTAGCCTCAGTAGCAAAGACTTAGAGCAAACCGTGGTTGTCAGGATAAGCAATGATTCCCCCACCATGCCAAAGACGTGATTGTAAACTCAGATCAATAGACATTATAAAGAGGTGTTGCTTTTATTTTCAGCTTTAATGTTTGAGAAAATCAAGGCTTGGGACTACTGAATTGGATCAACCCATCAGTGACTGCAGACACAGATACAATGAGGGCATCTGGGTGCAGCCGGACAATTACAACTCTTCTTTGTGAAGTGCCTTAGCTCCCTCTCCTGTGTAGATAGCCACACCAAGAAAGCCTCTTACTGTACAGAGCTTCTTTTGTCTTAACATATGTCCAAGCGCATTTCTAGTTCACAACTATGGAATACTCCATTCTACATGTGGGGAAACTAAAGTCAGATAGTTTATAAACCTTGGATGTTGATTAACCTAACAAAGATCTAGCCAAGACGGGTGGTGAAAACTGAACTAAATGCATGAAGTATTATTAACATCAAAAGATGTACAATATATAAAATCTCTACCAGCTAAACCCTCCTCTGTGACTGACGGAAGTCTGGTGGGTCAGACCCTTGTTCAGACATAATGCTGTCACATCCCTAGTAAGGTCCGCTTCGTTTCTGAAGCACCTAGGATCTGGAATACTTCCTTTCTAAGGTTGCTTTTTTGCTCATTTGTCACTATTTTTGATGGCCCAAAGGTTCAGACTTGGGGCATGGACAAGGGATGTTTTGGAAGTAGGACAAAAATGAACAGCAGTGATAGGCAGCCAAGCTCCTTGGATAAAGTTCCAGTTTGTTAACTATTTTAGAAAGAAGACAAATCCTTCAGACATTTCAAGGGCACAGAG
>NW_011888880.1:701983-703793 GCF_000151845.1 Pteropus vampyrus | reverse complement strand
TTCACCCCGTGGAGGATCTCAAACAGTCCTTTGGTTTTAAATACCACTTACACTTTGAACACTCCGAAATTTATGTCTTCAGCCTGGACTTCCTCTGAACTCCATACTCGTATACCCAACTGCCCACCTACTCTTTACCTTTCCTTGGAGCTCTAATAGAGAGAGATCTAATAAAATCAAGTGCCCAAGTTCCTTCCTCCCTTGTCACAGAATCTGCCCCGCCACCATCTTCGTCATCTCTCTAAATGGCAACTCCATTCTTCCAGTTGCTCAGGCCTGAGATAGTGGAGTCATTCTTACCTCCTCTCCTGCTCTCCACCCCACAGACAATCCATAGCAAATAATGCGTTATATTCTCGAAATGTGTGCCTTACTTAACCCCGTCCACTGCTACCACCCTGCCCCAGCTACTGTCATCTCTCGTCTCCATTCTTACACTGTCTTACTTCATCTCTCGCTTTTACCTGCCGTCTTATGTAATACAAGGTTAGTCTTAAAAATTGTTAGTTCATGTCACTTTTCTGCTCAAATTTTTCATTGGCTTCCAATTCATTCAGAGTGAAGCCAAAATCCTTATTGATTGTATTTACTGTGACATAAAGACAGGGGTGATGGGGCCTCTCTGGCTTTATCTCCTATTATTCTTAACTTCATTCGCTCATCTCTAGCCAAGCCAGCCTCTTTACCGTTTCCTGATCATTCCATGCATGCTCTCACCTCAGGTTTTTGCTCTTGCCTGGAAATTTTTTTTCTCGGATACATAGATGCCTCGCTTCCTTCCTTGAGGTCCTTGCTCGAAGGACACTTTAATAGCAATACCTTTCCTGACTAACCATTATAAATTGGTAACCTCCACCCCAGACCTGTGCCAATAGTCCCTCTCCCCCTTGCTCTGCACCATGATTCTCTATATCTGGAGAGACCATATAATTTCCAGCCTAAGAGGTATTTATGCAACTAAAAGGAGGAACTATTAATGACTACTACAGCTGACACATAAACCAGGGCTTTTCCAGGCAAATCAAGATACATGCTCCATAGTACCTATCATCACCAGCGTACTATTTATTCATTTGTTTGTTTGTCATTTGACTCTCTCCAGTGGAACATAGCCTCCAAGAAGTCAGAAACCTATTGCTCATGATTATATCATCAATGCCTAGAAAGTAACTGGCCAAAGTAGGTGTCAAATAATTTAATTGAATAAGTGGCTGGATGAATAATTTCCTATAATTAATTGAAACCTGTAGCTGTATCAAGAATAACAAAAATATTAGCTAAAATTCTGGGATGCTTACTGAGTACGTGCCAGACACCATGATGACTACTTTATATACATTGTCAGTTAAAACACACCCATCCTCTTAGTCTCATGTTCCAGATTAAAGGATGACACTTAGAGGTCAATGACCTGCCCATGCTCACACAGCCAGTAAGTGTTAGAGCTGCAGTTTCAACTCAAGTCTCTCCGATTCTCAAACGTTTTCAAAGGGCACTCCCATGACCTGCTGACCCGTCAGCTCTGCCTATAGTCTGTGTCAAATTCATACTTCCTTCTGTCCTCAGAGGTATCTTCCGAACCACACACCCCTACTTCATGTTCCATGCCTTCCCACTGCATTCCAGACAAAGCCCGAACTCTTCCACCAGGCAGTCAAAGCCCCCTGAGGTAGAGTGAGCCCATCCTTCCTGCCTTCCCCATCTCAGCTGATGCCACGCCCTCTCCTTCTCCTCCCACCCTACCTGAGACTCTCAAGTGTCCACAGCAGCCACCTCTCCTGTTTCTCTCCCTGTTCCTTGGACAGAGCCA
>NW_011888880.1:697457-701933 GCF_000151845.1 Pteropus vampyrus | reverse complement strand
CTCTAGCCAAGCCAGCCTCTTTACCGTTTCCTGATCATTCCATGCATGCTCTCACCTCAGGTTTTTGCTCTTGCCTGGAAATTTTTTTTCTCGGATACATAGATGCCTCGCTTCCTTCCTTGAGGTCCTTGCTCGAAGGACACTTTAATAGCAATACCTTTCCTGACTAACCATTATAAATTGGTAACCTCCACCCCAGACCTGTGCCAATAGTCCCTCTCCCCCTTGCTCTGCACCATGATTCTCTATATCTGGAGAGACCATATAATTTCCAGCCTAAGAGGTATTTATGCAACTAAAAGGAGGAACTATTAATGACTACTACAGCTGACACATAAACCAGGGCTTTTCCAGGCAAATCAAGATACATGCTCCATAGTACCTATCATCACCAGCGTACTATTTATTCATTTGTTTGTTTGTCATTTGACTCTCTCCAGTGGAACATAGCCTCCAAGAAGTCAGAAACCTATTGCTCATGATTATATCATCAATGCCTAGAAAGTAACTGGCCAAAGTAGGTGTCAAATAATTTAATTGAATAAGTGGCTGGATGAATAATTTCCTATAATTAATTGAAACCTGTAGCTGTATCAAGAATAACAAAAATATTAGCTAAAATTCTGGGATGCTTACTGAGTACGTGCCAGACACCATGATGACTACTTTATATACATTGTCAGTTAAAACACACCCATCCTCTTAGTCTCATGTTCCAGATTAAAGGATGACACTTAGAGGTCAATGACCTGCCCATGCTCACACAGCCAGTAAGTGTTAGAGCTGCAGTTTCAACTCAAGTCTCTCCGATTCTCAAACGTTTTCAAAGGGCACTCCCATGACCTGCTGACCCGTCAGCTCCGCCTATAGTCTGTGTCAAATTCATACTTCCTTCTGTCCTCAGAGGTATCTTCCGAACCACACACCCCTACTTCATGTTCCATGCCTTCCCACTGCATTCCAGACAAAGCCCGAACTCTTCCACCAGGCAGTCAAAGCCCCCTGAGGTAGAGTGAGCCCATCCTTCCTGCCTTCCCCATCTCAGCTGATGCCACGCCCTCTCCTTCTCCTCCCACCCTACCTGAGACTCTCAAGTGTCCACAGCAGCCACCTCTCCTGTTTCTCTCCCTGTTCCTTGGACAGAGCCACTTTTTCAGCCTCATTTCTATGCTAAAGCTCCTCCTCCACCCGTTTCCCTCCCCTTCTCTCTCAGATCTCAGTCTGCCCTGTTCCATCCTAATTGTTCCATATTTCCCAACCCACCCTCAGAATAAAAGTCAAGTTCTCTCTCTCCCAGATCCAAGAATGCTTAGTTGAATTCATTCATTGTTCATTACAATATGCCTTATTAAGGCTATTTATATCTGATTATTAGAGATTCATGAAGACAGGTACTATGCTTCATTCTTCATTGTAACTTCATAGGGCCCAGCAGAGGGCTTGGCTCATAGGAGGAACTAAAATGGTATTGATTTTGCTGGATGTGTTGTGCATGGATCGTTTCAGAAGCAGTTAGAGAGGCAGAGCTGAAGCCAAGATGGAAATTGTAAAACATTCACGTGTAAGTGAAAAACACATGTGTAAGTGAACATGAGGATTTTAAGAAAACAAGTGACGAGTGAGAAAGCCTTAAGAAATACCACATTTAAGGTAGAAGGAAAAGAAGTGTGAGTAATTTGTAAGAACGATTTACTATTCATAATCCTATATAATATGTAAATATATACACTATTACATAGAATCGAATGAATAAATTGCATAATGAAAGGATTCTTTTCTATTCTCCTGGCATACCTGGGGCTTATTTCTTGGTCTCCCCGTGGAGTTAGATTTCAGAGCAGACCCCTCCAGAATCCATATGTAAGAAATATGTGTGCTATTGTATGTAGCTCTATACAAGTAACATGAAGAGGAAACTGTACACTTGCTAAGTAAAATCATTCCTTTAGGCTACTGCACAAATTTGCCTGATCCATAGACTTATTCTGGGGGTGGAAAGTGGGGAGGAGGCTGGGTCTAAGACAAATTAAAAATTAAAATGTAAATAAATGTTAAAATGCAGCTGCACGCAAAATAAATCGATTTCTTTGGTATATATAATGGTCACTGACACAACACATAGCATTGTATTTGGGCTTGGGATACGTTGTAAAAATCTTGCAAGTGAATACATTTGATTGGCAACTTATTTGTCGATCAACCATGAGAATAATTTCAAACTTTTGAAAACAGACCACACAAATCTCCATATGCCAGGACACTAGGCAAAGTTTCCAAGGAAAATAAACCACTTTAGCTTGACTTGCACTGACACCAGCACTATAAGTTACTTCACAGGCAATTATATCGCTGAGTTAGTCTGTCCTCCTGCAAGGTGACTGTTAAAGTATCATCCCAGTGAGCAAGCAAAGGTTTGGAGTGGGACACGTGTGTGTTAGACCAGGTTGTTAAAAGGTATGTTCAGGTATGAGCGGCTTTCTCTCCGCATTATCATCGCAAGCGCAGCCGGTGCTTCTCCCGTGTCTCTGTGCAGGCCCCGTCTCCTGCCTTTTGTTCTATGCTTCGCTTCATTCGGGAGTCTACGGCAGCATTTCCCAGGGGTGTTGCCTGGACAAAGGACATTTATTCTACCGGTGCCCAGGCATTAAAGATAAAGCATCCAAATTACAGCTGGAGCTGTGTTCGTGGATAAATGAGGCTGGGAGAAGATGATTTTCCTGTGCTTCCTCGGTAAGCCTACCATGAATTCCCAAAGTATAGAAGTTTTAGCCAAGATTGAAATAGATCGTTTGTTTCTTTGCCTGGAGAGACAATGGGCAGCCCCATGAACATTCTGCCTCTCTCCGAATGTAGGAGAGCCCTTTAAAACATGAATCGCCCAAGCGGGTGCAGAAGCGATGCTATTTAGAAATTTGTCTCTGTGGTGGATGTGATGGGCAGAATGAGCTACACTTTCCCACTATTGTGGATCATTCACAACAGTCTTCCACTATACTCTTGAGAGTCAGTAAGAGGTAAATTAATATCAAAAGACAGCCTATGGTATGTATGGTCCATACACTGTCCTGAGCACTCTGTATTTATTAACTCATCTAACCCTACTTCACCTATTATCATCTCCCACTTTACAGATGAGAAGACTGAGATACATCAAGATAACGTAAATGATCCAGGATTACACAGAGAATGGCAGAGCTGAGATCTAAAATGCAGTAGTCTAACTCTGGAACCTACCTCCTTAGTAAACACACCCTGAAGATATGATTTCTCTCTACTGAATAAATAAGTTTCAATTAAAACCCAGTATGTCGATCTATAATTATAGCTGTTATTTCCTCCTTTAATAAAGCATATTACTCCTCTTACTTCTTCATAGGTTATCTGAATTCTCACCTGACTCTGTAGTAAGACAGCCTGGTATTTTACAAGCTATTTTACTTTCGAAGAGGGCTGAAGGACACAAAACTTGTCAGCAGCCACCCGGACTGCAGGAAAATGGGTAAAAGTGGTGAGAGAAGAAGAGAATTTAAAAGGTGCTCATCTTTATTGAGTGATTCTTCAAATTTAAGTGCGATGTGAAGGACGTATTCATTTTCTAGGACTGCCTTAACAGTGTACCGCGAACTGGTGTCTTAAGCAACAGAAAGGGATCGTCTCAAAGCTCTGGAGAACTAAGATCCAAAATGAAGCTGTCGGCTGCACTGGCTCCTTCTGAGGGCCGTGAGAAGAATCTGTTCCCACATTCTCCCCTTGACTTTCAGGTGGTCATCTTCTTCCTATGGCTTTTCACAGCATCTCTCCTTTATGTGTGTTTCTGTTCAAATTTCTCCCTTTATGTTAGGACACAAGTCATATTGTATCAGCCCCAACCCCATTCCTGCTTTTACTTTCTTCCCTCTATAAAGATCCTATTTTCTAGTAAGGTCACGTGCTGGGGTACTAGAGGTTAGATTTCAACATGTGAATTTAGAAGGACACCATCCAACCCTTAACAAAGGTCACAGAGCAACTAAGAGGTATGGCTGGGATTCTAAATCAGATTTTTCTGATGCCAGGAGGTGTTCTGGTCATTATTATGCTGCTTTGCACTTAAAGATCCACAAATAACTTCCAACACCAACTTCTGGGACCTTCAAAAATCAATATGAGGCTCTGAACCGGTAAAAATGCTCCAAAGATTTTCTTTCTGAAAGCAGACATCTTTAATCACTGTCTCTCTAGCACCCCTTCCCTCTCTTTGGAGAACTGACCCCTCACACACCACATGTTCCGGTCGGCTGCCGATCTCAGCACCTCCTCTGACACCCATAAACTCTCAACCAGAACCTCTTTTTTTTGGGTCTGAAGATTGTAAAGATGTGATTCTCATTTATCGAAGGCCATGTCCCCACCACGTGGAGAAGCCTGAAATCCGATTCTATAAGCACTGCACAGAAAAGCCAAGTAAAGGAGTTGACAGATGGAAGAACAGACAGA
>NW_011888880.1:693717-696567 GCF_000151845.1 Pteropus vampyrus | reverse complement strand
GTCTCTGTGGTGGATGTGATGGGCAGAATGAGCTACACTTTCCCACTATTGTGGATCATTCACAACAGTCTTCCACTATACTCTTGAGAGTCAGTAAGAGGTAAATTAATATCAAAAGACAGCCTATGGTATGTATGGTCCATACACTGTCCTGAGCACTCTGTATTTATTAACTCATCTAACCCTACTTCACCTATTATCATCTCCCACTTTACAGATGAGAAGACTGAGATACATCAAGATAACGTAAATGATCCAGGATTACACAGAGAATGGCAGAGCTGAGATCTAAAATGCAGTAGTCTAACTCTGGAACCTACCTCCTTAGTAAACACACCCTGAAGATATGATTTCTCTCTACTGAATAAATAAGTTTCAATTAAAACCCAGTATGTCGATCTATAATTATAGCTGTTATTTCCTCCTTTAATAAAGCATATTACTCCTCTTACTTCTTCATAGGTTATCTGAATTCTCACCTGACTCTGTAGTAAGACAGCCTGGTATTTTACAAGCTATTTTACTTTCGAAGAGGGCTGAAGGACACAAAACTTGTCAGCAGCCACCCAGACTGCAGGAAAATGGGTAAAAGTGGTGAGAGAAGAAGAGAATTTAAAAGGTGCTCATCTTTATTGAGTGATTCTTCAAATTTAAGTGCGATGTGAAGGACGTATTCATTTTCTAGGACTGCCTTAACAGTGTACCGCGAACTGGTGTCTTAAGCAACAGAAAGGGATCGTCTCAAAGCTCTGGAGAACTAAGATCCAAAATGAAGCTGTCGGCTGCACTGGCTCCTTCTGAGGGCCGTGAGAAGAATCTGTTCCCACATTCTCCCCTTGACTTTCAGGTGGTCATCTTCTTCCTATGGCTTTTCACAGCATCTCTCCTTTATGTGTGTTTCTGTTCAAATTTCTCCCTTTATGTTAGGACACAAGTCATATTGTATCAGCCCCAACCCCATTCCTGCTTTTACTTTCTTCCCTCTATAAAGATCCTATTTTCTAGTAAGGTCACGTGCTGGGGTACTAGAGGTTAGATTTCAACATGTGAATTTAGAAGGACACCATCCAACCCTTAACAAAGGTCACAGAGCAACTAAGAGGTATGGCTGGGATTCTAAATCAGATTTTTCTGATGCCAGGAGGTGTTCTGGTCATTATTATGCTGCTTTGCACTTAAAGATCCACAAATAACTTCCAACACCAACTTCTGGGACCTTCAAAAATCAATATGAGGCTCTGAACCGGTAAAAATGCTCCAAAGATTTTCTTTCTGAAAGCAGACATCTTTAATCACTGTCTCTCTAGCACCCCTTCCCTCTCTTTGGAGAACTGACCCCTCACACACCACATGTTCCGGTCGGCTGCCGATCTCAGCACCTCCTCTGACACCCATAAACTCTCAACCAGAACCTCTTTTTTTTGGGTCTGAAGATTGTAAAGATGTGATTCTCATTTATCGAAGGCCATGTCCCCACCACGTGGAGAAGCCTGAAATCCGATTCTATAAGCACTGCACAGAAAAGCCAAGTAAAGGAGTTGACAGATGGAAGAACAGACAGAGTACACCACAAGAGAGAGATGCTAAGGTCAGAGGCTCCTTCAGGGTCTGGTTCTATCTACCCTGAGACGAGATCTACCCCAGCCTTTGCACAGATTGGTTATATGAGTCAATAAATGATCCCTTTCTTTTGTTTTTCCTCAAAAATGTTTAAAGAATATTTTACTCACTTGCCACCAATATTGGTTGAAAGTAAATAAATCCTGAATCTCATTTTTATATATGTAATCGCACTCCTGAATTTATAATGCATTAAGTACCGTGATACAAAGGAACATTTCAGAAGTAGAATTCATATAGTCTTATTTCAGAAACTAGTTTAAGCATTTGGAAAGGCCATAACTCTATGTTTTCCTTTTGTACCATTATCATTTTGACTCATAATTTCACACAATAACCCCTAGAGCAAATCATCAAGATGGTTAATCCATTTTGAGATGAATAAGTGAAAATTAATAAAAGTAAATATGTGGCCTACTATCAAACTGCTGTTACTAATGGATACATTTTTCGACTCATCATTACAAATCATTTTTCAGACCAGAGACTCAAAATAGTCTATGTAACATTTTAGAAAACTATATTGCCTTCTCTGGAATAAAAAAAAATTCAGAACACGTTGCCAAGTACAATAAAACAACTATTATTAAATAAACACCTTTATTACCTAGTCATATTTTTCTACATTAATCTTAAGCTTATTTCCCAGACTCTTGCTTTAAAAATTAGTTTTATAATCTGTATCTTAGCAAGTAAAATCAACAATAATTTCTAGAGGAATAGCATCTTCCTCAACAATGAAAAGAAAGCCAATGGCTAGAAACATCAACTTTAAAGAATTGAAAAGTTGAGATTTCTGGTAAGAAATTTTATATCTCCAACAGAAGAACACTTTAAATTATGTAAAGTGTCACATATCTTCTCTCGGGAGCACTCCTCCTGACAATGCCCTATAAAGAAAAAATTAAATAATATGTGCATACTGTGTGCAAAACATTATAGGACTTTAGAGCAGCATATATTCTAGTAGTTGAAAGTAGAATAAGACATATAGGACAGGGACCATTTAAATTTGTTTTTTATATTTCTAGAATTGCTTATACTATTAGTGTTCAATAAATATTTGTCTAGTGGCTACATTTATATAATTGATCATCTTTAACAGAAACATATTCCTAAGTGCTATATAAGAAATATATTTACATAGACAAAAGCTGTAGACACACATGAATATTGACTTACATATATATACAGATGCAGATATAGGTATAGGCAGATATAGATATACTT
>NW_011888880.1:675762-693667 GCF_000151845.1 Pteropus vampyrus | reverse complement strand
CCTCAACAATGAAAAGAAAGCCAATGGCTAGAAACATCAACTTTAAAGAATTGAAAAGTTGAGATTTCTGGTAAGAAATTTTATATCTCCAACAGAAGAACACTTTAAATTATGTAAAGTGTCACATATCTTCTCTCGGGAGCACTCCTCCTGACAATGCCCTATAAAGAAAAAATTAAATAATATGTGCATACTGTGTGCAAAACATTATAGGACTTTAGAGCAGCATATATTCTAGTAGTTGAAAGTAGAATAAGACATATAGGACAAGGACCATTTAAATTTGTTTTTTATATTTCTAGAATTGCTTATACTATTAGTGTTCAATAAATATTTGTCTAGTGGCTACATTTATATAATTGATCATCTTTAACAGAAACATATTCCTAAGTGCTATATAAGAAATATATTTACATAGACAAAAGCTGTAGACACACATGAATATTGACTTACATATATATACAGATGCAGATATAGGTATAGGCAGATATAGATATACTTTTAAATATGTAGATACAGTTATAAGTATGGATATAAAGACATGGACGTAGACATATGACATATTAGGGATTTCTAGTTTTCTGCCTGGAGTAGACATGTTATTTCTCTCTCACAGTCATCCCCTTCCTCTCACTGGAAATAGCACCTCTTTACCCTTCAGTGGGAAACTGACCCTCTGCCACTGCATGTTCCAGTCAGCTGCATGTCACAGTACCTCCTTCCACATCCAGAAAAGAAGGTGAACCATAAACTCTCAACGGGCACCCCTTTCTCTTGAGTTTAAGGATGGTAAATATATGATCCCAGAGTTCCCAAAGGTAATGTCTCACCCCACAAACAGAAGCGTGAAGCTTGAGATTTTGAGCACCACATACGAAAGCCATATGGAGAGACTGAGAGATAGACAAACAGAGAGACAGACAGACGGTGCGATCGAGCTCCATGGCATTCATCTGCTACACCTCCCAGATTGTAGCAAAAGACAGGAAAAGCAAGGGAGAGGTGCTGTCTGCAATTGCCAAAAGGGAATGTGAGTCTTATGAGAGAAAAGATGTTTTTTCTAAAGTTTGGACTGAAGAGTCTTCTGTGAAGCATGAAGGGTGTTAAACATTGAAATGGAAGACCAAGGATTTTTTTTTTTTTAACCAGGAAGTCTTTAAGTAAAAATACTCTCTTTTGTCTACGTGATTTACATCTCAATTTCCTCAAAATGTATATTTTTCAATCAGACTTTAGATTAAATAAGGAACAAGATGTGAAAAGAGAACTTAGAACTATAAGGATGGATGGTTAAGGCAAGGCTAGGTACACAGAGGTCCCGCCCTTCGGGATGCTACCTACAGGACTCCACATCTGTATCTATCACTCATTTACACTCTTCTCCTAAAGAACACTAAGAAACATGTACAATTAATTTTAAAATAAAATGAATGGGCATGTGGATATCTACCTTGCAAATACTGGAAGCAGAATTGGTTTTAAAACAAAGAATCTTTACCATTTGACATTGGCTAGATGGAAATAAGAAATGAGAAAAGAACCTCGGTGATTCACACGAACTCTCTGGAATAACCTAAGTATTTTAGTAATTCAGGAAAGAATGTCTTTGTGAGAAAACTACCCCACCCCCAGATGCTCTCTGAGCCTCTGAAAATAACACTCTAATAGAGACTGTGAGCCTTCATTTTGAGATTTAAAGGGAATTCAATAATATGCTTGTGCCTGTACTTTATCTATCAAATGAAACAACATAAAAAATAGTTTTTTAGAGTAATATCATTTTATACAAGCTCATTCTCACTCCCAACTCCATAATGCTTAGTAAATTATATAGGTAGGCAATCAGAATACAATTTAATTTCATCAGTAATTGCTGTGGTTTGCTATAGCTTTAAATAGACATATTAGAGAAACACACACACACACATATATATATATTTTCATTAAGCATGGACAATTATAATTCATATTATATATATGATTCAGATTATATATATAATATATATATTTTATTAAGCATAGACAATTATAATTCATATTATATATGTGTATATATTCATATTTTATATATATGTATATATATAATATGAATTATAATTGTCCATGCTTAATAATTAGTATTTTAAAGAATAATGTGTGTGGTCACTGCATGGTTATGAAAGGAAATTGTTTATTGAGTCCCTCTTCTATCACATCTGTTGATTTATTCCCAATACAGTAGACTTTTTAAACTGATTCAGATGACCTTCAGGAGCAACCATCCCTTAACACAGTCCCGGCTCTTCCTTCCAATCACGGCATAAACATTACCAGACAGAATAGATTTATTTTGAGGGAGACACCAAAAATATAGACAGTCTTGACTTATGATAGTTGACTTACGATTTTTCAGCTTTAATGATAGTATGAAAGCAATTTGCATTCAGTAGAAACCATACTTTGAATTTTGAATTTTGATCTTTTCCTGGGTTAGTGATGTGCAATATTCTATTCTCTCGTGATGCTAGGTAGCGGCAGCAAACTGCAACTCCCAGGCAGCAAGTGATCACAAGGATAAACAACCCATACTCTACAGTGTATTTATTCATTGTTAGATGATTTTGCCCAACCGTAGGCTAATGTAAGCGTTCTAAGCAGATTTAAGGTAGGTGAGGCCAAGGTATGATGGTCAGTAAGTTAGGTGTATTACATGCGCCTTTGACTTAGAATAATTTCAACTTGTGATGGGTTTATCAGGGTGTAACCCCACCATAAATTGAGGAGCATTTGTATCGGTGTGTATAAAATATTCACTTATACCAGAAATCAATAATAGTATTTTCACATGATAAAGAGTTGCATTATCAGAAATTGAGACATTCTCAGTAACCAACAAGATTATTCAGGCTAGAACTTCAAGAATCTTATCTATATATGACAAACAGACATACAAATTCAGAAACTATTTTGTTACCCTTCAAATTATAGAAGCCATGTAAATATCACTTTCAATGTAGCGTGTATTTTATAGGCTGATCTAACACACCACAGCCCTAGTTCCACTACCACTTTTCAGACATTTTTTGCTTACTTACCTCATCATATTCTTTATGATAAAAACACATAGAAAGATAAAGCAAAACAAAACTAATACATTAGATTTAAAGAGAGTACAAAATTCTCATCAAAGAGAGAACTAAAATCCCTTACATAATCGTCATAAAATCGTTCTATCATGTTAATAAGCTTCCTTTCTAAACAATTTTGAAGTCCTCTTCGAAAATGAATGCCATCCAAGTCATTTTCAAGTCTCCACTAAATTTTAGTAATGTTCCTAAATGTTTAAGAACACTTGAATGTTCTTAGGTAATTATTAGAATATGAGCAAAGGTTTATCTTTGCTTTGGGGTCAAGCAGAGACATTATAAGCCTCAAAATATGAATATCAAATATTAATGGCTAGAAATCTACTAGTGACTTCTGCCTTGAAACAATCTGACTATCCCTGCCAGAGATATCAGAAGCGACAATATCATTCATAGACAGCTGACACACCAGTCTGCCAGTGCACAGTATATACCCTAGGAGAGCAACTGACAACACCCACCACTTCTGAAACCACAGCCTGGGCCCCAGACCTCACACAAGTCCCAGGGGAGGAGCACCAACCACCCACAAGGCTGGTAGATGGATTCCCCTGCTATCTTGCAGATCTGCTATTTATTTTCAGTATATGACTTTACCTCATTACCCAAAAGGGCTGCTGAAGATCCAGCCCTCTTGTCTTCTAATCAGGAAAAGGAAGAGAGTTTACAATGAAGTTTGACCTTATCCACGAGGGCACTTTACAGAAGTTAAGTAGGATGCTTCTGCCTACATTTTATTGGCCCAAACATAGTCATTTGACCATACTATCAAAGAAGCTTTGGAAATGTAATCTTTATCGAAGTTAGCTAATCAAAACTTGGGGGATCCCATTGCAAAAGAAAAGAAAAGAACTGCTTTTATTTGGGGAGACTAGCAGTCTGTCTTTCCTGTCTTCTAAAACCCTTTATAATTAAAAAGTCAACAAGTGCTATTACACAAGCAGATATCAGTAGTCAACTTAGAAAAGATAAGAATGGAGAAAGATCATAAGTACAATAATTTCAAGTCTCTCACTTAGGCATCACCCTAATACTATAAAATCATCTTTAAATAAACAAAATCTGTAAAAATATCTTATGGCAGATATTTTACAAAACAAAGAATTATTCACGATAAAACCCCAATGGGTTTATGTAAGATAAATTTCTAAAAATTATATACCTAGAAAATTATAAATTATATCCCACTAGGAAAGACCCGACCACAACTAATTCCTATAACTATGAACAAGGAATATCTACAAATTCTTTATTGAATTATTTCTTAATGTTAGAAATTACATTTCTATGAAAATAAGTAGATTTGAATTTTATCTGTTTGGAGATCAACTTACGATCTGAGGCAGATAGCAACATTATGTTTAAACAGTGACCAAAAATTGCAGTTTGCCTTTCATTAAAAAGAAAAAGTCTCTTCGGAAGTGAATCACTTAAGCACATGATATACGGGAGATGGAACGAGGGAACACAGTGTTGGTAGTTGACATGAAAATTAATTTTGCCAATCCATATGTGTTCTCAAATTCAGAATTTAAAAGACAAAGATCGAAATACATGTACAGCCAAAGCAAATAAATATTACGATATTATGGCTGAAATGTTAATACCATTTAAACTCAGGATCTTCCAAGATAAAATTTCAACTGATTTATCAACTTGATTTACTTCTGGTAATGTCCCATTAAGATGTGGCCTCTCCTATCCTCTCTTCTACATCCCTAAACTTCACTCCAACAAACAAATGCTCATAGAAATGCAAATAAAAGAACTTATGGAGGGGTTAATCTGAAAATTTTGATCAAGAAGAAATAATGTGTGTGTGTGTGTGTGTGTGTGTATGTGATGACTTAATTTCTACACTTCAGAAAGGAAAAAATCAAATGCACAGCAGCACCAGGACCATCCAACCTGAAGCCAGATCAGGGTCAGAGCAGGTCAAGGTCTTGCAAAAAAAACCCCCTCGGAATAGGTGGTAATGAGAAAGAATCAGGAGCTACAATCACTGCTCTCTGAGCCTTCTGAATGAAAGAAGAAAATGTGTAGGAACTCTGATGTCGATATCAGTTCTTCGACAACTTGGATAACGACGTTGGGGAGACGTCGCTGACTTTCCCACGAAGGCGATGCGTTTCGTTTACACATTCCCATTAATCAGTGAACACTTCTGGGTGACTACTGCTAATGTTGATTTGCTTGTTCATCTATTCCTCCAACAAACATCTACAGTTCGAACATCTACAATTCAGTCTCCAGAGAAAGAACATGAATGAAACGCACCACCTTTGTCTCTGTGGGAGTCACAGTGTGTGCGCGTGTGTCCCCATGTGCATACTTGTGTACACACGCACCACAGAATTGGAGAGGCAATTGACACAAGTATTACAAATACTACTATATGAAGGAAAAAACATGGAAGCTATATACTGCCCCTAAAGCACCTACACCTACTTGGTGGTGGTAGTAAGATAGGGCAGAGGGATAAGAAAGACTTTTTAAAGCAGGCGATATATAAACTGAGACCAAAAAGGCAAATAGAAAAAGCTAAAGGAAAAGAGAAGATTGTTTTCATACCCTGAGTACAGGGAAGGAGTTTGAAATAAATTATGGTCCACTACTGCAGCTGGTCAATAAGATTATTGTTCCCAAGTACTAATAATTGGGCATTGGAGGCATTATTTTCATTCATGCAATATAGTTTCCTGAACCCTCATTTGTACTAGGCACTGTCCTGAACAGTGGGTGGGCATAGAAGGAAGAGGAGAAGGTGGGCTCCAAGAGGTAGTGGATTCTGTCTCTAAAACGTTTTTGTTGATTTTGAGAGTCTTAAACTAAAAACATTAAACATTTATATAAAGATGAAAACATTCCATTACTATTCATTAAAGTCACTGCCTCGCATTGGCACCATATCCCCAAGAGGCAGTCAACTACAGTGGTCATGAATATGGACTTGGAAGCCAGATTGCCTCGATTCAAATCTTCACTCTGTCATTCATCAGTTATGTGAGAAGGACCAGGATAATTAACCTCTCTGGAATTCAGTTTTCCCATCCGAAAATGAGGGTAATAATAATCGTTCCTACCTCATGCAGTGGTTTGAAGATTAAATGAGTTAATACACATAAAGCACTTAGAATAGTGTCTGCTCCAGTGTAAACAGACAGTAAGGGTTGCATATTATTATAGCGAAAATTCTGGTATAATCATGCTGGAGCTCAATTCACTCTGTGTTACTGTGAATAAATAGCATTCTGCCAGTCTTGGTGCTTTTATATAACCTTAGACAAGTCACTTAAACATCATTAGCCCGAGTTTCCTCCTCTGCAAAGTGGGGCCAATAGTACCAGCCTCACGAGACTGTCTTGAGGGTTAAATGAAATAGCAGATTGAAGGGCCTGTAGGCTGCAAATTGCTATGCAATTGTTGCTTGTTGTTATTATCTTGCTCTTTTTAACCCTCATCCCCAAATTGGTAAGTGCTTCTCTCCTTAGGAGGAAGACAAAAACGAACATACACACGCACATGACTTTGACATAATGTTTCCTGCTCTCCAGACAGTATAAAGTGGATAAATTGAGACTGGAAATGAACTTGACATCAATTTGTAAATTCAAAAGCTGATACAACTTCCATGTTGAAGAATACCGGAAGCAATACCTTTTTAGTTTTTGCTTTCGGCAAATGTTGTTATTCTGTCTTATATGAATTGATTTCTGCATTGTTCTTTCTTCAAGCAAAATTTGGACAACTGAGAAATCAATACACCAGCAGCCTCTCACCTCCGGGCTTCACATGACTCCCACCATGCCCCCTGCATACACATGTGCCTTCTGTATATTGGTACCCTAAAAGCCACACCTGCCTTTCCTTTGGCTACACACTCCAAAGAGAGATGCTTGGAGGAGAGAAGAGGGTTGGCCTGACGGGCCCGGAGATTCACTTGGATTCGTTTCACTGTCTATATATTCATTGAACGCTGACTATGTGTCTTGAAACATTTTAGTCTCTATTGAGTTTGCAAAAATAAAGTTGAGAGAACCCCTAGCCCCAAGGGAATCACAGACTCTAATGGGAGAGATGGACAAACACACATTAGACAAGTCAGAATGTGGAATCGGTGTTAAAAATAAACGTGTAAATGGAGAAATGTAGAGGCTCAAAGATGGTAGTAATTGAATCCACCTGGATGGGTGAGTATGAGGCATTCAGACACATTTCCGGCTTCCCACAGGAGCTGACATCTCAGTGGTGACGTGAAGAATGAGTAGGTTTCCCAGGTGGAGGAAGGGCTAGGAACGCCAGGTTAAGAAACAGGATAAGTGGTCCACAGACATGTGGAAAAGCAGCTTGTGTCCCTAAAACAATGAGCAGAACAATGGGACTGGGACAGGGGATCTGCGATGGGGGTGAGAAGGGAGAAGGAAATTAAGGCGAAGAAAGGTTAGGTCCCAAACAGACCGTAGAGAGAGCCAGACAAACATATTGGTACATGGGCTTCTGGGCAGTTGAATGAATAAGACGCAAATGGGTCTGTATTTTAAAAGCTAAATTCTTCTACTCCGGGAGAGAAGCGTCAAGAATTCATTTCTTTCTCGAGAAGAGTCACCAACAGCAAACAGGACATTATAAGATTACCACCTTGCCCAATGCCTGCAGGCCGGGTGTGCTCAGACACTGCAGTAAAGACAAGGCAGGACTTGCGAGCTGGGGCAAATGCAAAAATATCATACTGCCCACTCACAAGAGGCAGTGCTACCACCTAGAAAACTGCTGGCATGATGACTCCTGATCATGTGACTACATGCTAACTAACATTGCTTGATTTCCCTGCTCTATACGTACATGCGTTTCTGTATGTGTATTCATATTCATATTTATAAGGAGGCCTGTGGTTTCATTAGAGTAAGTTATTCCTTTCATTTCAGGCAAAGTATTTGTATAAAATGGAAACAATGAATTTCAAATGTCTCGGTCCCCAAGGGAAAAGGCCAGCTTCCTGTGACCGGCCTCAAGGGAGTAGCTGGCTCCACAATTGCATTTTATAGTTTATGTTGTGCTTTCCCTGCCTGTCGCCACCCCAAGAAGTTCTAGAATTTGCCTCTGATTTCCCGCCATCTAGTCCCCAGATTCCTCTCCAGAGGAACACACAGACAGTGGGCAGGACGATAGGCAAGAAACAGATTGCTGAACTGGCTCGTTCGCAGCGTTTTTTTTTTTTTTTTTTTTTTTAAGTAGTTTAGACAAGGGGGGAAAAGACAGTTACAAACTAAACCATCACACAGCTTTTTATAATCCTCTGTCACACTCTCTTCAAAAGCAGGAAAAATTAAGGTCCCGGTGATTTTCAGTGGAGCCCATTAGATTGGCAGATGTTGCCTAATCAATGGTGTTTTGAGGATTCTGCTTTGAATTTAGAGCCTCAGAAGGAGGACAGTCTCTCTCCGATAATCGATATTCTTTTCAAGTTTATCCTATTTTTTTTTTTTTTTGAAATTTGGAAAGTAGGAATTCCTTTAATGCCTGTTTTACAGACTAGAAAATCGTGGTCCTAGAAGATACAGCTGGTCAGGGAAAGAACGGGGATTGACAGCTGGTCTTCCTTACACTCTTTTTATTTTGTCTAAGAAACTGGCTCAGATCCAGCGAAGCGAGGACATCTGCCTGGTCATAATCTATCATATGATCAATCAATATTTATTGAGCAGCTACTAGGGATTCAGAAAGACACAAACCAGTATTTGAAAAAAAAAAAAAAATCGTATCTCAGAAACTTTTTATTCTAAATTAAGAAATAAAACATAAACTTATAAAAATGTAAGAGCTAAATAACAACATGTGACCCCAAAAAAGGCCTCTAGGGCCTTCTTTTAGGTTTTCCCAATCACTCGCGTGGAATAGTTTAAGTCTCCCACAGTGGTCCCTCTGCTATCGGTACACCCCGACGCTGACACCGAGAGATGTCTCTTAAACAGAGCTGACAGAGCTACTCTCCTGCTCAAAAACACCCACTGTCCCCACCTCCTCCAGTTCGGAGGCCAGACTGCTAAGCCTTGTGACAGGGCCCTTGGCTCTGGCACCTACCAGTTTATATCCCTAACTCCACTTCTTTCTTTCCCGCTGCTGCTGTAACAAATTGCCACAAACTTGGTAGCTTAAAACAACACAAATCTGTGACCTCGCTGTTTATTCTGGAGGCTAGAAGTCTGCAATGGGTTTCACACGGACAGAATCGAGGGGCCAGAGAGCTGCGTTCCTCTCTGGAGGCTCCAGGCGGGAATTTATTTTCTTGCCTTTCTAGGTTCTAGAAGTTGCCGGTGTTCAGTGGCTCATGGCTCCCTTCCATCTTCCCTTCCAAAGCCAGCAGTAAGGTACAGTCTTTCTCACATCACATCGCTCGGACACTGACTCTTCTGCCTCCTTCTTCCACATTCAAGGACCATTGAGATTACGTTAGATTCGCCTAGAAAGTCTAGGATGACCTCTGCATCTCAAGGTCGGCTGACCAGCAACCTTAATTCTTAACTCCATCACAGCCTTAATTCTCCCTCAGGTAAACTAGCGTATCATCGGCTTTCAGGCATTATAACATGGACGCCTTTGGGGGCCATCATCTGCCTCCCGCCCCCACCCTCACCCATAAGACCTGCACAGTTTTTCTGCAGCAAATACACCTTTGCATTGACACACCGGGTTCTTCGCAGCTCCACAATGTTATGATACTCCACCTGAAATGCCGTTTCCTTCCGTCTCATCGTTCCCCTGAACAACCTCATAGTTCTCCTTCCACTGATAATTCCACGGCGAAATTTCCCCCAATTTTCTCAGGCAAAGCTCCCTTTGAATAGTAATTCTTTCCTACTGCTTTCTATTCACTAGACAAATATTTATTGTGCTCCTGCTATGTGGCAACAACTCTATTATACGTTGAGTCGACAATGATGAACAAAAAGAAGAAGATTTCTTCTTTCATGGAGTCAACAGGAAGATTCAGAAGCTAAACAATGAATCACACATGTAAATCTAGATTATAAGTTGTGATGAGGCTACGAGAAAGAACTCTGCGCTCTAAGGGAAGCTAAGAGGAAAACAGTTTGGAATGGAGGTTTGCGGGAAAGTGGCCTTTCAAGCAGCAGGTGCACCAGCCAAATGGGACAGAGGTTGGTATGATCAAGGACCTGACAGCAGCCACGGACCTGGCCAGAGAATGGCTGAGAAGTGAGAAACACATCTAGATAAGCAGGCTAGAGCCCGGTCATGTTAAGGAGTTTGCACTTTGTTCCAGCACAACAGGACGTCACCATAGTGGTTTCAGCAGGGGACAAATGTAATCCATTTTGAATTTTTAAAAACTCACTCTGGATGCTGCGTGAACAAGAAGGTGTCTAGACAGGGAACAGGAATACTGGGCAAGAAAAGTTTGGGGAAGGGGATGGGAACAGGATTGAAGAGAGAAGAAGAGATGTAAGAGTGTTCTTTTAGGGCAAGCTGACTGGAGAAACAGAGATTTCTGGGCCATGTTAAGTACTCATCTGACATGGAACTGATACGTTTGAAGGGAAACCTGTCTGCCCAGTTTATAATTCTCACCAGCGACAATCAACTGCTCAGATGTAGCCACAGGGGAAACAGATGGTCAGATTTATCCCAGTTTGGGATTTTGCCAAGAAATATTGTGGATAGAAGATATGGCGGATGAAAACAGGGGCAAGGCAATTGGGGGCTTTTGCAAGGAAATGATGATAATGATTTACCGTTGAATCCTCACTGATAAGATAGCAAGAGAAGTCATGAGAAAATGGAAGGAAAGTCGATGGTAGGAATCTATGAAACGATGATGCTTCTAGGCTGTATTTCAACAAGTGAATTCAGAGGGAGATAATGGGAAAAAATGAGACATTTCATTTTGTTGTTTTAAACCTAGTACATTTCCTAATTATGGGAGCATCCAGAATGTGACTATGAGAGAAGATGGCCAAGATGGAAAGCAGGGAAGAGTCACTAAAGACAAGTGGTCGAGGAGCTGAGACATCATCTCTGTGGCTGTCCCTGTGTTCCAGAACTCGTGATAAACGGGGTTGGTTACCGAGAGATTCCTGGCAGACCATACGAGGGGGAGAGACAAGAATTGCCAATAAGAATTGAGGAGGACACTGACTTCCAAACTCAGCCCTGAATTATTGTGACTCAAGAAAATAAGCATTGAACCCATCTTAAGAAGTCCAAGTCTTTATGGGCCAGAGAAGAGTTTGGAGATGTGGAGGAAATTCCTGAGCGTGGACAAGAACTCTTTGTCCCGTGGCTGATGGGAAGACTTGGCGATCAGAAGAGAGACAAGATTGGATCAGATGAGAAAAAGTACAAAGCAGGAAGAGGATACGTTTGAGAGATAAGGTTCGTCCTCTACCAGTAAATAGTGTTTACCGACCAAATATTTTGGTTTTTTTATATTTTAGAATAGTACTTGAAATATCTATTTCAAGGTGCTCAGTAAACATTTGTTGAGGGAGTAAGAAATGATCTCTAAATGACAATTACAGGGTATAACTTAGGTGACATTCAGAGGAAACAACCCGATGGCTTAGAAAAGCTGCGGAGGAAGTGCATCAACCACGGGATTTTGAGCAAGAATGCGACTCAATGAAGCGGTATAAGAAAGACTTTTGAGGGAGGAGTATCTGGAGTCAAAGAACAGAACCATTCTATGGTCATACAGATCTGTCTTAAGAAGCAAAGTTATTCGACACTTATGCTGAATGTTCACATATTCGACGAAATAAAAAAAAACTCTCAGCAAATGCCAAATCTAAAATCATTTTAAATAGTTATCTTCCTCTGGAGAGACTGGGCTAGACAGGCCTGAGGATTTATTTTCTTTTCCATCCAGGAAGAGCCGAATGCAATTCTCTCTGGTTTATTTCAGCATCATTTCTCAGATCACTGGAAGGTTTGTGTAGAAGCAGGTTTTCTCCACTCCCGATGGAGGACAAGGCAGCCAATGCCTACCGTGGGCCAGAGGCTTCTCTGCCCCATGCGACCTAACACGACATTTTGCTCATGAGGATTGCTTCACAGTGACCTGCTGGCCTCAGGAATGGGTCACGTGAAAGATTAAAAAATGTCACTTATTAGGTTAGTACCAAGAAATTAGTGCCAACAGATAATCTGGTGAAGTGTTCAATGTCATGAAGGTTACAAAAGGGGTTGGCCTCGACACTGTGACCTGTAGCCACACAACCCTGAGCCTGCAGAACTGTACGGTGTCCGTCAGCCCCTATAGAAAAGACGGGCTGCATCTCCCTCAAGGAGTCTGCACTCCACCGTGGGAGAAAACAAACGACAACAACAACCTCTTACGTAGCGAAGTAAAAGGAGCGTGTTATCTTCTGCAGGGGAAGAAGACGACACGACTCAGATTCGAAAGACCTAGATGCTGCTCTTGCTACCGTAGAAGCTCTTCGAACTTGGTCTTGACCGATGCAGACTCGACTATTTTATCTTCCAAATGAAGTGGTTGCATGGACGATGTAAATTCTCTTATAGCTAAAAAAATGTTTTTGAAAGTATATTAACTAGGAAAGCAATTTCTTATTTAGTAGAAACATTTGGAGATGCAGCAGTTACCAGAGTTATGTGGGGTGGGTGGTGGTCTTTAAGTAATGTTTTTGAAGACTAGGACCTGATTAGAGAGAGCAGCAGAGTTTCGTAGGGGAGGTCGTACATGAGCAAAACCCTGAAGCCAAGAAAATACATGCACAGAAAGAAGTAGAGAGATTTGTTTCTGAAGAAATGTGTGCAGCCTGAAAATTTGTGAGAACAGATTAGTAAGGAATAAAAAGTGACTTGCCCAGTCACTGATTCTGCAGATGTGATTTAGATTTTTGAAGCGATTGGGAGCCACTGTTCCCTTTTGAGAAAGGAAGTGACACCATGTAAAAAACCACCGAGGATGAGAAGAGCAAGGCCGTGCTGGCGAAGCCCCGGGGCAGGACAGAGGACCCTGCCTGTCTGGCCTCCTGCGTGTCTCTCACCTCCTGCAGCCAGGCGGCCTTCCTGGGGGTGTAAACGGAGCAGAGGAGTGACTTTGCACAAGGTCACAGGCTAGAATTCTCGTTTCCTGCCACCTGGACTGTAGCTCTTTTCCAGCAAATCCTGCCCCCTGCCACTTTCCTCACTGAGGCTTCTTCCCCCTTTGTTTTCATGTCTCCAAGAATAGAACGTCTAAATTTCATGGGTGCTGCATCCTAAGTGATCCAAATAAAGGGTTGGAAAACGGGTGCATCACAGCTGAAAAGTGTTGCGTGTCTCCGGAAATAATAGAAGGAGAGAGGCAAAGAGAGGCCCTATCTTCCTTCTCCCTCACACCCCCCTCCCCAGCCTAACAGAAAACTAACAGGGGTTGGGGAGAGGAGAGAGGGAAGGAGGGCGAAGTCTGCAGTCGTCTCGCTGTGCTCAATTTGTATTCTAGCCACACACTGTCCCATCAGGGGAAAATGCTCCCCGCACACACACGTGTTCAGGATATCAGTATGATGGATCTGAGCGAGGGCCTCTCCAAACACAGTGACCATCTGCTAGGCAAAACATAGGGGTCTGACAAGCAGAAGCCATTCAGACCCGTTGTTGGGCCACATTATTACATATTTGACAAGGGTAATGAGAGGCTGTCATTAACCTTACATGACAGTTGCTACAATGACACACTAAAGCAAGGACAAAGAGCCGAACTCAGTAAAAAGGCACCTACTTCTCATTTAACCCTGGAATTATGTGACGCCATTATTCCCGATGGAGGCTGGCAGGCCTGGGGTTAATTTCCATTTCTGTGTCTGCTTGTTCTCTTTTTAAAATGTCCCCCTCGTATGGCACTGCATTATTTATCACAACACACTGAGTTAGATGCAAGAACAGAAAGGGTCTCCCGGAGAAATGAACAAACAGACAGATTTCGCGAGCCCCAGCGATGGCCTGAAATCGGGCTTCTGAACTCTGTGATATTTAAGGTAACTGTTACCTATGTATGACATTTCTTGGCATCTTGTGCTGGACTTCTATCAGATGAAAAGGAATAAGATTGTTTGGAAATATGAATATACACTCTACCTTTTTCAGGCCATGGACAAGCCTAAATGGAAAAAGTTAAGATAATAGTTTTGACCATTAAACACTTAATTTTGAATCTAGTGTCATGGGTCTTATTGTTGGAAATATCCTAAAAGACACCCACGCTTTTGTTTTATTTTACAGAAGACGCAACCCAAATCACGAGATGGTCAGTTACTCCCTCCTACCACTCACCAAGCCCAGAGCTGAAGAGAAGATGGTCACGCAGCCCCCCACTCCACCCCCCCATGCTGTCCTACTTTCCAGAGCGTGCTTTCTCCCTGCTTCCTCTTAAATTGTTCAACTTTTATTATCAAGAGTTTGATTTTTTCATGTAATTGTTTAAATCAGTATTCCTCTGATAAACATGCCTACACGAGTGTAGTCAGCAGTGCTACTATTCATGATAATTCTGCTTCATAATTTTGAAAGCTGGTTTTGTGTAATCTGGCCAAGTCAAAGCATTTCTCCTTGGTGCAGTCTGTCTGCCTGACATCATGGTGCCACTAAAGTGATAACAGCCAATCAGGATGCTTTGCTTCAAGTTAAGAAATTGTAATCAAGATGTCCCAAGCCATGAAGAAGAAAACATTTGGTAGAAAATAGAGAAATCTGGCTTGGGGAAAGATCTAGTAGCCCACATCTATTTATACTTGGTTACCTCCTGCCTAAATGACACCAACCTATGACAGTCTCAGAGTCTGTGACTGTCTAGAGATTTCTAATATCTAACTATTTTTGGTCTAAAATTCAATCTCTCCCTTCTTCCACATGTGCAAAGTGGAAAGCTCAATAATTTAGGTCTTATGCAAGGTACCTGACTTTCATCTGGCTCAAACCTGAGGCAATGCAATTGGGTAGGCCTGTGGCTGTGACTGGGGGGTCTGGGACCTTGCTCTGTCACTCAAATAGTATGGAATCCCAGAAAAGTGGTACATTTCTTTTGGCCTAATTTCCTCAGCTAAGGAGTGAGGAGACTAGATTTGATACTGTCAAATGTCCTTAGTTCTATTTTGGCCAAAAACATCCGACTTCACAGCAGAGGAAAAGGTTTTGCTGATTTTCCAGAAAGTGTCATCAGCTCTTTCTGAATATAATCAGCTCAAGACATAAATGAGTTTAAGTGATTTGGGATCTAAGAACAAAAGAAAATGAAAAGAATAAAAGATGCCCCACACCCCTGAGAGTCATGCACATCTCACTAAAGACTGTAAAAGCTCCAGAAAACTCATAAGTGAGCCAAGTCAGTCAAATGCATGGGCAGTGGACATAGAACTGGCACATTCTGGCTGTGACAGTACAGGAACAGAGACAAGAAGTCGTTGCAGTTCTAATGTAGTGGGGCCTCCTGTGTACAGTCATCTCATACTCTTCATTATCTGCCACATAGGGCTCAATAAATGAGTGAATGAATGCATGGACATTTTAATATAAAAAAGTGCAAAGATCATATAAAACACAAACCTTCTATTTTTCTAGATACCAACTTAATGATAGCAGAGCATCATGTCTTCCTTAACAATTACCAGTTAAAAGGAGAGAGATGTTTGCAAAAAGGGCAAAAGAAAAATCCAGAATGCACCAATATTAACATCAAGAAAAGAAAATATTTGGATTTGACCTGCTGCTATGTTAATATCCCCTGATGCTAGATTGGTGGTGTCCCTTGGTAAGAACTTTGGCTCACTAAGTTAATTATCAAGGTTATTGATTTGTCATAATTTCCCTATGTGGAATCCTGACCTACAACTGCAATTTAAAAATCAAAAGGAAATAATTTGAAAACTCTGTGAATTAAAAATCGTAACACCTCTAGGATTTACTGGTTATAGTTAAAAGCATTATTTTTTACTACAAAGAACATTGGGTTTCACTCAATTCATAATTTCAGAGTCAAAAAAAAAGTAGCAACTTTAAAAATGACAGGATGAAATGTCATACAGGAAAACAGCTGAGTGTAACTTTTTATTCTCTAGACAGGTGTTTGTGTCTGCAATTTGTTTCTTCAATTTAACTGCCAATTTAAAAGTGTTACGTGACCGTCCATAAAACAGTAATAACAGTTTTCCAAATAACATATTTATAAAGAACAATGATAATATTCTGGGACAACATTATAATGAAGTTTTTGCTAGCACACTTAAACGTGGATACACACATACTGCGCAATTAGACTCACATATTGCAATTATACATTAAATATGTTTTCGCTATATGCTATATGGGACAAATGTTATTCCCATACTTTGCAAGTGTCAAATGAAAAAATAAAAGCAAACTGGGACTCGGGTAAGGAGGGACGATTTGAAAGTCTGCTGCGATGGGGTGCGAGAGGTCGGCGAGAACCGCAACACGAAGAACGCGCTCCAAACTTAGAATCTCCAGCTTCCTCAAAGGTCGGGCAGAAAGGGTTTTTCTTTTAAAAGGAGGAGTAAACAAGACCAGAAAGAGCTGTGTGTGGGGAGTGGAACGAGCAGGTGGCATGATGAAAGAGTTGAGCAGGAAATTTCTGTCTTTGCGGTCTGTCATTTTCAGTATGGGTCATAGATGAAGCACTGGTCCACATCCCAAAGCTTGTTTAAGCTGAAGGCCAGGTCAAGGTCCAGGCGAATGTGAAAGGGGAGAAGCCTGGCTAAAGTTTGGTCAAGTTGAGCAGTGTTTGGTTTGGATTAATCAGTAGGAACAAAGATTTCAGCTAATCATCTATGAGGCAAAGAATGGGAATTTGGCAGATCTGTGCCTCGCCTTGTCACAGATAAATAAGGGGATCATCATTTAGCTTACCTAAGTCATATGGGGGAGGGGGTTCTTCTCACTAACTCCACGAAACACAAAAGGACAGGACATTTCTTTCTCATTAATTTTAAAAAATTTTTTCATTGTGATAGAATATGCATAATATGAAATTTATCATTCTAACTATTTTTATGTGTACAGTTCACATTATTGTGCAACCAATCTCCAGAATGCTCCATCTGGCAAAACATTATACCCATTAAACAATTCTCGATACCCCCTCCCCCCAGCCCCTGTCAACCATCATTCTACTCTCTGTCAATTTGACTACTCTAGGTACTTTATGTAAGTGAAATCATACAGTATTTTTTGTAATTAGCTTGTTTCACTTAGCATGTCTACAAGCTTCATCTGTGTTATAGTATGTGTCAGAATTTCCTCACTATTTAAGTCCAAATAGTATTCTATTAATTCATCCATGGATGAACATCTGGGTTGCCTCGACCTTTTGGCTGTTGAATACAATACCACTATGAACATGGGTGCTCAAACATCACTTTGAGACCCTGCTTTCAATTCTTTTAGATATATGCCCAGAAGTGGAATTTCTGGATTATATGGTAATTTCATTTTTAATTTTTTGAGAAACGTCCATAGTGTTTTCTACGGAGGCTGCACCATTTTACATTCCCACCAACAGTGCACGAGGGTTCTATTAAAGAAAAAGTTTTCCTTGCCCGGACACCTTGTCACACAACTTCTTGACTGTCATGCAGAGAGTGTGCTGAGCTGGGACTCAGTTATAGTTTAACAGGATTCTTGTTAAAACTTGGCAATGCAAATACAAACATGGAAGTTCAAAGATCCCAGACTAAACTGACTAGCATTCGGTCAGTTTAGTCAGTTACGATTTCTCCACATCTTCACCAACATCTGTTATTTTC
>NW_011888880.1:668999-675712 GCF_000151845.1 Pteropus vampyrus | reverse complement strand
GATAAATAAGGGGATCATCATTTAGCTTACCTAAGTCATATGGGGGAGGGGGTTCTTCTCACTAACTCCACGAAACACAAAAGGACAGGACATTTCTTTCTCATTAATTTTAAAAAATTTTTTCATTGTGATAGAATATGCATAATATGAAATTTATCATTCTAACTATTTTTATGTGTACAGTTCACATTATTGTGCAACCAATCTCCAGAATGCTCCATCTGGCAAAACATTATACCCATTAAACAATTCTCGATACCCCCTCCCCCCAGCCCCTGTCAACCATCATTCTACTCTCTGTCAATTTGACTACTCTAGGTACTTTATGTAAGTGAAATCACACAGTATTTTTTGTAACTAGCTTGTTTCACTTAGCATGTCTACAAGCTTCATCTGTGTTATAGTATGTGTCAGAATTTCCTCACTATTTAAGTCCAAATAGTATTCTATTAATTCATCCATGGATGAACATCTGGGTTGCCTCGACCTTTTGGCTGTTGAATACAATACCACTATGAACATGGGTGCTCAAACATCACTTTGAGACCCTCCTTTCAATTCTTTTAGATATATGCCCAGAAGTGGAATTTCTGGATTATATGGTAATTTCATTTTTAATTTTTTGAGAAACTTCCATAGTGTTTTCCACGGAGGCTGCACCATTTTACATTCCCACCAACAGTGCACGAGGGTTCTATTACAGAAAAAGTTTTCCTTGCCCCGACACCTTGTCACACAACTTCTTGACTGTCATGCAGAGAGTGTGCCGAGCTGGGACTCAGTTATAGTTTAACAAGATTCTTGTTAAAACTTGGCATTGCAATTACAAACATGGAAGTTCAAAGATCCCAGACTAAACTGACTAGCATTCGGTCAGTTTAGTCAGTTACGATTTCTCCACATCTTCACCAACATCTGTTATTTTCTGTTTTTTGATAGTAGTCATCCTAATGGATATGAGGTTGTATCTTATTGTGGTTTTGATTTTCATTTTCTTAATGCTTAGTGACGTTGAGCATCTTTTCTTGTGCTTGTTGGCATTTGTATATCTTCTTTGGAGAAATGTCTACTTAAGTCCTTAGTTCATTCTTTAATTGTGTTATTTGGTTGTTTGTTGTTGAGTTGTAGTTTCTTATGTATTCTGGGTATTAACCTCATATTAAATATATGATCTACAAGTATTTTCTCCCATTCTATAGGTTTCCTTTTCACTTTCTTGATTGTGACCTTTGATACACAGAAGTTTTTAATTTTGATAGTCTAATTTATTTATTTTTACTTTTGTTGCCTGTGCTTTTGGTGTCATAAGGGATGGGTGGGTCTTAACTACCACTGCTTTCCAGGACAAGCGACTAAAGAAAAGTTCAACATTGTCAAGAATAATGCTCATCCTTAACTGTTATCATCAATTATCATGGGAAGAGATATAGCCAAGAACCTGCAATCCCTTATAACCTTAACGTTCAAAGAACCGAGGACATGGTCCTGTGCAGTCCAAGAAGAAGGTTCCGGGAGAGCATGCAGGACGGTTCTTCTGGTATCCAGGACAAGCCCTAGTGCACTCCAGGCAGAAGAGAACATCCATGGGGTTTAGGGGCGGGTGGTGGCAGGGAGGATGAGCAACTGAGACTGGGTCTTAGAGCTGCAGGCTCCTCCCGGGGGTAAGTGATCTTTCTCTACTCTGTACTGTCCGTGGCCAATCTTAGCTTCTCCAGGAAGCCTATTCTCGCCGGGGAGTCTTCGTTCTGGCTTCCTCCCCCCATTTTGCGCCCCCAGATCCCACTTTTCTCTACTCCCTCCCAGGCTTTTAATCGTTCCTTTCCACATGCCCCTGTCCTACCACATCCAAAGAACTCCACTGTCCTCTTTGTCCTTTCAGCAAAGTGTAGAGGCAATGAAGAAAAGCCACTCTAACCAGCTGGGCCTGAGGTCAAGGAAGACAATCAGACTTACCCTCTGGACACTGACTCCCTCCCTCTCCACTTCACAAGTCCCTTCTAGGCCATGCTAAAAGTCTCTTTCCTTCCCTGCTTTGACTTTCGTTACAAAAAGCTTCTTTGTGTTATTCAATTCCATCTGTGCTTAATCCTAAGAGAAGGAGTACGAATGCCCAGTAAGAAGATGAGGGACCGGTGAGAGTGAGAGCCAGGGAAAGCAAAAAAGAAAGCACTAGCAAACATTCCCCTGTCGATCCACGCGAGAGAAAGACAACGCGTGGTCAAGAACCCGACGAGTCATCAGGAGTCTAGGGAAGCGTGTGATTTGAATGGCTCGGCAACGAACCACGAAAGAACAGCTGGGCAAGGAAAACAAAGCCCGCCTGGAGAAGAGAAATCACGAGAGAGGCAAGATCTAGGCAGAAAGCCAGGGAGTCACAAACATTGAAGAGCAGAGGAAGGTGGCTGATGCAGGACATCGTCCTGGGATGGGAACCGGATTAGGAAACCAAGGGGAGGTTCCCAGGTCTCAGCCAGTTCATGTCCGAAGCAGAGACTCAGAGACCGTCAAGGACGTGTGAAAGCCGCTGAGTCACCTTGAATCTCATCAATAATACCTTTCAAAATATTTAACTTTTTATCTAGAAATTTTAGTAATACATAAACATGACTTTTAAAAAGGTTAAGAAGTACTAAAGATACTCTGAAAATTATTTTCCCATCTCCAATCTAATTTTTCCTTCTGCAGATTCAATCGGTATTAATAGATTCTTGTGCATCCCTCCAGAAAAATTTGAATGTGAATGTCAGTATTTCTATAAAGATTATATTCTCCGTATTATTTTGCATCTTATTTGGTTTATTTCATAATATTTCTTGGAGAACTTTTCTTTACCGGCATATTTTAATCTACCTCATTTTTTAACAGCTTCATAGTATTCCATTCTATTTATTCTATTTGTTTAACCAGTTACATATAGATCAACAATTACACTGTATGCATTATTTTGTTATTACTGTCCAGGCCTAGGCTAGGGCAGGAGGCAAAAAATATCCCACAGTGGCATACTGATTATTTTGAATTAAAGTTTCTTGAAAAGGAGGCTGTGCAAGAAGAGTCCATTGACCCTCCTTGATCTCCTTGAACAAAGGAAATAAATCTCCCCCATGACAAGTGACCTCCTCGCTCTGTGGGGGCTGAGAGAGACACCTTGATTGTTGATGGTAAGGAATACAGAGCAGATAAGCCTGTGTGATTTTTATTAATTTACCACCCAATACCTCTTTTTGCTTTGATTCCTCACTAATGGGCACCCAAACCAAAGTTTCCTCGTCCTGTAGATTCTTCGCAAATTTATTTTATTCCTTTGTCTAAAAAGTATAAAAAGCTGGGTTGTTTGATCATTTCTCTGGGTATCCTTTATGACTTCCTATGCATATGTATTAAATTGTTTTTTCTCCTGTTAATCGGGTCTGGAATCAATTTTATCATTAGTCCAGCCATAAGACCTCAAGAAGGTTGGGGAGCGGGGAGCACATAATTCTCCTCCTCCCCAATATTACAAAGCTGCTGCTAACTTTTACATATATTCTTAGGGACACACGAAAATGTCTGTATAATAAATTCTTAGAAATAGAATTTTCTTGTCAAAAACAGATACATTTAAAATTTGGAAAGCACCAGATTTTCCTCAGAAAACATCTGTTTGCATTTTCACTAAAAGTGTATTAGAGTGATGGCTGCCCACCTTTGTCTATACAGTATAGTATCAAAATTTTTGATCCTTGTAAATCAGATGTAAAAATCATCTCTTAGATTTGTTTTTATTATGAGTGAGGTTGAGCCTCTTCCATACATTTATAAGATACCCATACCCATACTACTTTCTATGAACTGTTTTCTGCCCATTTAAAAATTCGATTTTTTTATTACCACATATTAAGGAAGGTAAGCTTAAAAGTCCTATGACACATATCGCAAGTATATTTCCTAATCTGACTTTGTTTACAGGATTTGTTCAACAATTTTTTTAGCTTTATGTAATTGTTATTTTATTTTTTAAACTAATGGCTTTTTAGTGTTTTATCTTGTTTAGAAAAAAAAAAACCTTTCCTATTCCATTACTATATAAACATTCTTCCATTTTCTTCTTGTGTTTTTACAGAATTGTTTTAGAGGATGCAAGGTGAAAAACTGGTTTAATTTTAACATTTGAATTGTTGACAAATCTGGAATTTATTTTAAGAATAAGAATAAACTAAATATCCAAATTTTTTTCTTTTTGATGGCAACAATTAAAATTCTAGTTGTAGCAGATTCTAAATTATCTTGTGTATTTTTTATCTATCCTGGACCTCAATAGTGTTCCGTGGGTCTAACTATTCCATATGCCAGCACAAAAAATATTGTATTAATGCATTCTTATATTTGGCAGATTTAGTGTAGCCCTATAATTTTTTATTCACCATTTAAAAATTTTATTTCCTTTTTGTTTCCTTAATGGATTTTAGAACTTACTCAATTAGTTCTAAGAATAATTCAAAATTAATAAGTTTTATTAATGTGAATCTACCAAATTTATAAATTAACTTAGGGAGAATGTACATCTTTATAATACTGAGTCTTTTTATTCAAGAAAAAGTTACAGCTTTTTGTTTATGCAAGTTTTCATTTATATGTCTAAGTAGAGTTTTTAAAAAATTACATAGGCCAAGCATAATTCTCGTTAAGTTTATGACTAGGTATTTATCTTCGTGCACAATATTATAAATGCAAAATTTTCTTTATATGTCTCACTTGGTGGCTGGGCTCTGAAAAGCTATTGATTTTTATGCTAAAGAGGTAGCTAGTCACATTAATAATTTCCTTCATTTTTTTCCTAATAGAATTTTAGATGATTAACTCAGGCTGTCTAGAAATACAATAAAATCATCTATAGATAATTATAATTTCCCTTCTTCATTCGCAATTTTTATACCTCTGATTCTTTTACTCCAAGTTGTGTTGGTTTGTGCTTCATGAAAATTTTTAAATGAAAGCAGTGAGAGTGGGTATTTGCCTCTTAATATATTGTTGGCTTCTATTTGCCAATATTATATATTTGACTTTTAGATCAATATTTATAAGTAAGACTAGCATATTTTCTTTTGTTTCTGTATTTCTGCCAGATTTTTGTCAAAGTAGGTCACTTTCTTTATGGTGTCTTTTAATAAACAGTCTTGTATTTCAATGTAATTAGTGTATCAATTTTTTTTTTGAGTTTAGTACTATTTGTGACTGTTTTTAAAATATTTCTCTGCCCCAAAGCCAAAAAGACAGTCTCTTAACATTTTGCCCTAAAATTTTTTAAGTTTTACCTTTCAGATTAAATTTTTAATCTACTTAGAATTTATTTTAGTGTATAGAAAGAGGCAGTGATCCAAGGTTTTTTTCCAAATGGATAACTAATTATCTCACACCATTTATCATATGGCCCATCTTTCCTCTATTTACACTTTTGTCACACATCCTTATGACATCATGGGATCCATACATGTACCTTACACTGGCTAGTTCTTTTAATACAGTGTTGAACAGAATCAGTGATAGTGAGCATCTTCTTTGCCTTCTTCCTGATTTTAAAAGGAATGTTTTTAATATTGTACCATAAAAATGATTTCTGCCAACAGAATTAAAAAGTGATCCGAAGACTTGAATAATTATTTAACCAAAAAAGATATATGAATGGCAAATAAGTACATGAAATGTTTACCAACAACACAAGTCATTAAAGAAATACAAATTATTTCAAAATGATAGCTCTATGTCCCCTCTAGAATGTCAAATAAACATCTTACAAAATTGTTGCATGACTATGTGGAATACTTAGCTTTTGTTATTATTTTTATTATTCTATATTTATTCTAAAGACAAAAGAGATCCGATAGAGATTTTGGCTAAGATGCAACGCAACCATAACTGTCTTTAAAAAAGATAAGCCTGGCAGCAATCTGAAGGATGGACTGGAATGAGTAGTTTTAGGGGTACAGAGGCCCCAGAGAAGGAAGCTCTTAGGCATATGCCACAAAAGAGAATGGAAAGCTTGAACGACAGCAGTGAGAAATGGAGGAGCAGATTAAAAAGCCATTCCTGAGAGAGAAATTGATGGAGTCTGGCGTATGATTACATGTAAAGCATCAAGATTCCAGAATCAAACTATGGTTAGCACTGTCCTAAAATATCAGATATTGAAATATACATTTCAAAATAGCAAACATTATATAAATTATATCACTCTAATATTAGGGGACAATATTAGTGAAGTTTGGTTCCAATTAATTTGGAAAATCCTTAAAGGATAATCTTGAAGGTTTTGTTTTATCAGATGTTCAGATAAGCATAATTAAATCCATCAACATTTTTTTTTCAGTTGTGGTATAATACCACACTTAGTATGGACACAATATACTTACAATGCAAATTTGACTTGTTGGCTCAGAATAAAATACAGGAAGAAAAAGAAATTAGAAGAAGCAATTTTTTAGCTATGTTGTCTGTGAGCAGATACCCTAAAAATGGAACAGAAATTTCATACATTTTGAGCAGGACTGGGTTTATTTAATGTATTTAGCCTATCTTGACAAGTTGAAAAAATATATAAAATGTCTCTCCTTATATTTAGTTTAAAAGGCCAAGCATGTGTTTTCCTGAAGGCTAGCAGGGAATTGTTTTCTGCTTTATCTTGATCTTCATCTCTGGTTCAAAATGTTTGTTTCTGCCATATTGAAAAGGATCTT
>NW_011888880.1:661545-668044 GCF_000151845.1 Pteropus vampyrus | reverse complement strand
CTGAACAGTTATTGGCTTTTGATTTAAATAGATCTCCTCCCTTCGAAAGGAGAACCCATCAAGGGGAGTTTGATCTTATTTTCTGAGGGCATCCTTTTTTTTTTTTTTTTGTCTTTTTTATCCTGTAGAATCATGTGATAGGATAGAAAACCTTCACACATAACCAACCTGCACATGCACTGTATACACACTCCTTTAAACATGAGTTAAATTCTCACTCGCGATTCCAGATGGTCATATTAGAATGAGAACATTCATTGTTGAGAAAATTTAGTCTAGATTATTTCCTTAGAGTATTCTTGTTGGAAATTCAAAGACGTGTGTGTGTGTGTGTGTGTGTGTGTGTGTGTGTGTGTGTGTGTGAAATGTTATCAGAAACTAATGCTATTGACCACTGTTTCTGGTTGAACATTAGTTTCTTCGGCAAAACTTTCAGGTAAAATTTTATGTTGTATTGCCCCATATATACTGCTCAATACAGAATCCACACCAGGTGAATGGAGTCATCCATCTTAGTGTTTCCAAAGAAAGTACTGTCCAGGTATTGATTTTATTTTCTAAGGGATTAACTTTGTCCATTTGGAAATTGCCATTATATAATTGCTCACTTTGGCACTTGGCCAGGATAACAGTTTTCACAATTCATCGTCTTGCTCTTATGAAATCTGCCACCTATTTTGTTAATAAATAAAATAGGTCGGAATCTGGGCATTAGCTCAAATCTAGAAGCCAGAATTTCCGGTAACACAGCATATTCTTTATATTATTGCTCAGGACTTCGCTTTTAGAATTCTCAGCATCCAGCATCAAGACATGAGAATATCTATCAAATCAGCATACGTCACTTCAATAATTTTAGAAAATAAAATTTCTAGAGATCACAGTCCCATGCTAAACCAGCAAAGCCTAGAAAGATGTAATGTCCAGGTGCCCAGAAAATTAAGGTAGATTAATTGCTCTAAGAGTTGAGTCCTAGTTTTAGTTGTACAACTTAATTACTGCGTGACCTTTGAAACCCCCACCTCCAGATTTGTAAAATGGAGATGTCATCTTCCCTGACTGCTTCACAGAAGGTGTCTGAAAGCTGCCTTAAACAGTAGAGCCCTATCTATCCAGAATGAAAGTGTTATTATTGATGGAAGATCATGGGAAGAGGTGTTTCAGTGCCTGTTGGCATCTATTTGCAATTGTTACTGTGTTGTTGCTTTTCAAAAGGCACATTAGACAGTGTTTTTTGTCTGCAAGTCTCTCGATGTGATCATTTTTCCACATTCCCATTCTTCACACTCTGTATGAACAGGGCTCAATGTTTCTTTTTTTTTTTCCCCCAGAGAAATTGTAAGTTTATTTGAGCCAAAACTGACAATTGCAAGGAAGCAAGATCTCAAATGCCCCTCAACGTTTCTTCACGTGCTTTGCACTAACAACTTTCAGCAGTAGATGTGAAACAATGCATAGGCTTGAGAGATGGAACATTATTCTTATTAAGATTGCTCTGGTGTAGCAGTAATTCCTGGTGAGTATATCAACAACCAATGTATAACCACAAATTCTAAGTTCCACATTTTGTTCACTGCCATGTCTCCAGCATCTAGAACAGTGCCTGGCACAGAGAAGGCAATAAAACTTCCCCAAATCAATTAACTAACACTAATATAACTAGTGCCATTGGCACATCTACCTATAAAGATCAAATATTTTTTGTAAGCACACATTATATGGCTCCTCTCCAGGGTGTTGGTTATGTGCCATCTTAAGTCTGCCGAAATTCAGGATTTCCAAAGCAAGAGCAGCAATCATCGACCTGCTTGATAAATGTTATATATAATATTTATATCTGTTTTACATGTACATAAAACATGTACATGATATGATTTGGTACTTAGTGGTTCTTAGAAATTAAAAAAAAGTTTCTATTAACTGAAATGTTCATGGCACAGAATGTCACAACTAGAAGGTTCTCTTAACTATTAAACAGGAAGAATTATTAATTTCTAGCTGTATTCAGATCTTCCTGATTTGAAGTTGATTTTATTTTTTCTACCTCTTTGAGGAAATTATGCAATTGATATAACAAAATCTTTCGTGTTAGCAAATCTTACAGTGCCTGAATATTGTCATCTTGAAAATTGGCTTATATTGTGCAACAGAATAAATAAGGATTAGGGTTAATTTTGTTTTGATCTCAGAATGTACGCTAAACTTCCTTTTGAGAATAAACCCCTTTAACCAGCTTGACTTATGGTATTTTGTCTGTTTTAATATCGAAACTATAGACTACAGAAAAAAAATCTTTTCTCATTATGGAGACTTCCCTGAAATGATTTTGATAAGTACACATTCTACTCAGTGCATTTCTATAGCTCCATAATGAACAATTTTTATTTACTCTATATTCTATCTCCTCAGATTACAAACTATAGGACAAAAAGATAAACCTCAAATCTCTCATCCCTGTGTCACCATCTATTTCTTTAGAAGCTTCAGGGCTCTCTTACAAATTAGTACGATTGTAGTGTGGTCACTGCACTGGGGCAATCAGCATTCATTATGAACATACAAAAAAAATGTAGTTTAACAACAAAATAAAAATTTGCGATCTTAGCTGAGCTATTGCTCTTATTCACACATCACATAGTACCAATGGCAGGAAATGTTTATGTCAACTCTGTCAGATTAGAAGAACATGCCCCTTTTTTAAGACTGGGATCTGGGTGGTGATATGCTGTCATTTTTATTTTTAAATTCAGATAAAAATGTTTAATTACATTCTCTCTGGGTTTGACACCAAACATATACTTGTTTAAATATGTGTAGCCAAGCTAATTCAAACTAACTTATTTAATTCCCCCCTAAGAGTGCCTGGAAATCTATCCGCATATCTAATTGTGACTTCTTGAACAATAAGGTCGAGTCTGAGTAACTAGTGAACCGTCAATCTACCTTTGCGGACAAATGAGTTATTCCTTCTCATGTTCAGAAATCAAATCAGAACCAAAGTTCAAATTTGGTCTGGTGACCATAATAGATAGATCAAATTTTCGTGAATTAAAACTAACACAAACCATTTCTTCCTTCTCATTGCAACCTCCCTTTACCACGCCGAGTCTGGAGAGCTCCTGCCTGGTGCCTTACCAAGGTCTTATCGTTCCCATGTCCATGCCCCAGATCGTTTATTCTACAAAAAGTCGTGGAGTCTCTAATGAGTTTGGGGGACCTTAGGGACACAAAGATCATAAGACACAGTCAATACTTCATGCCTATTATAGGCTGGAGAGGAAGGAAGAAGGTACCCGAATATTTTTTGAACTGGATCTTGAAGATAAAGTGGAAAGTGAATTCCAAGGGAAGGGTGCAAAGTGAGCTTAAGAATTAAAGCAGGAAAGATGGGCCGTGGTTGTCAACAGCGTACCCACGAGGCCTCGTGCCACCTACCAGTGACAGAGAAACCTTGCTTCCCTCTGAGCTTTGCCACAGTATTGAGGCACAACTACATGACGTCAAAAATGTTACATAAAAAGAACCCAGAGCACTTGCTCAGAGCTAAGTCGTGTCAATCTAAGTGCTCAGAACCACTTGGAATAATCTGTAAACTTGGTTATTTTATTAAATAACCAAGCTGGGATTACGCAGCTGGGAGGTGGGAAATGGCCTCTGCCGGCTTCTGTGGAACATCTATTTGGACACTGAGGGAAATTTATTTGCTGGGGGAAAAGGAGCAGCTGTGCATTGGGCCCTTCAGCTCGGCCGTCATTCTGATTCCCTTCAATCTTCTTGCACTCTTTTCTGTAAAATAAACCCACTTTGCAGTGACTTTTGGAGTCGTGTTAATGACCTTGTGACAAACAGCGAGTTGTCCAAATTGACTATATTTCTTCCCACCCACCTTCTATCCAAGCAAAATTAATAACTATCTCCTTTCTCTTTTCCTAATCGTTGAACCACTGGTTTGTTTAATGCTGAACAACCAGCATTGCTAGTTTGTTTATGTGTCTCTTGCTCCATAATAAAAAGTGAGTGCATCCAGGCCAGGAGCCGTGTCTCTTCATCAACTTATCCCCAGAGAATGGCGTAGAGCCGTGCACAGCACCTTATCACATGGAACTGGTGCGTGGAGCACTCACTGGGAGTCGGAATAGGAGCATCGGTGGTTGGACTCCACCAGAAATCAGATCACGTAGAGCCACGCAGGCTCTGTGAAGGCATTTGTGGACCCAAGGAAAGTGATCTCAACTGTTTCTTACATACCCTGCCTATTTAATGATTCAGTGATGCCTTAAGGGAGATATCGTTGTTATTTCTTTGTTATAGATGAGGAGGCTGAACCTCATCAAAATTAAGTAACTTGCCCCAGGTCTCTCATCCAGTAAATGGAGAGGCAAGACTGGAATGTAGCACTGTGGGATACTCACTGTGGGATACTTAATTATTACTTTATACTTCCACTCCAGGAATTCTAAGTCACATCATGATGGCAAGCAGGTGAGTTAAGCATCCTTCTATGTCAACAGGGACATCATCTGTGTGGTCACACTGAGAATCAGAACTAACGCTTCCTGTTATAAATCAGTAAGTCTTAGTTGCACACTTGTTTCCAACTGGAGTCTGAGATAAAGATCATCAGACAGATTCTAAATGCCTCTTCAGACAGATTGGTCCCAGGACAGCAGAGGAAGCGCAATTTGTTCCTCTCCTTGTATATTTCCCATTGAAGATGGCACCTCTGACAAAGCCCGTGGGTCACGTTATGCGTCTATCTGGAACCAGAGCATCTTGCCTAACAGGATCCAGGAAATTGAAGCATGAGCTTCCATTGCCCTTCCCCTCCCCCACCTTCTTAAGAAGATTCTGTTTGTGCCGCTGTGCTGGGGAGTGCGACAGGTGGGAGAAGGGGTAAAAACTGAGAGGAACTTGGCTGACTAAACAAGAAAGGGCATGATGAAAGAGGAGGCTGGGGGAGGGGATGAATAGGAAGTGAGCAAGAGTCCTGAGGGAGCGGGAAAGAAGAGAGACTTGGGGAGAACACCTGCTACACAGCGGCAGAGACATCTAAAGAGGACATTAAAGAAACTCTGCTCTCGTGTTGAGAAGTGTTAATACATCTTACAACCCCCTCAAGGAAAACCATATTCTTCAGTCTTAAGAGGATAAAATGTCACCACAGCAAGATGGGACTTAAGAGGGATGTGAGAACCCATGGTTTCCCTGGACTTCACTTGTATCTGGCAGGACCTTAGGAATCTCTTTCTCACATGTAAGCGAGTATAGACAGGTGAAAAAACTTAGTCCACGTCATCTACGTGCTCTGCTGTATTACTTAGTTGTGAATGAACGTATGCATAAACAACCTCTTTTCAAAGGGAAAGTAAAGTAACTCACAAAATAATATGTAATTCACGATATAAAATATAAGCAAACTTCCATTTTATCATGGATCTGAACAGACACTGCTCCCCTTCCATAAAATATGAGAGAAAATCTTTTTAAAGCAAAATTTAAATATAGAAATATATTTTATTTATGTGTACAAATAATATTATGTAAAACAACATTTAAATACATACTCATTTAGTATATATCATATATAATATATATAAGCCAAATATGTGTGTGTTTGAAACAAGAAGGGAAACTTACAATGAGTCAGAAACTGAGAAATTCCAAAAAAAAACAGGAAGATAAGGAGCTGTGAAAAAAGGACAGCCATATGGAAAAAATGCCATCCAGGACTTAAAAAAAAAAAAATCTACTGCAAAAGGTACAGGAGCAAACCTAAGGGCATTCTGAACTCCGAAGAGGTAGAAGCTCAAGGCAGAAAGGGCACCACGTGGCACTGGTTGGATTGCTCGAGAGAAAGCAACGTGTGAGTCATCTTCAGGACAGATACCACAACAGGCAAGGCTGACTGAAAGCAGAAACTGTGGGTGTTACAGTTTGGTTTCAAGAGTCAGGGCAGAGGCTGGGTGGCCTGGCCACATAGGGAAGAAACAAGAAAACACACGACTGGATCATCACAAGCCTGGAGGCACAGCCCAAGCCTTTCACTGGGCCCTGGAAAGAGGACAAGAGCTTCATCCAGCCCATCCTCCTGAGCCAGCTGTATGACAGAGGCAGTAGGCAGCCCAGAGAGAATGCCAAGCACAGTACGGTACTCAACCAGGGTGGCAGTAGCATGAGAGATGAGAAAAAGTAGATAAGGAGATAAGCAAAAAGGAAATGAGAAAAGCAAAAAGTAGATGAAGTTAGAAGTAAGGTTACCATACAAAAGGGATGACAGGAGATCTTCTACATTTGTTAGATGTGGTTCATGAACGGAGCCTTCAATCACCAGTACAAAATGTATTAATTTGCTAGGGCTGCCAAAGCAAAGTACCACAGCATATCTGTGCCCTAATCTCCTCTTCTTACAAGGACACCAGTCATATTGGGTTAGGATCTATGCTAATGAACTCATTTTAACTTAATAATCTCTTGAAAGACTCTATTTCCAAATACAGCC
>NW_011888880.1:654038-660685 GCF_000151845.1 Pteropus vampyrus | reverse complement strand
AGCAGAAACTGTGGGTGTTACAGTTTGGTTTCAAGAGTCAGGGCAGAGGCTGGGTGGCCTGGCCACATAGGGAAGAAACAAGAAAACACACGACTAGATCATCACAAGCCTGGAGGCACAGCCCAAGCCTTTCACTGGGCCCTGGAAAGAGGACAAGAGCTTCATCCAGCCCATCTTCCCGAGCCAGCTGTATGACAGAGGCAGTAGGCAGCCCAGAGAGAATGCCAAGCACAGTACGGTACTCAACCAGGGTGGCAGTAGCACGAGAGATGAGAAAAAGTAGATAAGGAGATAAGCAAAAAGGAAATGAGAAAAGCAAAAAGTGGATGAAGTTAGAAGTAAGGTTACCATACAAAAGGAATGACAGGAGATCTTCTACATTTGTAAGATGTGGTTCATGAACGGAGCCTTCAATCACCAGTAAAAAATGTATTAATTTGCTAGGGCTGCCAAAACAAAGTACCACAGCATATCTGTGCCCTAATCTCCTCTTCTTATAAGGACACCAGTCATATTGGGTTAGGATCTATGCTAATGAACTCATTTTAACTTAATAATCTCTTGAAAGACTCTATTTCCAAATACAGCCACATTCGGAGGGACTGGGGGTTAAGACTTCAACATACGAATTTTAGGGAACACAACCAAGCTCATAACACAAAGGCAGAACCCTGATTAATTATAAGGTTCTCTACATCCATGAGACAGAAAGAAATCAGATGCTTAGGAAAAGCGAGCTTATTCCTGCTATCAATGACTGAAAAAACACCTTAGTTAAGATTCTCAGAAAGAAGTCACTAAGTAACAGGATGAGAAATTTCTTTTACAATATCAGTATAGCAAATACAGTGCATTTCATAGCACTGTTTTTTGTAACATTCTTCAATGTAGGTCAATGGCATAATGCGAAAATGCAGTTTAGTAAAAGTATATCTACAAAGATGCAAATTCACGTGATACTTTGGCTCTTTCCCAGAATAGATTTTTCAAGTATCTAAAAGAATGGATAAATGCCTTTCTTCATGAAAAACCTCCATGAATGTTTTTCTCATCGACTCTTTCAGAAGTCTTGAGAGAAAAGAGCTTTAAAGTTTTCCTTCCTAAACAGAGCCTGTGCTCTGTGTCACTATTTCAGCGTAGCCCCAAACACAGTCAGGTCCTCAGAGCAGGGGCGACTCATCCTTCTAAGAGAGAGTTTTTCTCACTGATAAGGCAGGTGCTCTGCCAGCTCTCAGAGAGCAAATCTCTGGTCTGCTGCCTACTAGACCTGTGACATGAAGCATATATCCTTACTGATCCATTCTCGATTGTTCCTCAGCTATAAAATGAGGCCTCAGTAAATAAAGGAGAAATGAGTTACTGTATGTGAACCACTTACAACAGTATCTTTCCCAAAGTAACAATCCATTAAGTCTGAGTTTTTCTTATTGGGAAATTTAAGGAGCTTTCAGCAGTAGAAACTACCCAAAAAACAGGCTTGGCATGATCTCTGTGCCTTTCTGAAGACAATCAATGCCAAAGCAAAAGTTAGAATTCACTACTCCCTGACGACACGTCAGATGTGGGCATTGTTGGCAGCATCCCTTGGGCAGGGGGTTGTCAAACTCACACTGCCAGGTCCCTCCCCAGAGTTTCCGGCACAGTAGGTCTGAGATGCCACCTAAAATTTTACATTTTAAAAGTTCCCACATTCCACTGGTTTCATGGTTCCCGATCCCCCCCTCCAGCTGTTGGGCCCTGAAAAAGTTATGTCACTGCTTTCAGTCTCATTTCCTTGTCTGGAAGATAGGGATGAAGGTATTGGTACCTAACGGCAAGCGTGCCTGGGAAGATGAAGGCACTGATGCCTGGCATGGCCACCTGCAGACCATTTCAATTCTCCCTCCAGAGCACGAAGCTGCTCACCCCGGATTTTGAGCAAAACGATATTAGTAGGATGTTCTTGTTCACTCAGTTTTGATTCAAGCCCAAAAAACTGAGCACAGAATGACAGATGCCAAGAATGATAAACGCTAGTTACGAAGTAGAGTGCTAGATAAACTACTTAGAACTTGTAAGAGACGGACCAAGCACTTCTTCTAGAGTGACTCTACACAACGACCCCTTAAGGATGTTAAAAAAGCTTGAGCTGAAAGACCAAGAAGAACCTCTGGCTGTGGGGGTGCGCCTGAAGATTCCATACAAAGCAACCGACATGAGAAAGTATGCACACCCATGCTTTCCCCGGCTGGGTCCTAACCAAGCTGAGAGAACATCAACTCCAGATCACAGCAGTTCAAGCCAAGGAAGGCCTTCCGGGGCCTCACCTTGCCTCCCTGCTTTGTCTCCAACTCTGGAAGAACCAGAATCAGTCCCAAGAGAGGCTGGTTACCATGGAGAAGAGGAGTGCCAGACAGAGAAACGGAGAAGACGCCAGCCCGACTCCCACATCCTCACTGCTGCTTCCCATTCGCAGCAGCTGAACTTGGAGGAGGAAACAGCTCTAACCTCCGATAAAGTTATGAACTGTCATTATTACAATACGCTGGGTAATTTTGTTACTAAAATAAGACTTCTTTTATAATTAGAAATACCAGAAGACACTCTTATAAAGAATGCAGAAAAATAATGGACTTCCACTTAATTTCACCCAGGGGTAGGAAAAAAGCTAGTCCACACAGCATGTTTGATTGGGCAGTGGGGATGAAAACCAGCTGCTTTAGAGATGCACCCCTAAAATTTTGGCCACGTACATACGTTCCCCTATACATCCCACATCATCCAAGCATATTTTTTGGTTCTGAGATTTTGTTTCCTAAATAAATGATATTTATTGTTTTTAATATATACCAGATGAGGGAATATCTTTGTTTTAATGTCACTTTCAAGGAAAAGAAACACAATCATTTAGAGCAGCTCTCAGAACACCAAATACAGAGTCTTCGAAATACATATTCTTCAGTGTCTATTTGAATTATTAGGCAGACATGGAGCAATAAGCAAAATATGTTCTTTTTATAGTTCATAAATATAAAAGGCACTTGTTTAAAACACTAAGAAACTTAGCAGAGTCTAATCAACTACTGTTTTCAAGAAAAATGCTTTGTTGCTCTTAGCTTGTTTCTCAACCCAAATCATTACTCGTTTCTATTCTCAATCCTAAAAGATGCACATCAACCAACAAACATCTGAACTTTTCAATATATGGAGCAAGATTTATACTCTCTTTATGTTTTTCAATCACGTTTCATGGCCATGTGTGACATAGTGTAGGTGTATCATGAAGGATTAAGCCATAAGAAGTTAGGATTCGAGCACACTCTGAATATTTTTCAGTGGGCATGTCCTTGAGATCTGATTGCTCCCACATTATTTCCTGCTTGAGAGCATTCCAAGCTGCATTTTTCCATTAGTTTCTCAGACAATTTTGATTAAAAATCAAATGATATTTATTGTTTTTAACAAAAAGTATTCATTGTAGCTCCAATTCATCTTCAAACTGAGACATGTTTGTGCAAAACATATGTTTGTCTAGCTTCATAATTGAAATGACTACTTTTCCAATGAAAAGCAGTTCATGAGACTTCTAAAGTCAGATGAAATTCACAAACAAACAAACAAACAAACAAACAGTGATTCCCAAACTCAATGTGTGATTTTGGCAAATAGGTTTAAGAAATACCTTTTCACCTTGTTGAGCCCATCCCAACTCTACATCAGGACTTATCTGGCCATGAAAAAATTCCAAGAAATTCCTACTGCCTCAAAATAAGTAAGAACCATTTCTTTAAAGGCGCTACCCATCCTCATCCTCTCTCCTTAATTTGGGCCTAATGTAACATTCTACATCAAACTCATTGTTGAAGCCCAATAAATGTCACAGCCTCTTACATTACAAAGAACTAGAAGAAGGGTTATTGAGTTGGGATAAAAGTAATAGTATTAGAACTATAGAGTTCCAATCACTGATAACGAATTTCACCTCCAGAAATTTACTTTGTGATTATTGTAGAAGTATTCCACAGCTGCACATAAATTTTGATTATCACATTACATGGGAAAGTGATGTGTCAGGGAACTTGGGTTCTAATCCTGACGCTGCTGTCGTCCACTTGTGATACCTGGGATAGGTCGTTTATCTTTCCTGAGCATTAGAGCTAATAACAATACCTTACCCACTGGGCAAACCTGTTGAGAGAATCCAGCCAGTTCATAAAGTGGACAAAACAAAACAAAATCTGTCCTTGGAACTAGTCGGATTGAGTTGGAAACCAGGCTGTGCCACTTCAAGTCGTCTGACTTCCCCGTATCTTTATCTCTTCATAAAAAAAGAAAGAAGGGAAGGGAAGGGAAGGGAAGGGAAGGGAAGGGAAGGGAAGGGAAGGGAAGGGAAGGGAAGGGAAGGGAAGGGAAGGGAAAAAAGAAAAAAACAAACAAAAACGGAGCTGGCAGTAATTTAAAGTTTCCAGGGTCTTAACGGGATTAAATGTTAAAGATCTAGTACATAATGGGTGCTCAATAAATGGCAGTTGAATTTATTAATCATCTATGTGGAAATGGTTGGGGAATGTGAAGGGATATGCATATGCAAGTCATTGACACCACACAACATATTCACGTAGTTAGGCAAAGAAGGATTTCACTCAGGATAGCTGTGCTGCTGCATGTACTTCTACTCTTATCCTTTCCCATAAACTCTTTCTAGAAGGTCCACTTCTTAGTCTTTTAAAAACCCATGATTCCACTTAGTGTTGACCACGAAAACAATATCTGCCACTAGCTTAATACCTCCTTTTACAAACAAAGATGACTATTCATTTAATACAGTGTCATTACGAGCAAACATTTCCTTTCTTTAGCTACTTCCCTCGCAAGTTTCCAACTTAGGGAATCCTCACTTTCAAGCCACAGTGTCGTTCATAGTGAACCGCATGGACCTCTGTATTGTGGTTCCCACAGTTCTACAATCAAATGTTTATTTTTAAAATGAATCACATCGACTTCTAACCTCTAAACCAATCCTAAGAGCATGAATGATGACGACTCCCTAAAACTTGTAAAAATAATACTCTGCAAATGATTTTTAGCAGGAGCTGCAAAACACAACTCAAGCCAGTGCCCTTCTCTGTCTCGCCTGTTACAGTACAGAGCATTTGTAGGTTTCCCTGTGCCGGTAAAACATTGGAAGGAGGCAGCTTTTGTAATAGGATCATTGGCTAAAATGAAATGAGTCAATCTGATCAATAGAAATTGCTCACGCAGCAAAGAGCTCTTAATGGATCTTAATCTCCATTAGGCTGAGTTGGAGGAAGTTGCAAGGGAAGCTGCATCACATTTCAGCCATTTATAGTAGCATCGTGGTCCGTGAGCAGCTTTCAGGGGATGGAAGGATTCATCCTGGGGTGCTCTGGGACAACCATCAATGGGACGGTAAACTCTTGCATCATCGGTGTCCAGGAAATGCTCTGGGGGATACTCTAGAGGATTGTCTCCAAGGCTTATGAAAATTTTAGCAGGACTTCATGGCGGGTCAACCAGAAGAACATTAGCACATGAAGCTTTTCTGTCATGTGTAATTAAATGTGGTTTAGAATCCCTTAGACATGATTTATAAAACCAAAAGGAACAGTTCCAAGTTTGTTACCAGAGGCCCGTAAAGTGTGAGCTATGGGGACGACGACAGTATCAGGTTTTCCAGAAGTCGGAATACTTTGCATGTGACACATGGAAATATAAAAAAAACTCATGTTTGGCTACCCAGAATGTGGAAACTAAATGCCTCTCAATTTAATATATAATAGGGAAAGCTCCATGTGGAAATTTGAAAGAAAAGGAAAATTGCACACAATTTAGAAGACTGTCCATTGTATATGCACTTGGAAATTACAGCACAATATGTCCTAATTAATGCTGATTGAGTACTCTGATTTCAAAAATGGAAAAGCATAATACATGGACATCGCATTCCACATTCACGCACTCTCCCCACAAAGCCCTCGATGTCAGAGACCAAGATAAAAAAGCCAATAGCAGATTACCTTGCTGTTTTTTTCTTACTCTAAGTCAAACTTTATGATTATAAATTTCAAAGTCCAGAATTAATAAAAACTGCCTTGTGCTATGGCGCAAATAATTGATCTCAAAAGTTTGGTCCACTTAATTGGAAATGCGAGGGGATTTTTCTGTCCCATATCAATAATTTCAAATGCAGGTGCTTTCTTCTTCTAAGATTCTGTAACATATCACTATCGCTTCTGTCATTATAGCACTTCATTGCTACACATCATGATTGTTCATTTTCATGTCTGCCTCTCAATTTGATTGTGCCGAGATGAATTGTGAACCCTTTGAAAACCAAAATGTACCTTTTCATCATTTTACACTCTGTGCTTAAGACAATGCCGATATAAAACAAACACACAATACATTTTTATTGAATAAACGCAAAAACAAGTTATTTTCTATACCATAATCTTTTATTTTATAAAGACCTGAGAGACCTTTGGAGATATGTCAAAAGATCACCCCAACATGAAAAACTAAAATAGGAAAAAAAAAAAAAACAGAATTGTATATTTATCTGGGTACTTCCACAATAGAGAATATAATAACATCTATGAACTTTTCCAGTGTGCTACTTTATTATCTTCAGTTATGAATTTCAAAAA
>NW_011888880.1:641381-652036 GCF_000151845.1 Pteropus vampyrus | reverse complement strand
TAAAGCCTTTAACACAGTATCTGGTGAATTATAAGTACTATTCAGAGTTAATTTTATTATTATTGTGAAAGACAATGTCAACGAATACAAAATCTGGCATAGTCATGAGGTTAGAGGTTATGGTATCTTGCCATTAAAGCCAAAATCAGAATCACCAAGAATATTTTCATCATACATATCAATGTCGATGCAAACAATGTTGACCATGATTATGTCCTAATTCCCTCCCGTCTTCTTAATTTACATCAACTTGGTACAGTCAACAGACACACTGAATACGTAACTTACTCCCTACACACACACATACACACACACACACACTACAAGAGGATACACTTTATTTTTTTAATTCTGGTGATACATTTTAATTATCATATAAAATCGATTCATTTCCCAGTAACTTTCAGGAAATGCAAATCAGTATCAAACATCAAGCATAAAAGCAAACTCATTGAATTGAAAGGCATTTCCCAACATTAATTACATTTCAATTAACTCCATCAATTTTAAATAACTCCACACAATGCATCGGTTCTTTCAACTATAAGGAAATGTCTTTTACAGTTAATTTTATTCTGGCTCGCTCATCAGGATGTAGTTTCTTCCCGGACAAAATGGTCTGTTGGTAACAAATGCCTTGAAAATTGTTTCATGCTAAAATAAATTTCTTCATGCTGTATGGTACAGGACTCTAGGATCTCTGCCAAGTGGTAGTGCAAAGGCTTGAGAAGATTTAAAGCTCGTCTTTGGAAAAACCACTACCTTTACTACAGGTGCCCCTGCGGTCCCTGCCCAGGTTCAAGTGAAAATAAGAACTAGGTTCTTAAGGAACTAAATGAGAATATCCACTTTACCACCTACATACTTAGTACATAAAACATATGGTCCTGGGTCTACCACAGAAACACAGAACACCTGCTCTATATTTAAAGAAATTGATCACGATCTAACTGTAAGCTGGAACGTCACAATGGTTTGCCCAAGTCATCTGATATTAGAGAGAACATTCAAATGGGCATGCCAACTCTCACCTCAACGTTCCCTAAATCCTATCTCCATGTCAATACAGATTATCCAAAAAAAAAAAAATTACTCAGCCCTTGATGATGAATTCAATATTCTGCTAAGTTACAATGTTATGTTGCCATCTAAGCTTTTATAAGTCAGAACGAGAAGCACTGTTCTGAGAGTGTTTGTGGCTTTTACAAAATTATAATTGAAAAAAGTTTTCCACGTTTTCCAAAGTGCTTCGGAAAAGTACACACACAATAAAACAGTCCCTTTAATTCAGTTCAAAAGACGTTGCCAATGTATATATTCTCTTTGATCAGACAGTGAGAGCTATGTGCCTCAAGTGTCTCCCTACGTGACTTCGCTGTTAGGAGACAATGACATAAATTCATGAAAAGTGCCAGCACTGGGCATAGGAAGCACTCCCTTACACTGAGTTCCTATTATTAGCAAGTAATGGTTATAATTTCATCTTAAATGCCAGGTGACATTTCTTTCTTCTGTGGCTATAGATGGTCTCTCTGCTAATTTTATACTTAATTATCTTGTTTTGTATTATTTAATTGTATAAGCCACCTCAAAATAGACAAACCATAAGTTCAAATTAAAAATTTTAAAGTAAGTAGAAACTCAACAAGGCAATTGTGTTCCTAATAATGGCAGAGAGGTTATTTTAAACTTACAAATTAGAGTTGATAATAAAAGTACAAATAAGACTGGTTAAGAAGTATATTAATTTACATACCATTATGAGAATGTTTGCCCAACTTCAGTGTATAACTATAATTTTTAATTTAGAGTTAGGCATAGTAAAGCCTCAGCAGGTAAAAGTAATTGGGAGTTGCAGAGAAAGGTTAAGATAATGAATGAGAAGTTTAAACTGCAGCATATATAAATAACATAGTCATATTATTTTTAAAAACAGTACAGCAGAAGTCAAGTAAGTCCAAGTAGGAAGTGATGACAGGCAGAACCAAGGTCACAACAGTGGGAGGTAAGAGGTTTTTTTATTATTAAATTTATTGGGACAACATTGGTTAATAAATTTATATAGTTCGCAAGTGTACAATTCTATAATACATCATCTATATATTGCATTGTGTGTTCACCAGCCAAAGTAAATCTCCTTCTGTCACCATATATTTGACCCCCTTTACCTTTTTCTACCTCTTCCTCCGCTTCCCTTTTCCTCTAGTAACCTCTAAACTGTTGTTTGTGTCTATGAGTTTTTGTTTGTCTCGTTTGTTTGTTGCTTTTGGTTTTATATACAACATACGAGTGAAATCATATGGTTCTAGACTTTTCCATCTGACTTACTTCGTTTAGCGTGACCATCTCAAGATCCGTCCATGTTGTCGCAAATGGCAGTATTTCATCTTTTCTTATGGCTGAGTAATAGTCCACTGTATATATGCACCACATCTTTTTTATCCAATCATTTATTAAAGGATATTTTGGTTATTTCCTTGTCTTGGCCACCATGAATAGTGCTACAGTGAACACATGGGTACATGTGTCTTTACGAATAAATGTTTTCAAATTTTTAGGGTAGATACTCAGAAGAGGGGTTGCTGGGTCATATGGTAATTTGAGTCTCATTTTTTTTAGGAAACTCCATTCTGTTTTCCATAGTGGTTGTACCAATTTTCTTTTCCACCAGTGTATGAGGGTTCTTTTTCCCTCACATCCTCTCCAATACTTGTTATTACTTGTCCTGTTGATGATAGCTATTCTAACAGGTGTGAGGTGGTATCCCATTGTGGTTTTGATTTGCATTTCCTTAATAGCTAGTGAAGTTGAGCATCTTTTTATATATCTGTTGACCATTTGTATGTCTTCTTGGGAGCAGTGTCTGTTCAGATCCTCTGCCCATTTTTTAATTGGATTTAATTTTTAGTTGTGCTGAGTTCTTTATATATTTTGCATATTAGCTTCTTATCAGAGGTGTTATTTGCAAATGTCTTCTCCCATTCGGTTAGTCTCCTCTTTATTTCGTTGACAGTTTCTTTTGCTGCTTTTTAATTTGATAGAGTCCCGTTTATTTATTTTTGCTTTAATTTCTCTTGCCTTTGAGGTCAAATTCATAAAATCCCCTCTAAGACTAAGGTCCATAAGTTTAGTACCTGTGTTTTCTTCTATAAATTTTATTGTTTCTGGTCTTATATTTAGGTCTTTGATTCATTTTAAGTTAAATTTTGCATATGGTGACAAATAGCAGTCCAGTTTCAGTCTTTCGCATGTGGCTTTCTAATTTTCCCAGCCCCCTTACTGAAGAGGCTTTCTTTTCTCCATTGTATGTTTTTGGCTCCTTTGTCAAAAATTATTTGCCCATATCTATATATGTGGGTTTATTTCTGGGTTCTCAATTCTGGAAGAGTTTTAATAAACACAATGCAGTGTGTGGGGAGCAGGAAGCTCAGTGTCCTTGCTTTGAACTCTAAGGGGCAACAGCAGGAAGACCCAGTAGCGTGGGCTGGTTGAAACAGAGATGGAGGCATTCCCAAATTCCTGGAGAGGGCAGTCTCTACCCAGGCTGAAAATACAACCTTTTGAAGACATTACATGAATTCTTTATAATTTTGCTCCCATTTCGGTCACTAAAAATCATCCCGGAATCATGGGCTATTGAAGCAGGAAGGAACCCAATGGACCACACAGCCAGAACTTTCATTCTGCAGCTGAGAAAACTGCAGTTCAGAAAGGTTACTCAGGGCCACACAGCTGGCCAATTAAAGAGCCAATACTTAATGTCAGGGTTTCTAACTCTCAGTTCAGTACTCTACACCCTGCTGCATGCCTATGATGGGATGATTAGAAGTCCCTGTTTGTCTGGGATGATGCTGATTTTAAAGCTGAAAATCTCATATCCCAGGAAACCACTCTGTCCCAGGCAAACCAGGAGGGTTGCTCATCCTAACAGAGAAGTGAGTTATTATTCAGAGTCTCATAATCTTCAAAAGAGTAATTTTCATGGCTCATCATGGCAAAAATTCACCATGCATTAGGTTGGCCAAAACAACTCCGGAATAAAGAGTAGGCTTAATATTAAGGAACGGCGTTACCGTGGTAGAGGGGAAGAGTAAGGAACTCTTCATCTTCCAACTGCACTGGCAACCGGAATGCCTGCCACTGGTCCCAGGTGACGCTACCAAGGCCCCTCTCCCTGTCCCCATCATATGATGGCTACTAGATCACTGGTGAAATTTACAGACGGTCGCCTTTTCCCAATACCAGTTACAATCCAGAAAAATATTCCAAAAGGTAAAGACAGAGGGGGTTCAATACCAGACAACTTTGCCTCCCATTCTCATTCTGGAAAAGTGTGTGTTGGCCTAGAGAGCATCTGGCAAAGAGTCATTCAAATTTTAGAGATATTAAAGTAACTGCTTCTCCCCAAAGTCATCCGGAAGCAAAAAGTAAGCCCTCTTGAACATTTTGGTTGGAGCAAAGTGGAAAGCAAACCATTGCAAGGTCATTTTGCTTTCTTTGGAGAAAAAGGCACAGATGACGTCTAGAAAAGAAGGCCTGCGTCACCCAGCAGCAAGAGGCTCTCAAGCAAAGGACTGGGATTCCCACCCCGAAAGTCTTTCTGGGTTCGGCTTGGGTCTGACTTGCCCATCCTCATGAGTCCTGCTGGCGGGCGTGTGCCCCGGAAGCTCAGCCTCCTGTCCCTCCAAGCCACTGCGCGCATCAGAGGCGAGCAGTAACAGCCACGTCACCCGCGCATACACTTTCAGCCGTCCTGTGGAGGGCATCGGGGGTTTTAATTTCAGATTAAGTTGCCTTGACTTTGTAAACAAGAAATGATCATGGAGAAGACAGACAGTGAGGAGAAGAGCATGCGGTCCTTGCGCTCGACTCACCATCTACTGCGAAAACCCTCCTTTTCTGGAGAAATGGGTCAGTGGTTGTTTTCTTTGTCCTTTCCTCCCGTTTGATTTTGTTCTGAAGGAGCTTGCGAAAAGAGAATATTTGTTGAATAAATTCCATTCGCATTAAAGAAAGCACAATATCTTACTTTTTACTTTTTTTCTAAACTTAGTTTACGTGAAGCTAAAGGGCAATCATGCCTTTTATGTAAAAGTTGCTTTTCCTAGGAAAGTTAGTAGTTCCTGGCAGTGCGTCAGCAAAGGTGTAGCTTCCTTTAAATTTCCTTTTCTGAAAGTCAGTGGGAGCCTGCAAAACACCAAAGGTGTGAATGAGCCTGATTCAAAAGAACATAAATTATAGCTAATGCACTTGCTGTAGATTGGAGAGATGAAATTACACTTTCATTCGGAAGCAGCCTCTGGCTCCAGACCCCCAGATCACAGTAAATCTCCCGTGTAAACACTTACACCTCTGAGGCTTCTCGATTGGGTCAGGGCCCCAGAGGCTCCTGCCTCCCCTGCTTCTGCAGAGTGACTTTCCCACTTGGCACATGACGTGATGCATCAACATGTTCTCATGTCTATTGGTTTAGCTTTGTATTGCTGTGGTGGTGGTGGCTGGATTTGTTTTGTTTTGCTTTAGGAAGTCTCTCTGGAAAAAATGCTGGACTTAACATTCGAAGACTTGCATTCAAACCCCAGTACTACCACTAATTGCCTTGAACTTGAGCAATTTCCTGAGCCTCTCTGCATGTCAGTTTCCCATCTAGAGAATGGCAGTAATGACACAATTATACAACTTTACGAGAGAACTCCCACAGCACACCACAGCACAGCAAGTGCTGACACACAGTAGGTGCTCAGATATTTATACAATGCTACTGAAAAACAGCCACCTGAATATCACATATTTTTTGTATCCACCACAACAGGTCAGTAGACCAGGGCTCAAAACAAGACTTTGACCTCAAATTCATTTCGATCCCATAATAGCTACCACCTATTGAGCACCTGCTATGCTAAGTATTTTTGAATACATTGTCTTAATTCTCATAACAACTCTATGAGGCAAATATTATTACAGCTATTTTGCAGATGAGGAAAATGAAGCTTGGAAAATTTAAACAGATTTCTCAAAGTCACACAACTAGTAAGTAGTAGGGCTGGGACTAGACTAACCCTGCTTCATCTGCTTCACACCGCCCCCCAATACAAGCAGAAAAAGCCTTAAATACACCCACACGCACACGCGCACGCACACACACACACACACAGACCTAATCATATTCCAGAATGTTCCCCACTCTTATTCAGGACTCAGAGGGTTAAAGGGAAGATGACAAAATAGCATAAACAGCTGGTTCCAAGGTGCTAGTTGCTCTTCTGTGATACCATTTTGTTTGTGCTCTGCAGCTGTACCAGAAAGTTTTTGTTCTCCAAAGAAAATACTGAACTGAAAAGATAATTGGTATTCAAGACACACATGTTTTCTACCAGCAAATAAGAATAAAGCACAACAGTATTCTTGAAGGATGCTGATTTTTTTTTGTGTTTTGCAATTCTGCATTTTCAAAAATGACATCTGTTTCGTGAGTGACTAAAAACTCTAGAGGAAAAATTTGTAAAAGGAAATAAAATTGTGTTTCTGAGCATTTTACTCCTTATTGCCTTCAAATGATAATCGTTTAGTCGGCCCATTTTCCCCAAAACATTGTCAAGGCAGAAGTTTTTCCATTTCCTGCCTGCATCTCTGACAGGTTGGAAATAATGTTCCAGTGGCAAGTGTTTTAAAAGTTTCTTTTAGCGCTTTTGCCCATGTATCAAATCATCCTTTCCTTTGCGCAATCGAAAAAAAAAATTATGCCTTCTAGGAGCATAAATGAATATAATGCATTGCATTTATATCATGTGCATCTAGGAGGAACTCGAAAGTATTTTACTGTCTTCACTTTTCCAGGCCGTTTATTTTTTGCCGGCACGTCAACAAATACAAAAGTTTAAGGCAGCGATTTCTTAGTCATTTCATCTCTTTGATTTATCACTTCCTGTTCCATAAATTTCTTGTCTCCATTTTGCACAAATAAAAAGATGCAGTAACTCACATAGTTTGTCAGCCAAATCCCAGTTTTAGAGAAGAATGAATATTAACTAAGGCCATCTAAGGGAGTCCCCACGGAAAATAGTGCGGTGTCATGTTGAACCCCCACCCTCCCAAATCTGGACATGGCCCTTTGCCAGAATCACCCTCCTAACCCCACCCTACCCCCAAAACATGACAGCTTCCACGTTATAACTGGCAGAATCAGCACCCTTCGTGGGGGCAGAAACTGGACTGCAGGTGTGAGTCTTTCTACTCCTGCCTTTGCCTAAAATTTATGAAGCCATACATCACAGAGGGATGAAATATAAATGAATCTCTCTGGGAACTTTCGCGAGGCAGAAATCTTCCAAGTTGTCTTGACGATTTAGTTCTCATTTATCTAGTCCCATAATTCACAAACTGTAAACTCTGTTTGTTCTATGCTTCTTTCTCAAAGTTTATGTCATTTTTGTTGTGATATCTCTGTCATATGCACTTCAACTTTCTTTGGATTTCAGGCGTTGACCAGCCAAGCACACTTTTCTCCCCTGCACTGTCCTTCTGGCCCTTTAGCATCTCTCGACTTCATGTCTCCTCTCTGGAAGTACTTAGCAGCAAGTCCCAGACTGCTTCAAGTATAGGATGGCTCTCCCGTTACAAGCTCGGAGACACCAAAGCCACAGGTGATCTGCCTAGGACAAAATAATATACCTCATTCTAGGAGGTATATTATCAAAGTCCTCACCAGCAAAAGCCAAACAGAAAGCTATTAACCAAATGCTGCTCACAGATACAGAAATTTAAATACAAGTAATAAAAGACAAGTATACTTGTCTGGAAACTTACAGGCAGAATAGTTCAGCCATGCCTGATGATCTGTGATACCTACATCAGGCATCATTCTCTACCTTTCGAACAGCTCCTCATGTCACCAGAGTGTCCCATCACATTATAACACAGACTCCACTGCTCCCCATCACAGAGGTATGCCTCCTCACAGACTTGCTCTGTTGTAGAAGCCTCTGTGACTGGAAGCTCTTGCGTAGCCTGAAGGACAGTCCTCACATGTCCAAAGTGGAGCAGGGTTGTGGGTCACAGATCTATTTTTTAAGTCACAGTTAAGCATGAAAAAAAACTAAAATGGGCACAGGGTCCTTGTCCACTGTGTACGTATATTACCTCATGCATAGCTTCTTTCTTTAGACAAGATGGTCTGAGGCCATTTAGACAAATTCAGGTTTTGAATATTTTTATTCGCTCTTTTTGCTTCCCACTGCTTACATCCTTTTTTTTTTTCATTTTGTATAGCAAAATTATTTTTCTCAGATGTTGCTAGATTTTTATTTATTTTCCTCTAAGATTTGTCTATTATTCTTTCATACTTACATGTTGCCACTTTTTTCAATTTGCTCATCTTTTCTTCATCCTCATTTCTTATGGTGAACTTAGACTCTTCCATATACATTCCTACTTGAATATTGATCATGACTAAATGGTAGAGTCTCCCCTCACCTTTTCATATTTTATTAGACCCTCGAAGTCCATTGCAAATGCGAATCCTTCATCTAGCTGTCTGAGATATCACTAACCAATGACGATGTCTTCACTTGGGAACTGTCCAAAGCATCATGGCATGAACCATAATTAGATGCGCTATGTTTTCCCAACTAGAAACCTCTGACCTCCCATGAGCAGTAAGCACAGAATTAGCAAGCATTCAGTAAACATTTGTCAGATTAAACACAAGTCGCCAGAGAAGATTTAAAAATATGGACATGCTTAAGAAACTTTTATTTATTCATGCGTTTCTTGAGCAATGTTTACGAAGCACCTAAACTTCTGTGCTAAGCCCAGGGGAAACGAAGACACGTATGTCACAATCGCTGTCCTCTCAAATATGGAAGAAAGAACACAAATATGAACAAAGAAGTGCGCAAATGTGCCACTACGTTCTGTGTAGAAATAATTAAAGGGAACATCAGGAGCACAATGGAGAGAGAGAGGTCAATTCTACCCTGATTGAGGATTAACTTCTTCGAGGAAGCAATGCTTCAGCTGGATTTTGAAAAAAAAGCAAAAGGGAGAATGTTATGGACAAAGGAAGCCATCTGAGCAAAATCAGGATGAAATATATACAACATGCAAATATCCTAATTCAGTAAGTATGAGATAGGGTCTAGGGATGGGCCTCTTTAACAAGCATCCCTTAGGTAATTCTGAGGCAAGTGGACCCAGAACCATTTTCTGAGAAGTATCTCTCCACATCGTAGTGTTTGAAGGACTTACACAGAAACATTTGACAGTGGGCAAAATGCCCCATTTGGCTCGGTGAGAGAGAAGATCCACATTCGTATGAAGGGTCCACATCTCTAGCTGAGTGAACCTTCCAGAATATGAATCCAGTCATGTTACCTCTCAGTTTATAATCCTTCGATGATGCCCCACTGCCCAGAGAAGAGAGCCCAAGGCTTTGGTGGAGCATCACTGCCCTCACATAAACTGTCCTTCCTCCCTGGCCTTGCTTCTGACCTCAGTGCTCAAACTGTACCTTACTGTTATATTAAACTCCATGCCTTCTGCTGATTCTTATAATTGTGATGAAGTTATTAAACTTTAAAGCATACAGAAAAGGCCTTCTACTGATAGCCAATTAAATAAGTTTATTGTTCTTATAGAAGCGTAGGATCGATTTAAGCGTTCAGAGTGAAATACCAGACCACTTTCTTTTGTCTGCAGAATGTTAAATTGTCCCATAAATATAGTTAAACCAAAACAGCTCCAAATGGGGAGAGAATGTTAGAACATATCCCGTGAAATGATAAGAATACAGAAGCAAAAAGCAGCCTGATCCTACATCCCTAATAAAAACACATACACGCGCATATATGCCCCCTACCAGGCACTCACAGGCGTATGTACACACACACATGCATACACACGCGCACACACACACACACAGATGCCTCAGACCACTGGAGGGCATCCTGAATCTGTGCATCACCAACATATTCAGTGATAAAGACATTTTCTTCCTGGCACATCCGAGAGAGAAACTGAGAGCAGACATCTCGTAAGATAAGGCACATTCCCCCTTCAGAAGCACATGCTGCTCTGGCAAACACAAATATCACTCACTCACACACGCATGTACTCAAGCCTGTGCATAATTCTCTTGACAACTCCAACTTAGAACATTAGCATATGAATGCCGAGGCTTACAGTGATATTCACCCACCAAATGGAGTTTATAATATAAATGCAATGAAAAGTAACTGAAAGATTACTCTGCTTTGAATTGAGTCTGTCAGAGCCTGTATGTAAAAACGTATATGTAATATCCGTGTAGCACTCAGTGTAAATATATTCTTTCTATGTGGAGAAGAGCTGAGATGGTTAGGACAGTACTAAATTTATATCTCCTTCCCAAATAACGCATAAAATACATGGCTCCAATGTCCTAGTTTTATGCATGTACATCTCCCTCTCTTTCCAATATTTCGCATGTATTAGGCCAAATGTGATCTTTTTCAGGGTCCCTCTGTCTTCATTTTATTTCCCTTAGCCGTCCTTTTCCTAGCTGCCAAGAATTATCCACAACTCCAGGAGAAAGATTTTACAATTGTGTCTGTAATCTACTCAAATAAGAACCAGGAATTATGTGACAGGTCTTTCCCAGCAGATTATAAACTCCTTAA
>NW_011888880.1:638498-640106 GCF_000151845.1 Pteropus vampyrus | reverse complement strand
GGCTATGGCAGCCAGAGGAGCCAGCAAGTTCTCAGCGTGGGAAACTCTAAGACCACTGAATCAGTCAAAGTCTGGCAGAAAACAGAAAGCAAACTCAGAAGGGAACTGAAGAGAATTTAATGAAGGGACTGAATATAGTGGCTGAGGCAAAATAAAAGGAAACAACAGGAGATACATAGCCAAGGACAAGTAACAGGAGAAAGATACTACCCAAAACAGCAAAAATAACAAATATTTTTTACCAAAACTGGATGAGAGCCGGAGCTATGGAAAACAGCACTCTTGACAAGATATGTAGTTTTGGAGGAAGCCACTACCAAGAGAGCAGATTCCAGAAGCAATGGGTAACTCAACCTACACCTCTCCCTCCTCCTGCCCTTTAATCTCCTGCCCGTCTTTCACTGGTCAGATCCAACCAGAACACAGAAGGCGTGGAGTCCTCCACTCGCACCACGCCCGATGTATCACGAGATGACCACGGTACCACTGATCAAAATGGAGAACTGTATACGGAAAGAGTTGAGATTTGAGAGTCATGGAAACAATAAATTTACTACTGAATTTGTGAGCTTGAGATGCCTGCGGACCACCTGATTATGAATCTCCAGAAAGTTGTTCGAAATAGGAGCTTGGCATTCAGAGGGACAAAATACACCTGAAGATAAAGTAATAATCAGCTCAAAATAGTTATTAAAGTCATATGAATGTGTAAGATATGCCAGATGAAGTACATAGAGAAACAAAAGGGTAAAGTTAAAAGTCCAGCTCTGACAGAGTAGGGGCACGATGGTAGAGGGAGGGTGGGAAGAGCGAAAGAACAATAGAGAAGTCAGAAGAGAACCAGAGAAGAGCGAAATCTGGACATTCAGGGAAAAGAGTGTTTCACAAAGTTAATCACCAGTGTCAAATGTGATAGATCAACAGGAAAAGAAATGACTGAATTTGGTCATTAGAAGTCCATTGCTAATCTGCATAGGTACAAAATGTTGTCCTCCAAGAGGCTCCTACAGCTGGTATTATTTAACTAAACAATTTTTAAAATCTGTTCATGATACATGTTGATGACTCCATGTCGAATAGAATTAGTAATAATTTAAAAGACAGTTTAGAAGGTTAAAGTAAACAGTTTGTTCAAAAATACACACACATAGATACATACATAGATACATACACACATACATACGTACATACAAATGAGACAAGCACAGAGCATACACATAGCCACCAAACATGAGTACGTAACTATGGGAGATGACTAGATAAGCATAAGCAGAAAAATAAGAAAACTATTGTGGACTCTGTAGATAGGTGATTCTATCATGTAACACGTAGGACATTGCAGACGTGTCCTTCCCTTCGGTTATTTATAATCTATTTTTTTTCCAAATTTTCCAAACATTTTAAGTTTAATTTCTCTGCCTTATTTGAATTTTACTCAAAATAACTTGTTCTTGGCAAACTTTAAAGGCCTGGAGTGTTTTTTCTACGTTTTGAAGACTGACAGGGAAGGTGGAGAGAGAAGAGAAATGGAGAAGAAAAACGGGGATGCGGCATAAACGTGACAGAGATGCCAAGCGTCCCTTGCCTCTTGGAAGCTGAGATTTACTT
>NW_011888880.1:628121-637598 GCF_000151845.1 Pteropus vampyrus | reverse complement strand
AACTTCTCCAGGAAAGTATACCTAAGCTACCAGAAAATGTTGGAAATCTGGAAAGGGAAATTAAAAGGCCATGTGCTTCTTAAATTTATTTCCTGAACCTTCAAGTATGGAAATGAGGCAAGAAGTGAAAAACAGCAGGTCAGGTTCCCACTTCTCCTATTGAAATGTTATCGCAATTTAAGGCACTGGAAAAGGGGCACGCCTGTGATATGCTAATGCCTTCGAACCTTCAGACTGGGAAATGTGAGTTTTTAGAATTTGGGAAACGTTCATTAAAACCTTCGCCCAAGAAAGAAGTTCATTGTGGTCTCTAATGTAAACCGGGCCCTTCCTCATCCTTGCCCATGTCCTATTCTTTATGATTCAGTAACTCTCTCTGCTGTTTTGTCTTATTTTCTCCCACAAGCCTAGTTTTATACTAGCTTCCTTGTGATTATTATTATTTTTTTTTTTGCCTTTGAGTTTTTGAAGAGAGAACTGATCGTCATAGTCACCTTTAGTTCCCCACATTCTAACACTCTACCTATTAGGATTTTAATGGTTTGGGGAACTATAATAGAAGATATGATTTTGTAAAGACTTCTATTAGGGTAGAAATTGCTGCCTCGGCCACATTTTTTGTTTTTTTTGTTTGTTTGTTTTTTTACATTCCATTATCATAGAAAAGAGTGGTATTATAACCTGTTAATACGTATTCATTTGAGCAAAGGTCTATGCTGTTTTCGAAGCCCTGATTTCTTAGCTTTCCAGAAATGAGACATGCTTTCTTCTAATCTTTCATTGTATCCTTAGTTGGGTCCTCTTCATCCTTCTAAACATTGATGTTCCTAAGATTGCAGCCATGCACAAGTACGTTTCTCACTCTACGCACTATCCCTCTATAATCTTACCTAAAAGTGTGTGTGTATGTGTGTGTGCACATGTGTATGTGGTATGTTATCAAGTCTAAAGCTCAAGGAATTAAAGGGTTTGAGAAATAAGTTTGAGAAGAGTTATTTTAAAGAACTGAAGTTAAATCGGGTGTATTTCCTCTAGCAACAGAAGAATTATACTAGAAATCAGTAAAAAATATAATTAGAAAATTATCAAAAATTTGAAAAAATTAAACACATTTAGATAACCATAAGTCAAATAAAAAGCAGACAAATTTCCTGAAAACTCAAGTTAATAAAATTGTCAGCATAAAGAAGAATGAGGAAATCTGAATAGAAACTGTTCTTATTTTAAAAATTAAATGTGTAATTTGAAACCTTTCTACAAAGAAAAATCTATGCCCAAATGGATTAACTAGTGCATTCTTCAACATCTAAGGGAGAAAAAGCACCAATTGTACTCTGAGCCAGAAAATAAAATATTAGGAAACACTATCCACTGCAACTTAAAAGGCCAGTATAAATTTAATACCATAATCTGCCAAAAAATTAAAAGAAAGGAATGTCATAGGTCAATCTCTCTTATAAACATGTGTAAAATTCATTTATATTAGCAAATAAACTACAACACTATATAAAAAAGAATAAATCATGACAAAATGAGGTTTATATCAAGAATACAAGGTTGGTGTAACATCATAAAATTAATCAGTAAAAACCACTATCTCAACAGAATAAAAAAGAAAAATTAGGTTGTCATTTAAAACATCTGACAAAATTAACTTTCCCAAAAATTCTATTAAATTTAAAAACTGAATGAAGTCAAAAGAAGTCTTAGCAACTAGTGATAATATAATAATATAATGTGAAAAGTACATTTTCAAAAAACTAATCATAATAATGATGAAATGTTGAAAGTGTTTTCTGAAATAAAATATGAGACAATATCTCTTATTGCTTTAGTTCAATGATGCGCAGTAGGAATTGACTAATGCAATATGGCAAGAAGAAGAAATATACGTATGAGACTTTTAGGAGAGTAATAAAACACTAATTGTTTAAAGACAAATTATTATATATGTAGAATATCTAAAAGAATACACAAATAAACTATAATTAATAAGTAAATTTAACAAGGTAACTAGACATTCAATAAACAAAATTCAATTGTATTTCTAAATGTTAATAATAGAAAATTAAATTTTAAAAGTAATATCACTTATATTGGCACCAAAATACTCAAATACCTAGCAATAATTTAATAAGAAGTATGTAAAAATATACCCAGAAAACTATAAAACTTTACTGAGATAAATTAAAGAAGATCTAATTAATGGCAGACATATATGAATTAAAAGACTCAATATGGTAGAAATGTCAATTTCTTCAAATTGATCCATAGACTCATGTAACCCCAGTCAAAATCCCAGAAGAATTTTTGTGTGGATATTGACAAGTTAATTCAAAATTAAAGTCCAAAGGGCTAACAATATAAACGTAACCTTGAATAAGAACAAAGTTGAAGGATTCACCTTACCATATACTAAGACTTATTAAAAAGCTACAGTAACTAAAATATTTGTGGTAATGACACAAAAATAGACAAATAGACCAATAGAAAAAATAAAAAATATAGAATCATATGTACATATACATAGTCCCTTGATTTATAATAAGGTGCCATGGCAGCACAGTGAGAAAAAGGTTGTCTTTTCAATAAATGGTGCTGGATCAATTTTATATTCATATAGGGAAAAATAAAATTGGTCTTATCTCATAGTCTACATAAAAATTAATTCCAAATTAGTGGTCCTAAGTGTGAAAGGTAACATGAATAAATTTCTAGGAGACAACATAGAATATTACCTTTATAATACTGAGGTAAGCAAAGTTTTCTTAAACAGGATACACAAAATATTTACCCCATTTTGAAACATTTCACTTTTTTTAAAATTAAGAAATTTATTCATTAAAGTCTCATAGAGTATAAAAATGTAAGCTACATTGTGAGAAAATATAATTGCAATAAATATATCAAAAGACTCATAACCAGAATATATAAAGTATTTCTACAAATCAATTAAAATGAAGAGACAATACAATTTTTCTAGGCTGGAAAAACTACAACAGGGATTTTATATAAGAGGATATACAAGTGGCACAACATTATAAGCAATCAAGAAAATGTGAATTAAAACTGTAAGATACGTCAGCCAAAATGGCAGAGTAAGGACCTATAATTATAAAATTTTTAAAATTATAAAATTATAAAAGCAGTGAGAACAAGGGAAAATGTTAGAATCATCATTTTCAGGACTCTGGTAACAAAATACAGCAAACCAAGGAATTCTTATTTAAGAAAAATAGGTGTATCTTATTTTTTTAAATGTGAGTTATATTGTGTTTTAACTTTTCTATCTCCATACTCCCTACTCTGCTCTGTGGTAATCTTGAAAACCTATAGCCCACAATCATGGTAAAAACAACAACAACAACAACAACAAAAAAGCCCTAGTAGTCTGGCAGACTCTGGCAGAAGCAGAACAAGTTTGGAGGTCTTACAAAATTCCATACCCAGGTAATTGTCATTATTTAACGTCTCTGGTGGTTCACTAGAACACCTCACTCTCAAAGTTATCTTTATTTTACCTGGCTTAAACAGCCTTCTTACAAGGAGTATTTACTAAAATAACAGAAGCAATTGAATATTGTGGCTTCTTAAATGGTGAATAACATTTGGAGAAAACAAAAGGCTAACTGAAAGGTTAAAAAGGAAATCTCAGACATGAGATGTTCGTGCAGAACTTTGATGAAGTTCAACATATTCTGGGAATCTAGAAGTCTATATGAAAGCATAGAGCTGTACACATGCTCAGAACTGCATGCATGCTCAAGAAAGACCTGAGAAAGTCCTAAGCTATCACCCTCTGGCTAACCTTGTGTCTCTGTATAAGCAAGAAGGGACAGCTAAGGAAGAGTTGCAAACTTCCTGGCTGAGTGTCAAGGGCATGTCTCAACACACAGACACACAGACACACAGACACACAGACACACACACACACACACACACACACACACACACACACACACACACATCCCTTCGGCAAAGACTGGGAGACATTGGTTCCAGGCAATTAAGGAAATCTCTGTCCAACTATAAGCTGACCGCTAAGCTAATTTAGCAGAAACTTCAGTGGCTACACACAACAAAGAACACAAACTTTACAGCGTATCAAAGCAAATAAGTCACTAAACAATAAATAGCAACAAGAACAGGAAACAGCCACAACTATATAGTAGTAACAACAAGATAGTAACAAGAACAGGAAACAGCCACAACTATAAACCCTAGGGAGAGGAGAGAATTTGATTTCCAGAGTTGCCACATTATATTATTTTAAATATCCAGTTCTAAAAAAATAATTGTAAGACATGCAAAGAAACAAAAAAATACGGTCCATATACTGGGAAAAAGCAGTAAATAGAAATTCTCTGAGAAGACCAAATGTTGGACTTATTAGACAAAAAACTTTAAATCAGTTATTTTAAATATTATTGAAGAACTAATGAAACCATGTCTAAACAACAAAGGAAAGTAAAATAATGATATATCGCCAAATGGGAAATATCAATAAAGCACTAGAAATATATTTTTTATATAACCAAATAGAAATTCTGGAGTTAAACATTATAATAATCAAAATGAAAAATTCACTAGAGGGGCTCGACTACAAATTTGTGCAGGCAAAGGAAAGAATCAGTGATCTTGAAGATAGGTCAATTAAGATTGTCCAGTCTGAGGAACAGAAAGAAAAAGGAAAATAAATAGTCTTAGATACCTATGGTGTACCATCAGGCATTCCTGCATATGCCTAACGGGAGTCATAGAAGGAGGGGAGAGAAAAAACAGAAAAAAATATTTGAAGAAATAATGGCCTCAAACTTTCTAAATATGATGAAAAATAAAAAGAATATGAAAGAGCTCCCATTAGCCAAATCTGGGACAATTTAACCATCAAAATAATTAAGTACAGTAATTAATTATAGACCATTGCAAAAATAAGAATTCATGAGTCCATATTGATAACAAATTGGTAACTAAGCAATAGATAGATGAGAGAGAGAGAGATAACAGATAGATAATAGATAGATGATAGATAGATAGATAGATAGATAGATAGATGATAGATAGATGATAGGTAGATAGATGATAGATAGACGGATGAGAAAAGAGAGTTCTTGTTTACAGTACAGTTTCAAGAGCCAACAGGTCTGTAATTGAAAAAAAAACTTTTTAATTATAAAAATATGATTTAAAAATAGCCAATCGGCAAATGTGGGGGGAAAGGTAGAGTTAGAAAATCATGATTTAGCACCTTTGGGGTAAAGGTTGTTTTAAGAAAGAATTATCAATGAATGCTAAATATATGGGGGTAATTTTGATGAGGACCAACCACAATATTTGTATAACCTTAGAGTTTCTCCTTACAGATGTCTAGCCGTGGTTGAGAAGTGAAAAAAAATAATAACTATACAGTGACAAAATGGATAACACCTTTACACGGAAATAAAAACTAGTGTATCAATGAGGTCCAGATAGCCATACTCCGGAAGTGATACCCTCAGATATGGCATCTCTTCTATTCCACCCTGACATGTAAAACTTGCTTCTAATAATGAAGAAGCATCGGGCAATCCCCAAATGAGGAAAGTTGTATTAAAAGAGAGGAAAGGATGCTGAATTATTCAAAAATGCCAATATCATAAATATAAATAAATAAAACCTGTGAAAATTATCCAAATAAAAGTAAGTTGAAACATAACAACTAAATGTTACAACTAAATGATCCCAGCTTGAATTTTTTAATGGAAGGAAACAAAAATTCAGTAAAGTACATTATTAAAATATGGAATGAAATTGAAATATGGACAGTAGATTAGGTATACTAATGGCATCAATGTTAATTCTAAAATTGATAATAGAATCAGAGAGAGAAAATAAGAGATTGATGATAAATGATAAAGCAAATGAAAGCAAATTGTGTAAAACAGTAAAAAAAGGTAAATCTGGCTAAGGTGTACATCGATAGTCTACGTATTATTTCTATTGTCATAACTTTTTTTGAGCTTCAAATTATTTTCAAATAAAAAGTTTCAAAGAAATGAAAATAAAAATAAAATTAATAACAGTTATAGGAGTAACTAACATTAATCGAGGGTCATGTTCCAAAAATTCTTTAAATATTCTTTTAATTTTTATGACATTGTCCAAATGATTTAACAGGATTAGGAAAGTTTATCCTTGGCTCTTTTTACTCAAAATTTTATTTAATGCCTTGGTTAAATAAGTAAAAAGAACACTGATCAAAGTTCTTCATATAAAAAAAAAATGTGTAGAACACACACACACACGTGCGCAATGATTTGCATATATAGAAAATCTATGTAAGTTCATTCAAGTAATATATAGTTAAAAATAAAATTTTAAAAATTGTATGGCAGAAAACTGGAAGGGATATATAATATGATCAATAAAAGACTCATTCGTTATTATCCTAATATTCTGTAATCCTCAGCAAAAGCCTTAAAGACAAAATTTAACATTGAAAAATATAAAATCCTGTGTTTTGGTTGACGAAATCAGTTGCATGTTTAAGATAGAGAAAATAAGCTTGAAAATAGGCCTTATGAAAAACAAAGAAATCTTGTGACTACAAGTTTATAGTTGTTAATGGTCGAACAAACGATATCCATAGGTGTCACGAAATAAGATGATATAGTCTTAGAAAGCATTTATAAAGTACAGCAGCTACATCTAGAGGAGTAAAACTTTCCACTGTCACACACCAGAGTTGTTGATTTCTGGGAGCCACTTTTCAAGAGAAGCAATGACAAATATTAGAGTATCCACAGGATAGAAGGCATCTAGAAACCATTTTTTCGCTAAATACCAAGTATTCATCCCATGTTCAACATTTTTCTAGGAAGATTAAAATGAGCCCATAGTCTCTGCCTTCAAGGAGCCACACTGCCCTCCTCGGGGCTCTTCCCGCTCAACCCCCACTAGCAGGCTCAGTCCCTCCCCAGGCTCTGATCTCATCCTCTCCAAGGTCGAGTTAGCCCACCTGGTGCTGCTGTTGTAACTCTCTTCTCCTCTGCTAGGAGTTAGGCTCCTTCTAGGTACAATGATTAAAATCCTAAGATTCTTGCCTATTCTGTACTTTCTCTAAGGCTGATGTCTAGCCTTGTATACTTTTGTCTTTTAGAAGATTGATTCCTACCTCTAAATTCTAAGTCTTCTACTGGAGCCCTCTTAAGTAGTGTTAAAATTCGCCTTGATAATGACCATCTGCTTGGCTCACTGCTTATCAGCTCAGAGAGTCAGTGTCACTGTGATCCACTCATCCAATGGTACATCTTCTAGACCTCTTTAACACTGGCAGCCTCTAGATCATTGCCTACCTGAAACTATGCTCCTGGGTAGAGAACAAGAACAAAGTGCATTTTGATAATGAGTTTAAGGAGTAAAAACAAAGCAAGGTAAAAATAATTCTGATTAGTTCTTAGATGATTAGGGATTCAGGAAGTAGTGTATAAAGGAAATGACATTTGATCTTGATTTTGAGTGATGGATAGTTTTCACCAACAGGATTGCCACAGGCAAGGGTGAATCTAGATTTTGTGGGGAAGATATCTACAGAAATGATAGAAGGGAGGACTCTTACAGAATGCAAAATAATAATGATTATTCATTAAGTAATCATTTAATGAGAATGGAAAAAGAAATCACAGTGAGTAAACTTTCAAAAACTGATAAATACCCAAAACATCACAACAATCTGAAAAATAACATAAAATTTATGTTAATTTACTACCTGACATACCTCTGTAATTCAATTTCTCTACGGGTTTTTTTGGCTACACATTCTTTAATCACTTCACATGACACTAATTTTATAATATTTTCTAGAGAAAATAGAAAGATATTTCAATCTTTTATTGGTTTGGTTGATCAAAATTTATTTTTCATTATTTATAATGTAGGAGGATTTCTTTGGTGTCATGACTCATTACAATTAATGGCATATAAATGTTTAGTATTATTTTCAAATTGGGGAAATATTTGTCAAGTTATTTTCTTATAAAAGACCTACTCACTGTAGTACTGCTACAAGTTTTTATCCTAAAAACACAGAAAGTCTGATAATTCTATTTTGTATAAGTCCATCAAAAAAGAAAAAAATAAATATATTGTGATAGTTTTAGATACCATAATATCAGAGAGCTTCTGTTTTAACTCTGTCAATAAGAACAAAATCATTTACTATAATTGTACATGAGTGATTGAAAAATCTTTGCACAGACTAGCTTCTAGGTCTCAGATCTACATGACATTAATTATGTTGATGTACAACCTCTGACCCTGCCATTGTGTTTTAATACTGGTGAGTAGACCCAGAAAAAAAGGAGATTTTTGGAGCGCATTCCTACACCAGGTCAGCCTGAAATAACTATACATAAATATGTCTGGTTGCAATAACTGTGCAGGAAATGGACTGCAAACCACGTATTTATCTTACTAAATTGAAATTAAATACACTCTCATCTCGACTCCTACTTAGCTCATTTCCAAAAATGTCCACAGCCATTTTAAACATGAAGAAGAAAGCAAAGGTTAAGTCAGGGTTGTAAGAGATAGTAAAATATCTTACTTTTTGTGAAATAAAATCAAATGACCATGTAAATGTATTGCTAAGGCTTTCCCACGGCCTTGCAGGAACCCATGTAAAAATGAACTTGAAGCTAAAGTTTCACTAGCTTCACAGCAAATACACCCCAGGCTTTAAGGCATTTTCAGGCCAGAAAAGTTGTCAGTTTCACCCTGAACCCTCTGAGTCTACTGCCCTAACTAGTAAACTTCCAACTTTATCTAATAGTTGTTACACTAATAGAGGCATAAATTCGGAACAAGGAGGGGTGACAGCTCCATTTTACTCTAAGACCGGTTCTGAGAATCAAGTTTTAGAAGGCCATTTGTTAAAACTAGAGGCTGTCCGCAGGATGGTGACAAGGAAGGTGTGAGGACTCAAAAGAAGAATAGTTATTACAACTTGGATATTTAGCATGTCAAAGAGATAACTTAGGGAGGAAATAAGACATTTTCCAACATGTAAAAGGGATCATTATATGGATGAGAAATGGGACTCGCTCTACAGTCTTTGAGGCAGAAGGACCAGGATGTGGTTTGAAGACTTAGTGCAAAAAATGTATAAAATATCTCATTAATAATATTTCTATTGATTATATGTTAAAATGATAATATTTTAGATAGTTGGGGTTAAATAACAGTATTAATTTCTCTTTCTTCTTAGTATATTAACTTGGCCACTAGAAATCTTAAAAGTGCATACACACACACACACACACACAGATAGATGATAGATAGATAGATAGATAGATAGATAGATAGATAGATAGATAGATAGATAGACAGACAGACAGACAGACAAACGGATGGATGGATGGATGGATGGATGGATGGATGGATGGATGGATGGATGGATGGATGGATGGATGGATGGATGGATGGATAGATAGATAGATA
>NW_011888880.1:617334-620201 GCF_000151845.1 Pteropus vampyrus | reverse complement strand
CCTGTTTCATTGGCGTCACTTGGCTTTTTCTTAAATAAGGAAAAGAAGCTCCTACAGTGTTCAAAGAATAGTCCAATAAAGATATTTTATGTCCTTTTACTCAATAGGAGTATATGTGTTGTAATAGTATGTATGACACCGGCAGGTTTTATACAGTAATTTTTTTCTTATCAGCTACTTAATGAAATGAATTTTTATCATAACATCTTTGAAATGTTAATACTCTTACGGCTGTCTTTAAAGACCTATTTTGAACTAAATATGTTATCAATCAAAATACTCATTAAAATTCGATGCGAGCTTATGTGACGAGAGAGATTAAATCATTGAGGCATCTGGGCCTCTTATTCCACTAATGTGACCTCATTATATAGTAATTTGTTATTACAGAAATTTAATTTTCTGATGCCATAGAATTACTAAGGGTCATCACATTTTTTAAGGTTTCATTTACCCTAACTGCAAACTTTTTGATCATTTGCGGGTTGGGTTCTTGGATATTTCTCAGACTTGCATTTTTGGCAGACTACAATGTGTAACCTGAGAAAGAAGTACTCCCTGACACTGGAAAGAGAGAATGCTTCCAGTTCCTAAAGGAACCTGGGGACAGGGCCATCTCTGATGCGATGAGGAGAGGGTCCGAATCGGCATTTCTCCTGAGCCGCCACCGATAAACGTGGATCCTGATTTTGACCCCTTCATGCTCCCCACCTGACCACTTAACGGACTCCCCCTTCCATGGACGTGTGATGGAGTCGGAAGCACAGAGAGGACTGCTTAGAATGCAGAGCACTTTCCTTACCTCCCTCAGAAAGAGTCGTGAGGGCCGAGGAGGAGATCGGGCAAAGCCCTAGCACAGTGCCTCGCCAAGATAAATACCAAATAAATTCCTGTTCTCTTCCTCTCTCCTCGCCCCACTACCTTCATCAAGTCATTCAACAAAACATGTTAGGACTAACATGGCTTTCTCCTGCTACTTAAATAAAACCCAAGAAAGGCCAAAGGGAGAGGTAGAAGGTTCTGAGTGTCAAGAATCAAGAATGTGGCATTGAAAAATTTAGTCCATTTTCCATATGAAGACAATTACCAAACTATCTTAACTTGAAAAAAAACTCAGAACTGCATCTGAAAACCTTGTCACCTTTCACTCACTCCCATACTATATCAACACTGGTCTCAATTGTAACTAAATGGTCGTTCTTCTCATCTCTGACACCTCTTTCTTCTGCTAATTTCTCTTTTTCAAAAAATCGCTTATCCACATTGGCCTAGTTGACATAGCCAGGGATAAATTCTGACAAGATCCCAGAACCTAGAGATGCAGATATAGTCCCATTTAGATTTCAGTGGCCATTGATTAAGTGGCTTAGTTCCTAGTGATTACACAGACTTAGAAAGGCTATGAGTCACCCATCAGATCAACAGCCTCCTAGCCTCGTTATCATAACACCTCTCTTTTATGGTGAATGTGAGCTGTCAGGAACAAGGTATGTCATTATTTAACTCCCCAGTTAGATTTGCTGTCTCTCCTACTGTCCTCATTCACCCTGTGCCGGCGACACTGGCCTCCCTTTTACGCGTCCACAGGCAGCCACTTGCTACAGCAGGGTTTCTACACTTTCTGTGCCATGGGTCTAGAATGCTCTTCGTCCCCAGATTCCCACATGGCTCACTCCCTCACGTTCTTCAAGGCTTTACTCAACTATCAGCTTTTCTGTAAGCCTTCCCTGATGACCAAATTGCAAACCGAACCTTTCCCCACCCAGCTCCTCCATCAGCTTCCTTGCTCGATCTTCCTGGATGGCATCTAGCATCATCTGATACACTCCATACTTCACATGTCTATTCGTTACCATCAGTCTCCCTGGCTCAAATGTGAGGTCCATAAGGTAGGGACTTCAGGTGACTCTTTTGTTGCCAGGTCCCAAGCACCTATGAGAGTATTTGGTACAAACGATAAAGAGTAAGTGAATGACAAGAGCATATATTAATGGATTTTGTCGCTTTGTTGGAGTACTTCAGATAATAGTCCTACGAAGATTATTTTAAAATCCATCCAGTACAAAATTTTGGTGACTTGATATATATGTGCACGTCTATTTGTAAATATGAATACCTTGCAGTCTAAATTGCTGGGGCTATTTTTGTGCACATTCTTTAGTCCTTGAAAAAACAAATGGCTCTGAATTCTCATTACCTTCGGTACAACTCTGAATACCAGATGAAGACACTTTTCCACTGTTTAATGTGAAAGAATGAGGAAGATGCAGGAGAAAAGGCCATTTTAGAGTGAAAAGAAGTGCCTGGGTTAGCTCAGCACAACCGCCATTCACTGCGGCAGGACCCAGGAAAACAGAAACTTGTGATAAACAGCTCCAAGCCCCTCCTCGAGCAATAGTGTCTGTCTCTGCCTACCCCCAATCTTCAGTTTTTGGAGATTCCACAATGAACAAAAGAGAGAAACTATGGTTTTTACGCTACATAAAAAGAATTAAATCCTCAAAGCAAAATCATAACATTTCTTCTCAAAACACTTTGGTTTGTCCCCTATTATTATTTGAGATCAAGCGTTAGTGCGAAAAGAAAAAAAAAAGTAGACAATTCTTTGCAGATAACTTGCAGTTCAATAACCTGATAATTATTCATTTCAGCTTAAAGCATGCTTGTAAATATCATTTCAAATGAAGCACTGACTTGATTTTTAATCAATGAAAACTGACATTTGTTGAAAAGGCTTTCTGAATAATTACCTTGCTTTCTTATTACTAAAGCGGATTTAACAGAAAATCAAAACAAACGATATTAATTACATCGTAGCCTCATTATATATTAATAGGTTCAGAAACCAAACATTGAGTGTCTTATAG
>NW_011888880.1:608806-617284 GCF_000151845.1 Pteropus vampyrus | reverse complement strand
TGCCATGGGTCTAGAATGCTCTTCGTCCCCAGATTCCCACATGGCTCACTCCCTCACGTTCTTCAAGGCTTTACTCAACTATCAGCTTTTCTGTAAGCCTTCCCTGATGACCAAATTGCAAACCGAACCTTTCCCCACCCAGCTCCTCCATCAGCTTCCTTGCTCGATCTTCCTGGATGGCATCTAGCATCATCTGATACACTCCATACTTCACATGTCTATTCGTTACCATCAGTCTCCCTGGCTCAAATGTGAGGTCCATAAGGTAGGGACTTCAGGTGACTTTTTTGTTGCCAGGTCCCAAGCACCTATGAGAGTATTTGGTACAAAGGATAAAGAGTAAGTGAATGACAAGAGCATATATTAATGGATTTTGTCGCTTTGTTGGAGTACTTCAGATAATAGTCCTACGAAGATTATTTTAAAATCCATCCAGTACAAAATTTTGGTGACTTGATATATATGTGCACGTCTATTTGTAAATATGAATACCTTGCAGTCTAAATTGCTGGGGCTATTTTTGTGCACATTCTTTAGTCCTTGAAAAAACAAATGGCTCTGAATTCTCATTACCTTCGGTACAACTCTGAATACCAGATGAAGACACTTTTCCACTGTTTAATGTGAAAGAATGAGGAAGATGCAGGAGAAAAGGCCATTTTAGAGTGAAAAGAAGTGCCTGGGTTAGCTCAGCACAACCGCCATTCACTGCGGCAGGACCCAGGAAAACAGAAACTTGTGATAAACAGCTCCAAGCCCCTCCTCGAGCAATAGTGTCTGTCTCTGCCTACCCCCAATCTTCAGTTTTTGGAGATTCCACAATGAACAAAAGAGAGAAACTATGGTTTTTACGCTACATAAAAAGAATTAAATCCTCAAAGCAAAATCATAACATTTCTTCTCAAAACACTTTGGTTTGTCCCCTATTATTATTTGAGATCAAGCGTTAGCGCGAAAAGAAAAAAAAAAGTAGACAATTCTTTGCAGATAACTTGCAGTTCAATAACCTGATAATTATTCATTTCAGCTTAAAGCATGCTTGTAAATATCATTTCAAATGAAGCACTGACTTGATTTTTAATCAATGAAAACTGACATTTGTTGAAAAGGCTTTCTGAATAATTACCTTGCTTTCTTATTACTAAAGCGGATTTAACAGAAAATCAAAACAAACGATATTAATTACATCGTAGCCTCATTATATATTAATAGGTTCAGAAACCAAACATTGAGTGTCTTATAGAGCTGGCTGTAATATTTATATGAAGCTTTATGGTGGAAGTCAGCTTAATTCTAATGCATTTATTTTAGTGCTCTGACCTTTTGCTCTCTGAAAACTTGAGTCTGGTCTCGGCTAGGGGCACAGATATCCGGCATCAACAGTTTGGGCTCATTCCTGAGAACCCTGAATGTCACCGAGTGTTGATTTTCTCATGCCAAAGGACATGAGTTGGCTGATTGATCAGTCACCACCTACCCCTAACTCAGAGTTACTGAAACACTTCCCTTTTGGATGATGAATTTAGAACATCTCAAGAAGAAGAATTTTATTATGTGATTATGCATCAAGATTTGCTAGTATGTGTGTGCAGAGCAAGCAACTAAGCAGGTATAACTGGGAGCCTGGAAATGAGGAGAGTGTCACTGGAGAAAGCATTTCTTTAGGTCACTGTCTCCTGGACTCGCCCCTGAATCATCACATCTTTATACCCGTGTTCAGCCTTAGTTCTGGCCCCTTAGTTGTAATTAGAAACCAGCAGTGATTTCCCAGGTATGGAACCTTTTTAACTTGTACAACACCTCTGAACATCAGTTTTCTCATCTGTAAGTTGGAAAAAAAAAAAAAAAAAGGTTGTAGTAAAGATTAAATAAAAGAGTTGTTGTGAAGATTAAATGAATAATCCATGAAATATGCTAAACAGAGTTCCTAACATGTACTAGGCTCTCAATAAACATTAGTTATTAGAATCATTATTATGAAGGGCCCTTCCATCCAACAGTTGGCATATGACTATTCCAACACAATATGGAATCTCCTCTGGGAAAGTCTAATCAGCCTTCTCACCTCTTCAACCTCTTACCCTGGCTCACAATATCCTCCTGGCCTCTGGGCTTGCTGCAAAACACCAACATAAGAATAGACAGGTATAGAGAATTGATTAAAGTTTGAGCATAGAAGCCCTTCCTGCTGGAATATAGATCATGCCCAAAGCAGGGAGATTTCACCAATGTAGGTAGAGTCTAAACAATATTGTCATCGTTGAAGATGATGTTTGCAAAATCTGAATCATTCATTCAGCAAAAACTGAATGTACCAGAAACCATTGTAGAAACTGAAGATTCAGCAGCAAACAAACAACAACAACAAAAATAAACAAGTCCCTCTTGGGGAGCTTATGATCTAGCTGGGAGAGAAAACTGGGAGTTGCAGAGGGAGTGGGAGGTGATGCAGCACCCTTCATTCTTCATGCAGGCTCGTTGGAGCCCTCCAGGGACATCATTGTGCATGTCAGCATCACGCTGCCATTGATTTGATTTCCTCATTTAAATCTCCCCTCCTCTCCAAGTCCACTGACACTTCCCTCAGCCAGGTCTTTATCTTCTCTCGCCTTGGTCACTAGACTAGCCCGCCTAGCAGATCCACCTACCACCAGTCTCAAGAACCACTGAGGGCCCTTTTCTACTTTCTTTGTCTGAAAAAATTTCTACTCAGCCTCCAAACCCAACTCAAATGTTCCTCTTCCATGGAGTCTCGATCAGAAACCTCCTCGCCTCACATTCCAACACAGGCAGAACGAATCATTCTTGCCTCATTATATCTTCATTTGGTTGAGCTTCCAGTATAGCAAGGCTATATTATAACAGTATCCCTCCATTCATTTGATAAATACTTAGTAAAATATGAACCCTATATATGGCTCTGTTGTAGGCACTAGAGACAAAACAGTAAACAAGGCAAACTAGGCCTCATCACAGGGACCCAGTGATTCTACCTTCTTCTCCTTGATGTTGGAGATCACATCTTACACCCTGAGTGTTCTTGGCACATGGCCTGTGTTCAAGGTTTATTGAATGTCAGCCACGTCACCAGGATTTGATTCAGAGAAAACAGGAAAAGAAGTCATTAGCCAGGTCCAGCTCACAGGATTCTGTGTAAATTAGGCAAATTCCATATATTACCCAGTGTAAGGGAAGATCCCTCATTCCTTTCTCTAAATTAGAGTGGAAACAATTATACATCCCAGAAGAGTTCTTAGTGTTTGCCCTTTCATCTCACTATTTTTAATTATATGGGAAGAAAAACATCTAGCTCTCTTCATAGCAACCCAAAATTCCTTTCATCTCTATTTTAAGGTAAAATTGGTCTTTTTCTGTCATCCACAAGTATTTTCTTTTCTTTAAACATTTTGCCAAAAAATAAGAACTTAGTCATTCAAGTAAAATAATCCCTAAATTTTCCCGTCAGAAGAATTGTTATCATCATATCGGATGATATAAGCACACACATATGGCAGAATGAAAGAAGAAGCCAAGATCACAAGGCTCTATCGGGTTTAAATTTTTCACTCATTCAACTTAATGGCTTCTGTATAACCAGTATCATAGTTAGGTACTAGGAAGAATGGGTACTGGTAAGGGAGGAGCTATTTCAGGGAGCACCTTTTTAATGAGATCATTATTATTACTAATAGAAGATAGAATAGTTTTGTCTTAGTTAGTTTGGGCTGCCATAACAGAATACCATAGACTGGATGGTTTAAACAAAAGAAGTTTCCTCTTTACGGTTTTAGAGACCAAAAGTCCAAGATTAAGACCCCAAAAGATCTGGTGTCAGGAGAGGACACTCTTCTTGGTTTGCAGATAGATGTCTTCTCATCGTATCATCAGATAGTGGAGAGAGAGGAATCACTTCTCCTGTCTCTTTTTATAAGTGTGTTAATGTCATTCATGAGGGCTCCACCTTCATAATCTAGCTATGTCCTAAAGGCGTCGCTTCCAAAGGCCATCACATTGGGGATTTAGGCTTCAACATATGAACTTCGGGAGAGATACACATTAAGTACCTAGTGAGTATTAGTAGTAACATAAAAAGATAAATATGAGAGATTATGGGAGAACCAAATAAACTAAGAGAGTCAGCCTTCAACAAATTATTATTTAATATTACTTTATTTTGATATTTTAAAATTAAATTTAAATTAATATTTAAATGAAAATTAATTTAATAATTAATTGTGTAATGGATTTTTGTTAATCAGCATATTAATAATTAATATTGTTAATTATTTTTATTCCAATAATTTAACATTATTGGAAGTAGTAAAATAATAATGTCTTACATTTCGAATATATCATCTTTAGCCAGACCATCAGTTAAGTGAGTACCCGAATTGCTGTATGTGTCACCTCAATTGTGCTTTGGCATAGTCTGTGAACAAATATTGAGAGAACTTATGAGAACTAAACCTTTGAATCTGGCTCTTTTATTTATTTTAGGATTAACTCGTTCATTCCATGCATTTATTCAACATTGTTGACATTGATTATGTGCCAGACATTGTAGCCAAGGCTCTAGAAACAGAGAATTAAAGTCATCATCCCTCCCTTTAAGGAGCTTATAGTTTGGAGTGAAGACAGATAAACAAACCATTATAACCCAATGTCACAAGAGCTATGCCAAAGTCCTGAGGACTCTGGACTCTCTTAAGACAGGTATCAAGCTTTGATGAGGAAATCAAGGAAGGCTTCCTGGAGGAAAACCAAATAGAAGAAACCAAAAGAGTGAAAATACAGGCCTCTAGGCAAGTATAAAGCAGTTCAGGGAGTACCAAACTGCTAATATGGGTGTAAATTGGGAAGTGAGAGAACCAGTCACTATATCACATGGTTTCTTTTTATAAGAATCCTCAGGAAGAATTTCAATCTTAATATTAAGCGAAGTTATGCCTCTCCTGAACGATTGGTTGATGTCATCTTGGGGACATGACGAAGTGTGCGTATTTTCTGTCAACAGTACAGAATGTTATTGGCATGTTCTGTTTGGTACCTCGCCCAGGGCTTGGCACAAAGCAGACACTCAACAAATTTTAGTTGAATGAAATACTAAGATAAACTTTTGGGATATTAGCCTTGGTTTTATCTTACCTTCCAACATTATTTTCTTCTCTGATGTTTGTATTATTATCTCTATCAATTTTTGAAAGGAGATGGGCTATAAATAAGGTAGTTAAATACATTTTAAAAAAACATCTTACTTTATTATCACAACTTTGTGGGTAAGTCAAAAATTAAAATGTTATTTTAAAAATAAGAAAATTACAGACTTATGATTCTGGTCAAGAAGGTATAACAAGAACCAAATTTACCAAAAATACTAGAGAAAATATATGAAACAACAGTTTTAAGACCTTGGACATTAAGCAGTTAAGAACGGTGATTGCTGAAAGACTGAAAATCAATGAGGTGAGCCCTGCTACTGATCAAGGTTAATTTTTTGAGACATTTCCAGGCCACAGAGATGGGAAAAGGAATCAGGCAGAACCCTTGAGTTGACAATATGGAGATGAAAGTCTAGAGAATAAAATGGCTAGAATTCAAAGAACAGAGCTCAGGATAGGAGAGAATTGCACAGAGAGAGAACTCCAGTGATCTGTACAGGGTTGCCCTTGCATATTCAAAAGAGCACTGATCAGCTCATACACATGAGGAAACCACTCTAGACCAGGAAAGAACCATTCGAGGGGATTAGAGGGAAAAGTATTCAGAACTAACACAGGGCAGAGAATAGTCTCCACCCCTAGTTAGACTGTGCATTGGGTCGAGTATTCGGGGGTCTTGCCTCAGTAATGGGTTAAAATTAACTCTGATAAATATACAGCTTCTGGGCTCACCCAACAAAGTTTAAAAGCAAGACTTGAAAGGACAAACTGTGTCTAAATAACTTAAAGATTTCTCAGAATAAAACGCAGGATGTGTAGGAATAAAAAACCACTCAGAGGTCAAAAAGACAAGATTCACATCCCATCAAAAATGACCAGACATACAAGAAAGCTAGAAAATAGAACTCATACAAAGGAGAAGAATCAACAAGCTAAAGTGACCCAGAACTGACACATGAGAATTAACAAACAAGGGCATAAAATCAGTTACCATAATTGCATTCCATATATTCAAAACACTAGAGAAATAGAGCCACAGAAGAATAAAAAAGATCCAAATCAAAAATCCAGAGATAAAAACTACTATGTCTGAGATGGAGAATATACTGGATGGGACTAACAACAGACTTGAAAATGCACAGAAAAGAATAGTGACTTTGAAAACATAGCAATAGAAACCGTTTAAAATGAAACAGAATAAAAGACTAACAAAAATATGAGCAGAGTACCCATGAGCACCTTGGAATACTTTCAAGCGGCCTGATATATGCATAATTGCAGTTCTTAAAGGAGAGGAAAGAAAGCAGGGGACAGAAAATATATTTGAAGAAATAATGGCCAAAATTTTTCCAAACTTGATGAAAATTACAAACTCATGGTTGCAAGAAGCTTAATGGAATCCATGTATAAGAAACATGAAGAAAACTACATCAAGGCACATCGTGATCACAATGCTAAGGATAAGGAAACTAAAGCTTAAAGCATTTACCCAATTTCCCCTTCATTATATAACAAGTTCCCAGCGGGTCCATTCACAATGGGCAGATTTTATTCCTATCTTGAAGAGGTCATACACATGGACAGGCAAGGAATAGATTGGGGGTGGAAGCAGGAGAAATACTACCTAAGCACAAACACAGAGATGCTGCCATAGAATCGTTAACAAAAGTGTATTAACACTACGTGCACTTAGCCGAGGTCACCAAGACCACATTTCTGCAGGTAATGAGCTCTACCAGCCATGCTGAGCATGAAGCCAGGACCGAGGGCCACAGTTTATATTTTCACTTCACTATCTTGTTGCCCAATCTCTTCTGTCTGCCTCTTGCCTCAATTTTCAGTTTTGCAGTTATCGTGGGATTTTCTTTTCTATTTTTAGTGTTTTGTTTTGTTTTGTTTTTTACTTCCTTTTTGATCACTAGTTTTTCTCTTATTTAAAAAAATTGCTGGGGAAATGGAGTATGTATCATTTTCAAAGCTTACAAGACAAAAAGGTTTATCAATTATCTTTCCTTTTGCTCTTCTTTGTCCTTGTAAAGTAGAAATTCCAGCTGCTTTTTCAGAACTTATCATTCATATACTTGAAAATGCCGATTCTTTCATTATTTTCCTGATGATTATCCTTATTCATTTGTTTTTCTTAAGGAGTCTTTTAATTTCCTAACTCTACTTTGCTAATTTTGTGACTTCATATATTTTCTCTTTTAAATAGTAATAAATAAACTGAACTGTTGCTAAAAATTTAGAATTAAATATATTATTGGGCTAAGCACACTTTTAGGAGTTTTCCTTCCTATCACCCTTCGCTGCTAAAGATTGTTTTTACTGAAGATGAAATACTAAAATATGCTTTAGATTTTATTCAACTAACAATTATTCTCCCTTATTATGCCCAAACACCAAGGTAGGCCTAGCAGAGGGTCAAAAGATGAGCAGCACTGACTCTTCCCATGGGAAGTCCATCACCTACAGGCAGTTAGACAAGACAAAAACTAAACAAATCCAAGCCAGACAATGATAAGCGCTTTCCTTTATTCATGGATATCCTTCTGAAAAGCTTGTTTTAGTACAAAACAGACACAAATAAACAAACACCCCTGCAAGTTACAAGATCTTTGTTCTAAATCAACTCAACAGTCATTGGGGCAGAATTCAGGCCTGGACTCACGAAGTCATGCATGTATGTGTGTTTGCAAACAGCATTTTTGAAGTTTTAGCCTTACCTGGCAATGCTGCGTATAAACTCTGTAATCATACACCAAAAAACATGGCATACAAAACAAAAACAAAAACAAAGAAAAGACTTTTAGTAGGACTACATTAACCTATGAAACTTAGAAAACTGGTATAAGTCAGCAGGCCAAGAAAAATGAACATCTTATAACCAAGATGATTTTCTGGAAATAAACCTTGCTTTAAGAAATACAGGTAATACTTGTGTATCTGCTTATCTTTTTCTATATATAAAATGACTGTGAAAGAATGATGGTCTCTAACAAATTCATAAAAATGTGACCGTGATTTATAGAGTTGGGATAGCTGTAGTGAGGAAGGCAGACCAGGCAGGAAAAAATAGAACAGCTTGCCTTAAAACCCCTTTCTGACCTCTTCGCTTTCTTGGAAATTGCAAAGACTAAAAAAAATAGCTGTAGTGTTTCACTAGCTGAGGACAGAAAAAGAGGAAGGTGCCAAGGTGGAGCACTACATTTATTTCACAATCATTCGGCCTTTTCATTTTTCTAGACAGTCCACAGGCAGATCGATAATGCAGCAATCAGAACCCGGGTTAAGATGGCTGAACGGTCTGGGCGGCGGGGCC
>NW_011888880.1:590636-608756 GCF_000151845.1 Pteropus vampyrus | reverse complement strand
GAACATCTTATAACCAAGATGATTTTCTGGAAATAAACCTTGCTTTAAGAAATACAGGTAATACTTGTGTATCTGCTTATCTTTTTCTATATATAAAATGACTGTGAAAGAATGATGGTCTCTAACAAATTCATAAAAATGTGACCGTGATTTATAGAGTTGGGATAGCTGTAGTGAGGAAGGCAGACCAGGCAGGAAAAAATAGAACAGCTTGCCTTAAAACCCCTTTCTGACCTCTTCGCTTTCTTGGAAATTGCAAAGACTAAAAAAAATAGCTGTAGTGTTTCACTAGCTGAGGACAGAAAAAGAGGAAGGTGCCAAGGTGGAGCACTACATTTATTTCACAATCATTCGGCCTTTTCATTTTTCTAGACAGTCCACAGGCAGATCGATAATGCAGCAATCAGAACCCGGGTTAAGATGGCTGAACGGTCTGGGCGGCGGGGCCGCCATTCGGTTTGTCAGGCTCAACCAGCAATGGACAGAGACGGAAGGAGCGGGGCTAAAGAGTGCGTGTGAGTTATGCTCACCAGCCTGGGAGAAGGGGAAACAATTTCAAGGGCCAAATGGAGGTCTGGGGGCAAAAAGGAAAGAGAAGCTGCCTGCCCTTGAGGGAAGAGCCAGGGACAATGGGGTACCAGGGGGTCCCTGGAGAAAATGATTCGCTATTATTTCCTGAAGTAAAAAGAAAACAGTTACAGAAAATAGCTTGATTTCAGCTGCTGAACTGTTTTAAGGGTGATTTTCCCAGAAAGATTTTCGCCCCCTCTGAACAGTTCAGCATCCCTGCTCCACCAGCATCCCTGCTCCACCAGCAGCCCCGCATTTCTATCAGATAGGGTGTCCGCATCCCACTGTAACTACTGCAGCTAAGAGCTCTCTACTCGCCACCTCGGCTGCTAGGACCCCTATCTTTCTTTCCTTTGTTACCTGTGCCCTGCCAGCAACAGAAAAGGTTCTTTCTAGAGACAGCAAAGGGATGGAAGGAGAGGAAGGGAGAAGTGGCTGAGAGAGACAGACAGAGAGATAGCTATAGACAGAGACAGGGAAAGGGTAGAGGGAGAATAAAACAGTGCGGGAAGAGGAAGCAGGAAGCCACAGCCTGCCATGTCCTCCTTGATCTATTGTTGCTTTCTTCTAAGCTGGCCTTCCTGGGAGCTGCAGCCTAGGTGACAGCCTGCTGCTGCTGCAGCCGCTCCCTGTGCCCTTCAGGCTCTCGTCACCATTGTGATGCAGTAATGAAGTAGAGCTGCCCTGTCAGACCTCATCAGCACTCCCGCGAAGGCAGGATGAAATCACTTCTATTGACCCCCTGGCATATTTATAGGCTCGCTCTCTCTTTCTGCTGAGGCTGGTGCTTCTCACCTTCCCGGCCCCATGTTGTGTTTATTCAGCAGCACGCTAAATCACGCTCGCGTGCAAGTGGAACATTCGTCAGGAACGTGAGCTCCTCTTTCAGGCTGCCAAACCTATCCAATTACTGGGGCTAGAAGGGCCTGCAAGAGAAAGAGAGGGGAAAAAAAAAAAAAAAAACAACAACTCTTTCTGCCAGGCAAGTTCTCTTATTTGCAACCTCTAAAAATAATACCTTCTGAGCTCTGCACACTTTCTCTGTGCAATCTGCACGTTGACTTTGAACTAGCACAGCACTCATTTATCCTGCATTGGCTTTGTCTCCAAGATCCCCCTTTTCTCCTTAAACAAAGAGAAGGAGATGCCGCATTTCTTCCTGGAGAGGTGGGGAGAGGACATGGACCCACTGCTCCACCCTGGATCTTCCTGGCTGCATCTTCTGATGAGCGAGGTATGCGGTCCTGTTACCTTACAGGGCAGCTAGCACCCTGGTCCCGTGCTGCCCTCTATCTTCCTGTTCCTTGCTAAGGACATTGCAATTTCCTCTAACAAGTGATTTGCAGGGAACCATTAAAATCACAAGGAAAATTGCATCATTTTGGTTTAACGTCATGAGAGCAAGAGCCAGACGTTCTTTTAAATGTTGGCAGATGAAGATATTCAATTGTTTAAAAGTATGTGTCTCTTAACATGCATTGATTTATTTAGAGCTTTGGGTTATTTTTGCCAATGCTTTTACATTTTCTAGTTCTCTTGATATATTCTAATCTTCAGATGAGAAGAAGATTAATATTAATAATAAGATTAATATTATTAGACCTAGTAGTTTATTCTGTAGCCTGCAATGTTTTCTGAAGCTCATTACAATGGAACATTTATAACTTAGGACTTTTTTTTTAAGTTATGGGAGGCAGAGTTTTATAACAGCAACAAAACTTAAAAACCTGGATTCTTGTCCCAGCTTTGCTTCAAACTGGAATTGTGTGACCTTGTGAGTCATTAATCACTCTAGGTTTTAGCTCCCTTATCTATGGTTCTGTCCAGAGCTAACACTTCCATACTTACAAGCATGGACTGAAGAAAACGCTAGGCCAAAGGATCGCTTGATTAATAACCAAGCCATTTGTGGATGGGGACAAGGTTGATTGCTTCTCATATCCCCGGAGACTAATGCATAATAGCTAGTGAGGCAGCAGCAGTAACATACAAAGCATAAGAAAGACACCTAGACCAGGCATCAAACATACAGGGTGTGCTAGTACATACACAGCAACTAGTTCTCTGGGAAAAAAAAAAAAGTCTGGTTTGCAGCCTTTGCCAATTTCTGTGGTGTAAATACATCCCCCACAGTAAGCTTCAAGGTACCAACTGATTACACCAATGGAGGAGTTGGAAAGAAACTTGAGAGTCCTTACAATGGCACTCCAGCACGGCCCGAGTTCTGCCTAGCACACTGCCACGTGCTCAGCTCCCCCCCTCCTCATCCCACCTACCCGCCCCACCCCCATAACCCCGCTAGATCAGTTGGGCTTTGAGTAGAGAATTGTGGGATTCCAATGAGAGCCTGAAAGATATAAGATAAAGATGCAAAGAAAAGCTTGTCTTAACAGAAAGGTTTTGAATACTTCTCAAAAATGTCACAGAAATATCCCAATAATGGGAAAAAAAGGTATGTGTTTGGGGGGACTTTGTGCCTCCAGTCTTTCTGGATATGTAATCCAAAGATACCTTAGAACGAAATCTCTTTAAAGTTTCATGTAAATTTTGTATTCTATTTTGGAGCTATCTAGGACTATTTTAATGTAAAAATAATAGAAAAATAATATAAAATAATATAAACATTTTAAAACAAGAAAAAGGACTTTATATACCCCCCTTAGCACTCCAAAATGTAAGTCAATAAAAGACGCTAAAATCAAACCAAAACTTGAAGGCTTTGGATTTGGAATGGTTTTCTTAAAGAAGGAAAGAAGAATGGGAGAGAAAGAGAGAAGGAAAGATAAAGGAAGGGAGGAAGAGAAAAAAGAAGGCAGAAAAGGAGGAGGCAGGCAAAAGTTATGTTTTATTAAAAACATTATGGCATGGCAGACGAGCGGATGTGGAAGGAGATACCCAAATCGTGAAATTCTTTTTAGGACTCAGGTCATCCTCACTCTCTATGATGAGAGAGTTCCAAATTTCTGTCTTCACTAGAGAAATTAATACTTTCTTATTTAGGTTAATGCCTATTTTAGCAAAATTTAAAGATCAACAGAGGAAGTGTTATAAAGGCCACCCAAACGGGTGTGTTAACGAATACGTTGGGAAGGATCGCAGTGATTGTGATCATGGGCAGACCCTGAATCATGAGGAGGTAATAGTTATGGTATAGAAGAAATCAACATCATTTTGAAACTAATGTGCTCAGAGGGGATACGCGAGCAGTAATCTCGAGGCTCCGCTACCTCAGTGGGAAAAGGATTGTTTTAAATAATTTGTACGAATGTGTCAAAAATCTTCTGAATTGATATTGGACCATTCGATTTAATCTCATAAATATACATGGCCCACCTGTGAGTACAAAATCTCAAGTGGAACAGGAACTGGTGTAGGAAAAGAGGCAGGGCCCAGAAAGTGTGTTCAAAAATAAAAGACGAGATGAGCCCCTTAAAGAAGCTAAGAACATAGCAGGGTCGATGAACCGCTATCTAAAGTACACGGAAGAATGACAGGTATTATAAAAGAGGTAAAAACACAGTGCTTGAGTAATAACTTCCAGCGGAGAATAAGGAAATGCACTGTGACCCGATTCTATTTCTATTCATAAATTCTTTTTTTCCCCTATAAGTGGTATATTTTTGCTTATGCAGAAATAAGGAAGTCATTTTCATTTCAATCAGCTATACCTGGCTTCACCACATTTTTTTTCTTTTCCCACCCAAGTATCATTTAGCTATGAAAAAAGGACTTTTAATATATTGCCAACTAAGTCAAAAGAAGTTTACAAATAAACTGCCTTTCTACTTCAAATGTGTTAGAGGAATACCCAGAAAGACATAGAGGGATAGTAGGAAAAAGAGGGGCCTTGGCATCAAACGGGGTCCAAATTCCAGCTTTCAGTCAAGGAGGTGTCTGGTTCCTGATTGCACAGAGGATGCCCCACCTGCCCCACACGGATGGTTCTGAGATGCATGACACGCCCAGCACCTGCCCGAGCCACCCCACGCAAACGCAGAGGGGTTTTCTTCTCTCGTCCTTCCTTTTCTCGCCCTCTACCCCTTAAAAGGGAGCATTACAACTTTGAAAATGGCACTTACTCTAAAAACTCAGTCAAAATTAGCACAATCGCCTCTGGTTTTACTCATTACATTCAGGAGCATGTTTTCCATGGAAGGAAAACTGAGATAGATAGATAAGTAAATACATACATACATACTCGGTTTTGATGTTTTTAAGTGCAGTTATTTGTTGTATACTGAATTCATGTTAATAAGAAATTTAAAGTGGACATGGAAATAGTAAGTTAGAAATCGTTATTGTAATATTCCTAAACATGACCATATTCTCAGCCAGATATTTATGTGCCTTCAGTGAAAAGTTTTATACGTTTATTTTAAAATTCTCTCTGTATAAATTCACATCTTTCTCATCAATGCATTTTTTTTTTTTAAAGAATAGACCTTTATGTCAAAAGCATTTTCAAAAATATTACCAACACTGCGGCGTTGGGAAAAATACATGGAAAAGAATGCCAGTGATTCAAAGGCTTCGTTTCTTCATTTAAAACCAACTTGACTTCTCAGGAAAAAACTTTTAAAGTTGCCTCAAAACTCAAATCCAAAAAGAAAAACTAATGAAAACTTTTTTAACTATTAACAATATTATAATAAGACAAAGCGTAAAAACCAGGCTCTAATTACCACAGTGACAAAGATGCTGAGTTAGCCACAAGGTAGGGTTCCGACGTCTGGTTCCTGATTGCACAGACACGGGGTTTACTGACGTTAGGAAAGAGCTTCCGACGTCATTCCATTTAGGGATCAGGCGTAATAGCATTTTATTGCTGCCTGAGACAAGAGCTGCACGTGCATGTGTTTTCAATCTCACAATGAATAAGGATCTGCGTTAAGGCACCTGGGGAGCAAAGGAAAGAATAATAATGGGTCTTACGGGGGTCCTCAAGGGACTAATAACTCCAGGTGGTCTTAGAAATCATGGAGAATGTCCCATCAGGAGCTCTTGGGAGGAAGCCAGGGATATGCAGCTGGTACAGCGTTCAAGTCCTCTTCACAGAATGTTTCAATACGGGCCCCTGTCACTTCTCAGCGCAGCCCTGCGGTGAGCAATAATTACATCACAGTCTATAGATTATCACCCACAAGCAATTTCTCAAATGTTTTCCTTAAGTGATATCTTGAAAGCCACAAACTACCAGCTAGGAAGAGACAATGAGAAGCACCACTGTTAAACACGGGGACCACCGTTCAGCGGAGGCCACTGTGAGCCCCTCACCCATCTCGTCCCGCTCTCCTCTCCCCTTTTCTCCCTTCAATGGAAAGAAAGACCTTGGCTGCTCTTAAAAACTCAGGATGCAGGCGTCAGACTAAGCATTGAGTTCTTTCTACGTTCTAGGTTCACGCGTGTGAATTCTGGATCTGCTCCTTAACATTACATGATCTTTAGGTTAGTATTCTTTAGGTCTCGGTTTTCCACTCTGCGAAATGGGGAGAAGACCCACTTCCTAAGGCCGTTGACGGAACTAAATGAAATAAGGTATGTCAGGTGCCTGGGCCCAAGGCCCGCACGTGGCGTGCACACAAGAAGGGGTGGCGACATGACTTACTAGGATCGAGTGGGTGTCTTCTCCAGGCCAGCCCTTTCTTAACTCTCTCCACCGTCCTGCAGAAGCACCAAGGGATTCCAAGAAAATGGCCGTCTCCAACATTCAGCCTTCCTAATTCAAAATATAAAAATGCCAACCCGGTCTTCTAATTATTCTTCGAACGGACAATTATTGGAATCTTTTTGTCTGTCAGGCTGCATGGTAGGGGCTGGAGACAGAAAAATTAGAGAAAACAAAAAGCCTCGCCCTCATATTTTATAATCAACCGAGTAGGAATCAAGGAGGAGACATAAAAATAGTCTCACGTGTGAATGTTTGTGTCTCTAAATGGATTTTATTACTCTATTATTTAACATAAGACTCTGCAAGTGGCTGCATTTTGCCAGTTCCATAAATGATATTAGCCTTGGGGCAAAGTAAAAAATGCCAGATCCATGCAGTTTTGATCAGTCCCTTATACTGTAACCCACCCATTTCCAGCATTTCAGAAAGCTGATAGGGTCCCTCAATTTTTATGGTAGACGAACGGTATGGAACTGGTAATAGAACAAGAAGAAAAAGACACACACACACACACACACACACACACACACACACACACACTCACTGGCTGTGGAAGACAGACACTTCCAAAGCCTCAGCACTGACTCAGATGCCTGAGGGAACAGGAGTAAGAAGCAAAGATGTGGGGGTGGTTCAGCTGTAACAGAATAAAGAAGAGGCTTGGGAGAGAGGCTGCTCCAGCCTTCTCCGAGTCAAACCAGGCACTCCGTGACTGGAGCTCGGTGCAAGCAGTCTGCCTGCAGTCTCGCCTCAGCTTCCCCAGCTCTGCACCAAGCACGGCCAAGGGCTTAGTCCAGAAGCTCTATTTTAACCTCAACTCTGATTATGTTTCTCAGAGTGGGTCTGTAACGAGATATAGGTCTAATGAGTAGCCATCTTTTAAAGTCAGAAAGCACTTCAGCCTTGTTAAATGCTTACAATTGTGTAATATAAATGTTTACTCAGCACACAACATTGGGTTTATCCTCAGGACAAGGCAATGACCTGCCATGAATGACACGATTTAAACTGCTTCTTAGGCCCAAGTACTGTTTGCAAAACGCTTTAGAGACTTCCTTATAAATATAAGCTGGAAAGCCAAGATAAGCCCTTGTTTATAGCATCCAAAATCTTAGCAAACAGTCTATCTAGCCTGTGAATTATGAATTAGCAAGATTTCATTATCTTTCTTCAAGAAAATGAGAGACATCAGGTCCTGCAGAAAACCTAAACAAATCCTTGGAACTGTGGCATTAAAAAGCCTCCCAGTATTTATGGCGTCACACGTAGAGGAAGGTCAAGACCAATATTTATGGCATTGCATGCAGAGAAAGGTCAAGGCCTTGAGGAAGCACACCATTTAAAGGGGGGAAAGCATATAGCACTTTCCTCTGAAAAATCTGATGTATGTCCTACACTTTGTCCTCTGGTGAAGGAGCAATTATCTCCCTCACATCTGATGTAGCAGTGTTCTACTTGCCCTTCTAGATAGAGAAGAAAAAGTATGTAAATGTGAAATTCACCTTCAGCATCCTTTCCCTGTCCTATTTAGAACCCTTCTGCCATCTCTCGGAACCCTAAGTCTCTAGTACTTCTTTGGTGCCCTACAACCAGTTCTTTTTCCTCACCCTCCTCATACCCACACCTTCGTTTGCCCCATTCTGTTATTATAAATGAGATTATGATACAGAGGAAAAGATGAGGCCTTGGACTTGCGATCAGATGTTCTGACGTTGAGTGGTTTGAGTCCATGGATGGGGTCCAAGCATCCATGTTTTGGAATGCTTCCCAAGGATTTTGATGTGTGGTTAGGGTTAAGAATTAACCTGATATTAACTGATGGTGGTCACGCTCAGCTAGAACTGCTAGAAGCAAGTCCATAAACCCCTACTTTCCATTAATATAAGTTTATCGTGCTACGCGGCTTAAGGATTAGGTGTCCAAGAACGAATGTTAGCACTTCATAGCAGTGAGGGGGAACAGAATATACCACCCAAAATATACCACTTTGGCATATTATTTTGAGTTAAAGTTACTTAAAAAAAAAAAAAACAGCTGGTGCAAGAACATTCTGACCTTCTTTGTCCCCCTGAAAACAGGAAATAAATCTCCCTCGTGAAAGGTGCCCTGCTTGAACCAGAAAGGAGGAAGAGATCTTCATCAAAGGAGATCGGGAATTTAGGGCTGAGAAGGCTGTATAAACAAACTTTGTTCCTTCTTCACTAATTTACTATCCCAAGGCCAAATTTCTTTATCCTATCAATTCTTCATATACTTATTGTTTCTTCTTTCTGAATGGTATAAAAGCCATCTGCCTTGGTCATTTCTTTGAGCTTCATATCTTCGGGGTTCCCATATGTACAAAATTAAATTTGCTTTTTTTTCTCCTGTTAATCTGTCTTATGTCAGTTTACTTATTAGACCAGCCAAAGAACCTAGAAGGGAAGAAAAGTTTTCTTCTCCTACTGCAAGTCAGTGAGAAAGTGGCTGGTAGAAAATTTTTCCTTCCTTCTGGGCTGATGAATACACGAAGATTTGGGGAGAGTGGCATGCCTGGAAAGGGCATGGATGCTCCATGCTTTTACCCCCACCTTGCCCTATGCATCTACTCCATCTGACTGATCCTAAGTTATATTCTTTCATAATAAACTGGTAGTCCAGTAATTAAAATGTTTCTCTGAGTTCTGTGAGCTCATTAGAAAATCAATCATACTCAAGGAGGCGGTCATTGGCATCTCCGATCTATGGCCAGGTGTTGAAAAGTCCAGGTAATGACCTGGACTTGCAAATGGCATCTGAAAGGGGTTAGGAGAAGTCTTGTGGGACTGAGCCCTTAACCTGTGAAATCTGATGTTATCGCCAAGTAAAGAGTGTCAGAATTGAGTTTAACTGTAGGACACCTAGCCTGTATCCAAGAATTACTTGGATGTGTGGGGGAAAAACCCACACACTGGAATTTGGAGCCAGAAATTTACTATAATTCATAAACATAGCTGCACATCCAAATGGCCTGAGACTTTCTTTGGGCATCCTGCCAAAATTTACTAAATAATAATAACTGGGTGTGGCTTCTAGGAATCTGTACTATTGAAAAGTTCTTCATATAAAGATGAATCATTCAGTAAATAGAATTGAGATAACTGAGAAATAAATCACAATCTAAAAAATGAATAAGTAAAACCACAAATGAACGAGAAAGAAACTATGAGAATTCTTTTAGCAATTCAGAGTGGGAACAGCTAGAACCTATGAAATAAAAGATTGATTGATTCAGCCATATAAATTATTTTAAACACTGTTATAAAAACTGTTGAGATAGGAAGACAGATGATTGATGATAAAGAGATATCTAGGAAAGTAGATAGAAAGATAGATAGATAGATAGATAGATAGATAGATAGATAGATAGATAGATAGATAGATAGATGATAGATAGATAGATAGATAGATAGATAGATAGATAGATAGATAGATAGATAGATAGAGACAGATATATAGAGAGATGGACTATAAGTCAAAACATAACAAACTAGGGGAAAAAACGTTTAACTTATATTACATTTTAAATTTGGTCTTCCTAACATAAAAGATTCCAACAAATCAGTTAAAAAAAGTCCAACAACCCAAAAGAAAAATGAGCAGATTAGAATAGTTTGTACACAAGACAAGAATAGCAAATAGCTCGTAAACATATGAAAAGATACATTTTATAATAACAAAATAGTAAATTAAGACTACATTGAACTATCTTTTCATAGTTCAGAAGTCACCAAATCCCGCAGTTTGATAACACATTGTTGTTGAACAAGAAGTAGAGAACTAGGCCCCTCCCATGTGGAATGTAAATTAAATTGAGGACGAGTTAACAATAGCTATGAAAATTTCAAAATCACAAGTGGCCAAGTCATTATATCTAGCTACCCTCTGCTCTTCAACAGATATACTTTAATGCACATGAAAAGATCCATGTACAAAATTTATGCAGTACTCTTTATAACAGTAAAATATTGAAAATAACCCAAGTATCCATCCAAAGGGGAATTTTTTATTAAATTATGGCTTAACCATATAATGGAGTACTTGGCTGACATAAAAGAAAAATGAGGTAGTTTCTTTGCTGACATGCAATGATGTCTAAGGGAGAAAATAGAAGTACAGCACAGTCTGTATATTATTGTACCTTATTTTTTTTAAGTAGAGGGAGGGCAGCACTGATTTTTGCTGCTATCTGATCTCTCAGTCTCAGAAGAGTCACTATAACAACTGTCCAAAATTTTTATTCACCATTTCCTAAGTTGAAAACCGCAATAAAATGAATCCGCAAACATTATGCGTGATGCCTGGCAGGATCAGAGTGAACTTCAGTCGTTTGTCACGTTTTCTCCAGATAGAACTGATCCCTCTGGATGTTGTCTAATCAAGTTTGACGTCATAGTCATCATCTCCATATCTTAAGTAAAAATATTTTCTAAAAATGAAAAGGGCAGCCTAAGAGATGTAGAAACACTCATACGTAAGACTAATGATAAATGATAAATGATAAATAAATAAATAAAGCAAATTGAGAAAGGCGAACTCATACAAAATGTGGTTAATAACTGACCCTGTGCAGTGTTGTTTTTCAAATTTTAATGTGCCTACAAACTAACGAGGAATCTCAACAAAAAAGCAGATTCTGATTGACTGGGTTTGGGTCAGATATTTGGCGTTTCTGAAAATGCTCTCAGGTAATGTTGATGCTGTGGGTTTATGGGCCATATTTTGAATAACAAACTTTGTTATCATTGCATACTGCATATAAATATATTCATTAATGAATTCATTGAGTGTTATATATTTAGGTTCTTGGGGTTTTGTTATGCAGACATCCTTGATGAATTAATATATAACAAATGGAGAAACAAATCGGAGTTTCTAATTGTCTGGGAATATGGTTTCCTTTAAAAATGGATTATATAAGCTCCAACCATCCAAAAATTTGTAATCAAACAAGATTTCATAAATTTATATATTAGCTTCTATGTGTGTTAAGTAACTCTGGAAGGCTCTCAAAGAATAACAAGGAGATTAATATTGAATAAAGGAGGAACATGAATAGTATGCAGACTCTGCTATATTTCCTTTTGTACCTTTTGAATTTGAGTCATGTAAATACATTATTTACTATTAAACAATTTTTTAAATTTTCCCTCCTGAAACTGATGACCTTGAAATTGAATGGAAAGGAAGGAGAATTTACGGAGGTCTAAATCTACAGAAAGCTTTCTCAGGAAAGACATTGTCCTGAACTGACCCTGATCAGTTTGTAACAGCTTAAATCTACACATAGAAGTGCGTGAGTATACAATGGTTGTATAGTCAGTGAATGAGAGTATTCCATTTTTCCAACAGCTTTTTGCAAAATACTTATTAGAATTATATGTAAACCTGATTCAAAACTCACCTCATATAGAAGGACTTTTCGTAAAAAGAAATGGTATTCTATCCACCCTCCCCCCATCCATCTAGGATGAATCCACAGAAGCCCTTTTTAACATTTTCTTCCCATGATTATGTCTATGCTACAAAGAGTATGTTTATACATTTATTTACAGATTCAGGAATTTTATGCATTAAGTATCCACTCCCTGCTGTGATAGACTAGGTTTTAGCTCACTTACCTCACTCTCCACCTCCTCCCACCATCCATTTAAAATAGTTATATTACTATTTTTTTAGATTTTCTACCTGTTGTGTTCATAACTGTAAATAACATGTTTTCTTCTTTATTTCTCATTTCATCAACGGGTACAGTATCTCTTGACTCCTCACTCTGTATCACGAGAACATTCCTGTCTCTGTTCTTCTCTTGAGCTCTCTTGCCACCTTTGCTCCTCCAAACATTGCTATCTGTATTCTTCATTGCCATGGTGATAACATTTACATTCTGATTTCAGTCATAAATACATAGTCTACATTTTATCCCAAATGTCTTATCCTCAAGATTGAAATTTTAAGGCAGCATTTACTTATTACCATAAAATTATTGTTTATTTTATAGCCAAATAGTATCATATGTTCATATTTTATTTCTTGTATAGCTTTTTAATTTTTCCTAGAGTTCTCAACTGGTTTCTTATTTTCCTTCTGTTATTCAACTTTTTCATAATTTTAAGACCTCGAGATTTTTTCCTAATATTTTTATTTTCTTCTGTAATATCAAGTCATATTTTTCCACTGTCTCTTTCTTCTCAGGGACTTATATTTTTCTGCTGTGATTTGTACTGCAGTCTAGGCCTGCTAACACAATTCTCTTTCTAAACTTCTCTTTGTGGCTGTCCTGGGTTGTATCCCCACCACCTTAGCATGTCCTTTGACTAGAGAAAAAACAATGGACTGACATGTTTCTCCAGCTACTACAATGAGCCACTCTTCAGCCTAACAAGGACTTGGGCTTCTTGAGGAAAATGACTAACAGAAAAAGTCAGAGTACCACGTTCTATGCTCTCCTTTTGCATGCCTCCAGAGTAGCAACTTGCCTTTTCAAGAAGCTCCCTAAGCTAATAATTCAAATAAGGCCATTCAAAACTTGATTTTAATTTATTTAACTCATGCCAGTTGTGATTCATTCAATTTCATATTGAAATATTGTACTTTATATTTCCTTCCGGGATTATTTGACAGACACTAAATAGAACCTCTTTTTTATAATAAAGATTGCCTAATTGTCAAAAGAGGTAAAATATCAGACATGGACTAATAACTGAGATTTAGCTCTATTTTACTAAGGTAAAATAAGGCTCTGATTCTGTTTCCTTAATGACCTATCCTTCTAGAGTCTACTTCTTGTGAGCCTGTAAGATGGGGTAGGGGAGGAGGTGTATGATTACTCATCAACCTGATTAACTTTTTTCTCTGTTTGACAAAGTATTGTGTCATAGTTATGTACAGAACTGATTCCATTTAAATATCTGCATGACAAATATTCTGCAGAGGAAAAAGAGCAGGACTTGAGTAATGTGACTAATTCAGCTTACATAATTTGTTAGTGCAGTTAGTTCTGATTCAGAACTCTGAAATTCTTAGAATTAATGGAATGCAAAAAAAAATGGACAGTCTCACTTTTACTTCTCTTATAATGGTTCAATTTATGCCAAATCCTAACCTTTTTATATAGAGATCAATATCTTGAAGATAATTAACGTGTAAATGGCTTATTTTATTCATTTCCTTTTTCAAAAAATCTGACCTAGAAAATTTAATTAGTTTACAGAACTTTCTGTCCTATTTTTTACTTTTGCTCAGTGAATATTTACTAAATGCTTAGTAGTTATAGTTTCCTTCTATTTACCAGGCACAGCGCTAGGTTCTTGGAGGAATCAAAACAATTAAAATACCGACACCTCACTCCAAGTGTCTGAAAATATAGAGACATAAGAAATGTGAATATGAAACAAAAATATTCAAAACAATTAACAGTCAAGGGTTACACTGTATGGCAAAAAGGATTGAATGGCAGTTAGAGACATCTGAAGAAAGAAAAGAGAAACGAGGGCTGAAGTACATCATGGAAGGTTTAGTGCAGTGGTCCCCAATCGTTTTGACACCAGGGACTGGTGCTCCTATGAGAATCTAATGCCTGATGATCTGAGGGGGAGCTGAGGCGGTGATGCTAGCGCTGGGGAGCGGCTGCAAATACAGATGGAGCTTCACTTGCTGGCCCGCCACTCACCTCCTGCTGCACAGTCTGGTTCCTAACAGGCATGAACTGGACTGGTCTGTGGCTCGGGGTGCTGGGGACCCTTGGTTTAGTAAACAGAGATGTGATTGTAGGGTTACCTGTGAGTTAGTTTGATGCAAACACTTAAAGCCAGTTTATTGACTATGAAACAAATTTTTCCGCTGCATCTGGAACATTATTTAACTTCTCAAGTGTATCTTCCTTCTCGGTGTGTGATGGATGTTAGATAAAAGATTACCGTCTGTTTTTTAAAGTTGACTCTAAATGTCAACATTTGTGTGTTTGTATGATATTGAATAGTGCCTATCACTCTAACTAAAATTCATACAGGTAAAACTCTTTATTCTTTGCAAGTAACTTGAACTCAGAGGCATGACCATTTAAGACACACTAATAGCATCCGATGACCAGCCTTAATGTAATGGACATCATCACTCAAGACAGTCCAGGTAAACTTATTTTCAACACCAGTCTTGTGGCCAAGAATTTATGATATATGAATATCCCGCTTCAGGAGCTAGATATTTCGGGAAAACCTTGAAAACTAAAAAGCAGAAGTATTAAGTTAAACCATATGAAACTGCCAGTTGTATAGGTCAAAATATCAGCAGTTTTATATGATTTCCTGCTCCTGGTAGTCACTACCTATAGATCAGACTTCCCCTCCCCCTAAAATATTAAACAGATAAAGTAAAGGCTACTTTTACTTCTAAAATCTTAATATTTAAAATTGGGGGTAAATAAATCATCTTCAGAGCATTCCAAATAGGCCACTTGACCTTTTCTAAATTCTACGAAGTTTCTTTAAAGATTACTTTGTGGGTCTCTTACTTTAGCTAAGAGTAACTTGAATGAATATACCAATATGCATATTTGATTTTCTATAAGTTGAATGATAGAGAGTGCTTATTATGGACCCTTTTAGATTTTCATATAAGAAATTAGGAAAAGAGGACAGAAAGAGGAATGTTTGTCAGCCTTGACCCAGAGCTCTTAGGACAAAGAAGAATAATGTACTGAAGCCCATTCAAGCTTTGGCTTCTTCGCAGATCATTACAACCAAGATGCCAATTAACACTAAATGTGACAGTGGCTTTTGTGACGTGGACAGCTGGCCACTCGAAGATACACAAGGACCACCTGCTCATAAAACATAGGCCACCAAACAGGCACCAGATGGTGACAACATCTGAATGTTATTACTGTAGTCGCTTCCACCTCAGCTCTATTTGAACTGGACATGAGGAGGAAAAGCTCTAAAATTCACATTTGATATTTAGAACCATACGATTTTCTATCAGTCTCATACGGATGACTTACTTGGGGCCAAAGAATCCTTCCCGGGCATTGGTGGTTCGGCAGCAGTTCTGCATCAGGTGGCAATTAGAAGCTATTAGCTAAACTAAGATACACTATCCCTGCTGAGACGCCCTTATGGGAAGCTTGGAGAAGAGAAGTGTGGAAAACTTTGCTACAGGAAAAGTCTTGAGTGAGGTGATGGAGTCGGGGGTTGGTAAAAAAGGTGAAAATGGTTGTTAGGAAAATCAAGTACCAAAGCAGCGAGAAGATATATTTCCTAGCTATACAGATTTTCTAAAAAAAAATTCCAGAAACTTGTAGACATGCTTATTGCCTGCAAAAAAAAAAAAAAAAGGCGCAAATACAAATATTTTCAATAAATATGCACTGAGAGGTTGAGAGAACATTCGAGTCAAAATCACTTCCTAAAGCTGAGCGAAATGTCCTGTTAAATTAGCTGATGCCCCGAATATAGCAGAATAGTTATAAAGTAAAACATAGTTTGTACTTTAAACAAAGAGGAATCCAAGGAGGAAGGAACCTGAGCCCAAATCCTTAGCAAAGAAAATAGCATTGTCTAGGGAGACAGGGATCAAATGGAAAATTGCCTGGTAAATTAAACAATAATCAAAAGACCACAGAGATTTCACTAATGTTATTTACTCTGTATTATAGACTGATGGGGTCTCTACTTATCCATAAGAAAGAAAATCAGACTCCTATTTCCCTAAAAACACAGGTGAACCTTGTTGAAACAACAGCCAGAGATTCAGTGAGAATTCCTGAATTTCATAATACGACAACCTTAGCAGGTGGTCTAAATCTCTAAATCAAACCGTTAGGGCTTTGGAAGGTGGTAGGTGGGGTCTCTTAGCTTAGAAAAACTGGGTCAGTGTAAAAACGATTTTGAAAAAAGCTAGAAAAAGCAAAAGGAACGAGCAGAGAAAAATATTGGTAAAATTTGACAAATGCATTTCTCAATATTATGTCAAACATGTTTACTGAGCTGCGCAATTAATAAAAATATTCTGTACTAGAGTCCCTAATTATTATTCCACACAGGACAGAACACCTCTTCATTATCCCTTTTTGAATTGATTGTGTACATCAAACAGTTGAGATATAAATAAAATATGCCTGCATGCATAATACCCTCACATTAAAACTGGAGGCAATTAACCTATGATTTCTCATTAATTAAATTAAAATAACCTTCTAAAAAATGTCTAAAATTAAAACAGATTTCTTTTAGTGTAGATTTTTCTCACAATGATGCAGAGGCTGTTTACCAAATTTATCACACACACACACACACACACACACACACACACACACACACACACACAAATGCTATTTCTGATTTTATCCCAGGCTTGTCTCTAGTTTTCTCCCGAGGTTCTAGTCTCATTTAGATAAATCTGACTACAATGTCAGGGTTTTGTTTTGTTGTGCTTTGTTTTTTTTCCATCTATAAAAATAACCTGTTCTTATCAAAATCTTATCATGATTTTTTTCTGTTCAATTGTCCAAGCACCTTCTCCCTGAGCTGGATCTGTATCATATAGTGCAAAGATGCTATTTGGCGAATTTGCTGAATATACGTAGTTGAAGCACATGAGATACTGGAATATTGGAAGAGCACAATGGGCCCCAATGCCGGCTGCCCTTAGCATATCTGGAGAGTTCCCATTGTCTCCTGTTCAGGCTCTTTGCAAATGCTTCGTCTCCTCTCCTGACTCCCAGTTATACCAAGTTTTTAGTTACTTCAGATTTCAGTAGTCTCCCCTTTGTGGTATATCTTCATTTTAAAACAAGCATAAAAGGATATATATTACCAAGGATTATGTCCTTGATAATACAATTTTCTTGTTTTGCTTTTCTCTAAAGTCCTTTTTTGATCCCCTACAGTCCCACTATGTTGAGAGACCACATGGTCACAGATTGCCCCACCTAAAGTCTGTCCCTCTGAATACTCAATCAGGTGCTAAAAACGTTCTTAAACATCACGCATTGATTGATTCATCTCTCCTTCAGTGGGAAAAGCATATTTATTCACTTTTTCTCATATCTTGAGAATCTGTCTGACATGGTACCTTCACATGGTAAGTCCTCAATAAATGATGCTGTGTTCGACCGAGTTTTAAGACGTGTCATTCCTTTCCCCAAAATCAGCTCCCCATGTCAACTACCACAGGCTTTTAGCGACCACATTTGCCTTCTAGTCCCCTGAATAAGAACCTTGGAGACATCTTTCACTCCTTTGTCATCTTTTCTCAAGCCTTTTACTGATTTCCTCATGAGGCGCTATCATTTCTTCCTTCAAAAGATTGGATTACTTCCTAATATAGACACATTACTTTGCCCTTATAAACCTAAGCTTTCCCTAACATCCCACTGATTCTACTACGATGTGCATTACCTGAAAATTTTAACAATAAATCTTCCTTCAGCCTTGTTTTGTCCCTGACCTCCTCCTCACACACCTGCATCTGCTATGAGGCACACACTGTTCACTATCTATCCCTGCTAGTAGAACCCCTGGATTTTGTATTCCAAAGGCAGGAGAGATCCTATGCTCTACAAAAAAAAAAAAAAAAAAAAATGGCCTCTCTTCTGCAATATGATTGGTCTAAACCAGCCAATGGTCTAGGGTAGGCACTTGACTCCCTTCTGACCAATGAGCTTTAAGAGAAAGCCACCGGTGGGAGGGAACTTCCATTCCTGAATAAAATGACAAAGCTTAATAAGGACAAAATACACTTGTCCCTTCCTTACTGCTTGGAATATTGGCATAAGGTTGTGGTATAGCCTATAGTTGTACCAGGTAAGAACGATAGATCAAAAGAACAGAAAAACCTTGGGACCTTAATGGCAGCATTGAGTT
>NW_011888880.1:582974-590041 GCF_000151845.1 Pteropus vampyrus | reverse complement strand
CACATGGTAAGTCCTCAATAAATGATGCTGTGTTCGACCGAGTTTTAAGACGTGTCATTCCTTTCCCCAAAATCAGCTCCCCATGTCAACTACCAAAGGCTTTTAGCGACCACATTTGCCTTCTAGTCCCCTGGATAAGAACCATGGAGACATCTTTCACTCCTTTGTCATCTTTTCTCAAGCCTTTTACTGATTTCCTTATGAGGCGCTATCATTTCTTCCTTCAAAAGATTGGATTACTTCCTAATATAAACACATTACTTTGCCCTTATAAACCTAAGCTTTCCCTAACATCCCACTGATTCTACTCTAAATTATCTCTCTACGATGTGCATTACCTGAAAATTTTAACAATAAATCTTCCTTCAGCCTTGTTTTGTCCCTGACCTCCTCCTCACACACCTGCATCAGCTATGAGGCACACACTGTTCACTATCTATCCCTGCTAGTAGAACCCCTGGATTTTGTATTCCAAAGGCAGGAGAGATCCTACGCGCTACAAAAAGAAAAAAGAAAAAAAAAATGGCCTCTCTTCTGCAATATGATTGGTCTAAACCAGCCAATGGTCTAGGGTAGGCACTTGACTCCTACCAATGAGAAAGCCACTGGTGGGAGGGAGCTTCCATTCCTGAATAAAATGACAAAGCTTAATAAGGACAAAATACACTTGTCCCTTCCTTACTGCTTGGAATATTGGCATAAGGTTGTGGTATAGCCTATAGTTGTACCAGGTAAGAACGATAGATCAAAAGAACAGAAAAACCTTGGGACCTTAATGGCAGCATTGAGTTGCCAAACCAATACTTTCAGACTTTTTTCGTTAAAGAATAAGAAATGTAAATTTGATATATTTATTTTAATTGAAAGATATCATTTTACTGCACAAATAAATCACTTTATTTGTACAAGATGAATCTGCAAAGGGACTATGTAAAGCATTGTTCTTCAATGGCCCAGATTGCGGACCCACTGGAAGAGAAGACCATGAGTGCCCCAAATCCCACGTATCTTCATGATAAATTCTTGTAAGAGGTTGATAACATATTACACAGGGTTTAATGTCAGGATACACACAATCTCCAATCCAACAAAGGCATCCAAGGAATTCGCTAAGCCTGTTTTTAAACAATTGAATCTGTCATGTGCTTTCTGAGAAGTCCCTGAAGAAGTATATGCCTGACAGGATACAATGGCATTGGAGAAGCTATTATAGTCAATTCTATGAATCAAGTACCTCAATTCCCCAAGGCAATTTTTACAAGAGCAGGTCAATGGCTTATGTTTCAAGCTTTGTTTTAAATTGATAAGAGGGATTTGAGAAAGAGTTTCCTTTTAGTTACAATACCTTTAAAGCTACATTAAAATAAGATAGATGTTCTTTACACAAAGGAACCTTTTGACAAAAGAAGATTTTATGACAAATAAAATGATGTATTAATCCATTTTATGGCAGACCATCATAAATAGAACACAATATGCTATGCATAAACAATAATGCTTAAAAACATAAAAAACATTAAAGTAATGTGGCTGAATTTTACAAATCCGTACATGTGATTTTTAGCACTTCAAAGTCATCACATTTTAAGGCTATGCCCTTATTGTAATAATGCTCAAAATATACTCTTTGATAGTGACCTTCGAGAATGGAATTATGTGTTGGAAACAAGACAAAGTCATTAAATTTAATGAAATTAAACTCGACTTGCCAAAAAGCTTTGTGCTCCTGAAAGACCAAAGGAACCCAAGTCTCCATCATGCCCTGGGTCCTGCCAACTGGGCCTTGCCAATGTCACCCAGGCGGAAGGACCCAGATCCCTTCCATGGCTCTCACACATCAAAGTTCTCACCTCTTCAAAATAGTCTCCTAGAGTCCAAGGACCCAATTCTCTGAAAGGATAAATTATGGGATTGAATTCACGGTCCTAAATCCCTGAAATTCATGAGATCAATTCAGTCCCCACCCCTTCGTTTCCCAAAGGCTCATCTAATCCCAATCTTATCTAAGACATGCAGGCCATCTCTTTATTACTTCAATGTTTTTACCTCATGATCTGTAGGACTCATGCTGACACTTCATCCATGTCCCTGAAGACTCAGGTCCAATATTCTCAATTCACTGTTTTCACAGTCTTCTCTTTAATGTGCCAGAGTCACCAACAGGGCTTTAATTCAGACCTTTTCAACATCTAGTTTACAGGGACCATGTCAAAAAGGATGTCACATATTGTGCCAGCCCGTGGGTCGGTCCGTCTTTATCTCAAAGCTTTATAACTTTACCAATGACCCTGAGACATGCCTAACCTTAATCACACCATTAACAATGAAGCTTGAAAATAAGATGGTTCTTTGATGTTTAACTGTAAAGTAAATATGCTAGCCCTCTGTATTCAAAGTTGTACTATGTGAATACATCCAGATAAAAATTTTTAGTTAGAGTTGTTATCCCTCCATCTCTAAATTCTCACTATTCACTATCCAATTGAGAATGAACATAAGTTCAGACTAGCTATCTGACCTCACCATCTGCATTCTTGCCATTTAAACTCAAAAACCAAATAGATTAGGATGCTAGGAAGAGATTAGACCAAAATTGTAGAGCTACGTAGAAAAGACAAAATGGCGCATAAGGCCTGCAAGACTTAATTAAAACCTGCTTTAGAAGAGAACAAAGAAAAAAAGAAAAACCTGATTTAGCATATTAAGATACTTTTTAAATGTGTAAATGAAAAGAGGGATGGTCAGCCATGAAAGGACAGATTAGAGTGAGACACAGAGCAAACAGTATACCCAACCTGCCCCCCTCCTGGAGAGATGAAGCTTTAGCCAAAACTTTAAGTACTTCAAGTCTATAATAGAAAAAATAACTGTGTTTAAATGGAAACTATGCATGTCTACATGTGGTGCATCCTTCTGGGTTCTCACATTCTAGCCATTCATTCTCTTTGAGCTATTTCACAACTCTTTGTCAAGCGATAAGCATGCAAATTCTGTCTTGTCCAGTAGAGTTGCCATTGACTTCTTCCCTCCACACTCCTCTTACTCCTCCCCCCTTTGGAAAAACTAGATTATCGCTGCTTGCAATTCAATTCCTTTATTATGAATACATCAGTGCCTTTTTACTCTCTTTTTAAACCAGTTATAACATTAGCTGAGTTGTTTCATTGAATGAGGAAAATAAATTCTTTAATATATGTTCATTTTTATATCTTATGAAAGCTATGATTTTATCTTTTTTAAAAATTATCTAAAAATTATCTTTAATGCTACTTGACAGAAGCATCCCTCATGTGCATAGAGATGTAGAGTGTTAGATATCAACTGGCTCTGGATATTTCAAATCCTATAGGCAAATCTATCCTTCATTATTAAAAGAACATGCCAAGCTATCTTAATGTGGTACAAATGAGATTTACCTTATGATTTCTCTTGCTATGACTTGTTATATCTTCTTAATGAATTGACCCCTTTATCATTATATAATGGCATTCTTTGTCTCTCGTTACCATTTTTGGCCTAAAGCCTGGTCTAAGTATAGCTACCTTGACTCTTTTTTGGATGGATTATCTTCTTCCATCTCTTCACTTTGAGCCTATGTGTGTCCTTCAAGCTGAAGAGAGTTTCCCGGAAGAAGCATATAGTTGGGTCTTGTGTTTTCACTCCTCTAGCCATTCTGTGTCTTTCGATTAGAGAATTCAATCCATTTACATTCAGAATAATTATTACTAGGTAAGGATTTACTAATGTCTTATTGTTTTCTGGCTGTTTTGTGGTTCCTTTGTTCCTTCCTCCTTCTCTTGCTGCCTTCCTTTGTGAATTGATGATTTTCCACAGCAGTATGCTTTGATTTCTTCTCTTTAAATTTTGTGAATACACTATAAATTTTTGCTCTGTGGTTACCATAAGGCTTACATAAAACATCTTATGGATCTGACAGTCTATTTTACATTGATAACAACTTAGGACAATTGCATATAAAAACTCTATTCCTTTAGTCCCTCAAAAATTTTGTTTTTAATGTCACGATTTACCTCTTTTTATATTGCGTATTCATTAACAAATTATTGAAGCTATAGTTATTTTTGATACTCTTGTCCTTTCATCTTTGTACTAAAGTTAAGTGGTTAATACTCCACCATATTACAGTATTCTAAATTTTCCTATGTACTTCCCTTTACCAGTGTGTTCTATATGTTCATGTATTTTCATGTTACCAGTTAACATCCTGTCATTTCAGCTTTAAGGACTCCTTTCAGCATTTCTTGTAAGGCCGGTCTGGTGGTGATGAAGACTCCTTGGAACCCTTGGCATGAGGTGCTAGATCCCACAGCTCCCTCAAAGACACTTTTGTCCATGAAAGGATCAAAAATTTTTATTGTTAAGGGGAAAGACAAAAATGAGGAACACATTGAAGGGAAAGATGAAAACAAGCTGCTGTGATGCTGACATCACCCCTGCCCGTCAGATTTTAATTGGCATTCTGTACTGAGCCTCCTTTAGAAAGAGAATGTACTGACCATGCAGATACAAGTGTTTTAGTTCAGTGACAGTTCTAGATCTTGTTATAAATATTAAATAACTCTTACGTCAAATCTAAATGATAAGCACACAAAACAGTTGTACACAAAGGCAAAATAAGGGCAAATAATTTAGCATGAAGTAAATTAAGAGCATGGGTTTTAGAATCAGACTTGGGATGACATTCTAGCTATGCCAGTTTATAAGCTGGGTAACCTTGGGCAAGTCACTTGATCTCTCTGAATCAGTTTTCTTATCAGCAAGTGTGAATATCAGTACAGGAACTGTTGGGAAACTTAGCAGTGCTATATTTCTAATCCAGATGTCAGTTGCGATCACCCTTTCCTTTTCATTCTATGACCTCTGAAAACTCCAGTCCCCAAGTTGCTCTGAGTCACACTGAAGCTTACATTCCACGGTCATCTCTTTCTCTAAATTCTTGTTTTGGCTAAACCTTTGATCTCTTTCACATATTGCCTCTTGCATCTTCCTTCTTTCTCTAACTTTGCCCCCTTATACGGGGCACAGCCCCCTTTCTCTGATTTCTTCAAAGCACCATCACTCATCCAAAGCATTTGTGTCTAACAGACGTTAACAGAATATTAACAGACTTAAAAACGAATGTTAGAAATGTTGCGGGTTATTTCCTGTTACCAGCCAACTTTCCTACTAAAGTTACTCCCTCTCACTCCGAACATGTCCCTAATATCTCCTCTACTCCTAACCACCGTTTCTGTTTCATTTCTTCTGAAAATCAGTGTAGTTACCTTTTCTTCTTACTCCCAAGGACATTCTTGTTATGCTCAGAGAGGCTGTTTTTGAGAAGAATTTGATAGTCAACATTTAAAGTAATGTTGTTTTGTCTTAACTACATTCCTAAAATTCCTGAAAGAGTGGACTTTGAATTAGTGGTTATTATCATTATGTATATTGATCTCCAAGGTAAAACCTTGAATTGCTCTTCTCATTTGAATATATAAATTCTTTTATGTTTGTTAAAAAAAAAAAGTCCTGTTATTTTATGGTCACCCATTACAAATTACCATTCCAGTGACCATAAAGGATAATCGAATGCTTTATTTTTTAGAGTACTGAAAAAATAACTCATTGTCATTACATTTTTAGTTATGTCCCCAAAATGAACATTTCTTTTTTTTATTTTGCTCCAACAGTCACTTGTGTTAGAGGTATTCTGCTTTGGATTTCAGAGAACCACCCCTTTAAACTCTCAGCTTTTATTTCTCTTCTTGTATTGCTGACAGAGTATATTATGTGATCTAGGCCTAGGAAATGGTATATTTCATTCCCTGGCCTCAAATATTGGCCAGGAATGAACACACTACCAAAATCAAGTAAATCAGACCAAATTAGATTTAATTCTAGATGCTTTCAGGAAATCCAATTGTGATGGCTAATTTTATTGACCAGGCTATGGAATGAGCATATATTTGGTCAAATATTATTTGGGTATATCTGCGAGAATATATCTGAGTGAGATTAACATTTGATTTGGTAAACTGAGGAGGACAAATGTGGGTAGACCTCATTCAACCAGTTGAAGACCTGAAAAGAACAAAAATATGAACCCACCCCTAGTAAGAGAGAATTCTGTCTTACTGCCTGTGAACTAGGATATTGTCTTTTTCCTGCCTTCAAACTCAAATTGAAATATCGGATCTTCCTGAGTCTAAAGCCTGCTGGCATGCCGATGGGAACTAAACCATTGGATTTCTTGGTTCTCCAGCTTGCCAACATGCCCTGCAGATCTTGGGACTTGCTTGACTTTTATCATGTCAGCTTGTGATATATATATTTTGGATCTCTTTCTTTGGAGAATCCTAATACACCAATCATCCAAGCTAGACCTTTTATACACTTATTGCTATTGTTGAACGAGATATTTTTTTCTGAAAATAAAACCAATACAGCAGAAGATAGCACTAAGAGGAAGAGAGAGAAAAACCGTATTCTTGTGGTATTTACTTGAACCCTTGGTCAGGCAAATTTTGAAACCCACTCAATCCCTGGATCTTTTGTTGTTGTTGTTGTTATATAACAGAATAAATAAACTCTTTTTGCTTAAAAGGGCTTTTTTATGCCTGGTAACAGAGAATTCTGTCTGACAAGCTCATTTCACCCAAATTGATTTTAAGTATATTCAACGACATATACAACCATCCAGATAAAAGCGAATAGAGACATGGAGGCACACGATTAATAAATAAAAAAAACTTTTAAAAAGTCACATGTAAATAAAGCCTGCAAAACTGCATATAACTAGTTTCTGGGGAAAAGTCTAAATTCAGGGCCTTTCTAATGGCTAATGATTAATAGTTGTGAAATTTATGACATCTATGAAATTAAAGAAAATCAATTTCATAGAAGGGCCTCAATTTTCTAGTTCAAGAGAAAAATTCTTTAATACATATTCATAGAGGGACAGTGTACGTGGCATGGAAAGCAATGTCCTAAGTGATAGTCTTACCAAAAATGTACTAATAAGTTTTGCTTTGCTATTTATTTTAATGAAACCCAACAAAAAAAAAGCC
>NW_011888880.1:576333-582924 GCF_000151845.1 Pteropus vampyrus | reverse complement strand
AAAAAAAAAAAGTCCTGTTATTTTATGGTCACCCATTACAAATTACCATTCCAGTGACCATAAAGGATAATCGAATGCTTTATTTTTTAGAGTACTGAAAAAATAACTCATTGTCATTACATTTTTAGTTATGTCCCCAAAATGAACATTTCTTTTTTTTATTTTGCTCCAACAGTCACTTGTGTTAGAGGTATTCTGCTTTGGATTTCAGAGAACCACCCCTTTAAACTCTCAGCTTTTATTTCTCTTCTTGTATTGCTGACAGAGTATATTATGTGATCTAGGCCTAGGAAATGGTATATTTCATTCCCTGGCCTCAAATATTGGCCAGGAATGAACACACTACCAAAATCAAGTAAATCAGACCAAATTAGATTTAATTCTAGATGCTTTCAGGAAATCCAATTGTGATGGCTAATTTTATTGACCAGGCTATGGAATGAGCATATATTTGGTCAAATATTATTTGGGTATATCTGCGAGAATATATCTGAGTGAGATTAACATTTGATTTGGTAAACTGAGGAGGACAAATGTGGGTAGACCTCATTCAACCAGTTGAAGACCTGAAAAGAACAAAAATATGAACCCACCCCTAGTAAGAGAGAATTCTGTCTTACTGCCTGTGAACTAGGATATTGTCTTTTTCCTGCCTTCAAACTCAAATTGAAATATCGGATCTTCCTGAGTCTAAAGCCTGCTGGCATGCCGATGGGAACTAAACCATTGGATTTCTTGGTTCTCCAGCTTGCCAACATGCCCTGCAGATCTTGGGACTTGCTTGACTTTTATCATGTCAGCTTGTGATATATATATTTTGGATCTCTTTCTTTGGAGAATCCTAATACACCAATCATCCAAGCTAGACCTTTTATACACTTATTGCTATTGTTGAACGAGATATTTTTTTCTGAAAATAAAACCAATACAGCAGAAGATAGCACTAAGAGGAAGAGAGAGAAAAACCGTATTCTTGTGGTATTTACTTGAACCCTTGGTCAGGCAAATTTTGAAACCCACTCAATCCCTGGATCTTTTGTTGTTGTTGTTGTTATATAACAGAATAAATAAACTCTTTTTGCTTAAAAGGGCTTTTTTATGCCTGGTAACAGAGAATTCTGTCTGACAAGCTCATTTCACCCAAATTGATTTTAAGTATATTCAACGACATATACAACCATCCAGATAAAAGCGAATAGAGACATGGAGGCACACGATTAATAAATAAAAAAAACTTTTAAAAAGTCACATGTAAATAAAGCCTGCAAAACTGCATATAACTAGTTTCTGGGGAAAAGTCTAAATTCAGGGCCTTTCTAATGGCTAATGATTAATAGTTGTGAAATTTATGACATCTATGAAATTAAAGAAAATCAATTTCATAGAAGGGCCTCAATTTTCTAGTTCAAGAGAAAAATTCTTTAATACATATTCATAGAGGGACAGTGTACGTGGCATGGAAAGCAATGTCCTAAGTGATAGTCTTACCAAAAATGTACTAATAAGTTTTGCTTTGCTATTTATTTTAATGAAACCCAACAAAAAAAAAGCCAGAGCAAAGAGATTAAACACAGTTCTGTAAGAGCAATTTTATGAAAGGCCAATAGTTCGCTGACAGCTAAATTCCAAGAATTAAAATGTCTCTAGAGCAATGGTTCTCAATTTCATAGCAGAAGAAACTTTATTCAAATGAAACAGTATGTGGGGATAATCTGTTTGACTCTTGGCTGGAGGGCTCAGAGAGCCCACTCACCAACATCTGCTTTGCACCCTTTTCTCTCTCTCCAACATGGTAGTCTCTGTGGAACACTCCATAGAGGAAGAAAAATAATTCTCCCTCTACCCTTCTGAGTTCTTGGCTGATACCCTCTATAATAACAGACAGGTTAACAACAGAAAAACAAACAGTAGTTTATTAACACGTATACCTCATGTATACAAGGGTAATACCCAGGGAAAATGAATAAATCCCCAAGATCACCCAAACCACAACCTTAAATATTATCTTCAGATAAAGACAAAAAAAAAAAAAGATATCATGGGGAGAAGGGAGGCCAGTTATGGGAGGTGACCAGGAAAAGCACAGTAAACAAGGGGAAGATTTGTTATGCAGATTTAAATCCTTGCCTTCTAGATCAATAAAAGTTTCCGGAGATTTAGAGTCATCTTTCTTGGCACATTACAAGCAATTTCCTTTATAATACTAAATGATCCCTACAAGACAGTAACTTCTACTCTATTTTCAGAACTTCTCCATTATCTGCTGTTTCTCAAAAATAATCAGCTCAAAATCATCCTTATGCCAAAGAGACATCTTTTGGGGTGGCATATTCTGCTACCTTTCATCACTGAAAAACAGTTTTAAAACTAATATAGATAAAAGAATATATCGATATCCATCCAGAAGTGTTTCATGAATTATATTTTTCACATTTAAACTTTCAGAATTTCAGAGCAGAAAACTCAATTTCCAACTATCTGATATTGAGAAAGGGTAGAATCCATATGTGTCAGTGATCAATTCAGTGGAAGATAGAGGTTCATCCTCCTATTCTCCTGCAATCTTAAGAAAATAAAATAATTCAATAGTCAATAAGAATGTAATAACTATGTATGATGTCACATAAGTTCTAGATTTATCGAGGGATCACTTCATAAGTTATATAAGTGTCTAGTCACTATGTTGTATGCCTGAAACTAATATAATAATATATGTTAACTGTAATTGAAAAATAAAAAATTATTAAAAATATTAAAAAATAAATGAAAATAATGTTGTAGAAGCAATAAAATAAAATAAAATAATCCAATTTGGGACATGTTCTTAAATGCAAGATTATCTCTAGATGAAAATGAGCCCAGATAATACTTTAGAAGTCAAGCTGTGGTGTACTAAGGAAACAGTTCCAGGCCTGTCTTAATACAAGGATAAGCAGGCATTAAAGAGCCAAGAATTCTATATCATAGGGCATGTCTTAAATTACAGTATTTTGGAAACCTTTCAAACAACATAGGACTTCCTACAACACACAGCATTCACAGAATGTATAACTTTTAACACTGTAATTTCTTAGAAACCTCTTAAAAACAAGTCGGTTGAAACTATGCCTCTGCGAAACTAAATGATTTAATAAAAGGTCATTAGATATAAGCCAATGAGATGTTAGTGGACATCTGCTGAAAGCAATCATTTGAGATTTGAAATATTTAAATAATGCATTTCATTCTTAAGACAATTTGATAGCAAAATCAATTATCTGTAACCTAACATGAGACAGAAAACCCATACCAATGATATAAAGAATATCTACCTTTTTTATTCTAAATAGCATGTATCTATTTTATTCAGAAGCAGCTTTTATCCATTACTACACCAGGAGAACTTATAGGAAAGCCTACGCCCATTGTACACTAGTATATTTTCAATGAGTATATTATCAAGTGGGAGGATGGCATCAATTGACCAATTGGTGAGGTGGTCTCAGAATGTAGTTTCTTTGTGAACCTTAGTAATAAGAAGTTTATACTGATTTTATATGGCTTAGTTCAAGGCTTTTAAAAAAAAGAAAAAACCTACAGTCCACCAACCAGAGGCCTAAATAGTTTTTGTTGGAACATAGCCACACTCATTTGTTTATGTCTTATTTATGCTGCTTTTGTGCTCCAATGGCAGATCTGAGTACTTGTGATTGAGTGTACAGCAGTAAAACTAAAATATTTACCCTGTGTTTTTAAGAAAAATTTGCCCACTTGGGGCTGAGTTAATAATTGGGAACTGCTCCTGGATCAAAGACCAATGAAATATTTTAAAATCTTAAATGCTGTTATTTACAAAATTACAATATAAAATTGCAAGTAAAAATTGTCCAGATTGCATTAGTGAAACCTAAAGCCCAAATGTTCATCATGTAGAATACTAGCCCAAAGCACACAGACTTGAGATTAGTTAGGAAGGAAACTAACATAGAATTTAGAAGAGGTGCCTGCCTAATCAATGGGCCTATATGTTACCCTATAACATATGGTAAAGTAGAATATTGTCCTTTAAGACTGGACAGATTAATTAATAGGCTTATAACACAGAGTAAAATAGAGGATTACTTGCTAAAGAATAAATAATGGACCTATAACGTAGGTGAAAAAAAAGTGAGTAGATTACTCAATGAGTACATTCAGATGGGAAAAAATTAGACCCACAGTTTGCAAACAAACAAAAACTACAGAGAGCTGCAAGTCTCCAGGAGATGGTTTATTTAATCTAAACTCTTTAATCAACTATTCTAAATGAACGACCACTATTTAAATGATTAAAATCTTTAAAAAGATTTGGAAACTACAAAGTTCAAGCAGTTCTCAAATTAAATTGACATCTTTTGTTGTACTTTGTGGGGTTTCACTTAACACCTTGGAAATATGGGACCATCCTTCCTAGGAAAACTCAAGACTTGGTATGAACAGGATAAATAAAAGAGTAAGTACCTTTGGAAGGCTGAAATTAAAAAGAGAGAGAGAGAGAGAGAATGAAAAAGAAGATAAATATGCTCCAAATAAATAGGATGAAATCAACATCTCTTAACATGAATGTTTTAGGCAAAATTTGTTCCTGGAGCGAGGGATGTACTTGTCTACCACCTCTCTACCTGCTAAGCAGGAAATGAAGCTGTCTAACTGGCATGTCTGCACCAGGTTCATAGAGCCCCAAATCAGCTTCCTACTTAGAGCAGAGCCCTTTTGAGGAAAAAGACCAACACAATGGCAGAAGAAACCCATGCCAACTACCTGTATTAGACAATCTCATTTGTTATAAGCAATTTTAAATAAGAATTGATAATAAAGAGCTGCCCAGCATTTAAGGAGAACCAACAGTGTGAAAGAAAACTTTAAAAATAACTAAGAAGGATAAATAATTTTTAATAAAACAAGGTCATTTAGAGGAATAGAAGACAAGTTTTTTAAATTCTAATATTTATTAATTTGATCAGTAAAAATGTATGATGCCAAAAAAAAAAAAATGGGCTAGCATCCATAAAACAAAAAAAATTAAAGAACAAAAATAAAAGGTCTTAGAAAATAAAAATATGATTGGTAAAAGAAATCAATAAAAGGGTTGAGATAAATAGTTAAGGGTACCCTCCTAAGCATTGAGCTAAAAAGGAAAATGGTGAAAATATGGAAAATTTTCACTGTCATATAACATGAGATAAAAGAAGAAACTTCAGAAAGAAAATAAGAGGGAAGTAGTAATCAAAGATATAGTAGAAAAAAATATTCCAGAGCTGAGGAAGATTACTTGATTAAATAGTACCAGAAAGATTATTTAAAAAAAGACTTACACCTCAACACAGTCTAATAAAATTAATGTACTCCAAAGCTAAAGAGAACTCCTGGAGGCTTCCAAACCGAGAAACCAGAAACAAGCAGGAATCATATTGTCATCAGATATCTCATTCAAATACTGAATGCTAGAAGAATGAAAGAATATCTTCAGAGTTCTGAGAAGGGGATCAATATGGATCCTGCAGTTCTACACAGTGAAACTATTAGTAACATATGACAACAAAATAAGTTCATTTCAAACATGAGAAACACTGAAAGTTTTTTACAGAAATATCTGACGTGGAAAAAATTACTATAGGAGGTAGTTGAACAATATTCAAGTCAATTATTCAGAAAACACAGCTGAAGATATCACACACACATATACACACAAAGGAATCTAGAAAGAAAATGACAAAATTTTGAATTTCCTTTTCTATGGTTGTCATCTTACTGCTTGGTTGTTTGTGGGATAATAGTTACGTGATCAGTGTTTAAAAGTAACCTAAAGACAAAGTATAGAATTCTTATAGTTATAAAATTGAATAGAAACATTAAAATATTTAAAATTTATTAATAAAAATACTAAAATATATTTTTTATTTTACATAAACATGAAGCAAATGATATGAAGTTAATCAATTAAATATAGGTTTAACTATAATATTTAAAGTTATAAATGTTTAAAAATAAAAAAATAATAAAAATACATAATTAAGCAATGAAACAGCCTGTGAAAGATGCAGCAGAGGCATCAAATCAGAGACGATACTCTGTGTGGACAGTGTCATCTTCCAGGATATATTACAAGTACTAAGTTGATGACCGTTGTATGGAGCTGTGTCCCTAATGAGAATAATACATGGGTCTGAAAATCAAGAGGTAGAAGCAGCAGCAGTCCTGTTCACCGTCACTGCCAGTGACCAGCTTAGGGAATTCGTGCTTCTCATCATCTCAACTATGAGCTCTGAACATTTAGAGGCCCTTGTTCCCTGTAGGGCCACACTTCCACTGTAGGACACAGCAAAAGTCCCATTGTCCTCTGAGCTTCTAATGCATTTACATTTAAGCCTCCTTGAGTTGAGAGATCAGGAAGTAGGGAGAATAATTGCCATCTTAGCAGAAGCAACTGACTCACTGGAGCATAGTAACCAAGGGCTAGAATACCTCACGGATAAGTGTCGGTGCCCTCCAAGAGGTAAGCCTGTAAGCCACTAGCAGTAAACGTGGAGGGTTAGGAGAATCTAGAACAGATAATAGAGGAAAGAGGTGAGT
>NW_011888880.1:569761-575408 GCF_000151845.1 Pteropus vampyrus | reverse complement strand
GAATTCGTGCTTCTCATCATCTCAACTATGAGCTCTGAACATTTAGAGGCCCTTGTTCCCTGTAGGGCCACACTTCTACTGTAGGACACAGCAAAAGTCCCATTGAACTCTGAGCTTCTAATGCATTTACATTTAAGCCTCCTTGAGTTGAGAGATCAGCAAGTAGAAAGAATAACTGCCATCTTAGCAGAAGCAATTGACTCACTGGAGCATAGTAACCAAGGGCTAGAATACCTTACGGATAAGGGTCGGTGCCCTCCAAGAGGTAAGCCTGTAAGCCACTAGCAGTAAACGTGGAGGGTTAGGAGAATCTAGAACAGATAATAGAGGAAAGAGGTGAGTTGTGGACTCGAGACCAGGTGTATGAACAGGGACCATGATATTTTTCTTACTGTTTTTTATTGATTTACCCACAAGAAGAGAGCTACCAAACTCTTGGAGGAGCTGCTTCAAGAACTTAAATGAAGCTAATAGATACAAGCAACATTTTGTTTAAGTTCTTGAAGCACCTCCTCCAGGAGTTTGGTGGGTCCCTTTACTTGATCTTGAGTCCTGCGCCTTGAGTACTGTGTTGTGAGTCACCCAGATCTCCCACTCAGAACTAAAGGACTTATTCCCCCACTTTGGGAAAGGCTGTCGGCTAACAGCTCCCAGATGTCAGCCCTCTCTGTAGAACTGCCTCAGTTACCTTAGGGCTTCCCAGGGTAGCCTGTATTCAATAAATCATTAATTTAAGCGGAATAAAGACCCGCCACCCTGTCTCAACTTGGGACAATGCCAAAGGGCCATCCAAATCCTCTTTTCTGCTCTCTTTCTTGGTGATTGGTACCAAGACATAAAACTGAAATTTGTCTTGTCTAGGTCTTCCTTTCTCTAACCCCCAGCATCCAATGAGTGTTTCCTATGTACCAAACCATATGCTTTGCCTGCACTGCCTCCTTTATACCTCATCACTGCCATCTGAGACAGTGACTGCTCTTATGTCCACTTTACAATAAGAAAAATTCAGTTTAGAGCTGTGAAGTAAATTTTCAAGATTTTGTTCACAGCTAGTAAAGAATAAATTCAAATTGACTTCTATCTGCTCTAGAACCCACACACTGCGCAAATTCCCTATTGGCTTTGGCATCAGAAAAGACAACACATTCCTGTTTTTACTTTGCAACTTCACTCGGCACTTTTGGAGAGGAATATTAATTATTCAAAGACAATATTTAAGAAGATGTTGCTGCTGCTTATCTCAAGGAACAGGCAGGTTGATTCCAGCTACCTAGTGCATAGTTAACAGCACAAATGCTCCCTGTTAATGGAGGCAAGGATCTCTCAGAACCTAGAAATAGACAGAGCCAGTCCTCTTGGAGATGGGAAAGAACTTAACAGACAATGAATACTTATGATCCAGAAAACTCCAAAGGTCACTTTATTTTCGTGCTTTTCTTCTAGTTTGTTGATGTTCACTCTAGCACTCATCAGTTGACACGACTCAGGTCTCTCTCTGTCTTTTCTTCTTTCTGGATGTATCTCTCCCTTATACGTCTCCTGACTCCTTTCTCCCCTCCCTATATCTCCAGGTCAAACTTCTGAGAAACACTGTATCCGAGTAGAGCCTTTAAGTCAGGCCTTCTCAAATGCTGTCGGCTGCCCGCGATTGCTTGTCTTTGGGGAATTTCCTGGCCAATATAATGTGTCTAAGAGTGAGAGACTAGGAAAGACTGGATATGGGAGATACAGGAAATGGCCACCTACGTCTAAAAATGTACTGTGAAGGCGCCCTCTGCCAATGATGGAGAGTAGAGGAGTTTTTCCTTGAAGGAGGTTGAGAACATGGCAGGCCTTTTCGAATTTTCACCCATCCAGTATGTCATGGAGGACTTATCAGGGATAGAGCTCATATTTAACTCTTTACCACTAGAGTAAGGCTTTTCTTCACTTATTAAAAGAAATGACTTATTTATTTACTTATTTGTTTGTTTGTTTTTGGTAATCTTTACTAGTTGCTGCAGTTTCTGAGTGTGCGATATGCCAGGACTTCATATGTTTCTTATGTAGGCTTGTGGACAGTGACCATTGAAAGGGACCACAGAAGTCGTCTACTCCAGGATTTTCCTTTATGGGAAATACGACATTCTGAAATAGTCCATTTTGTTTACATATTGTGCTAAGTGTGAATGATATCAAAGGAGGAATATGATCAGATCATTGTTTTACAAAGATAGTAGGGTTAATGAGATATTTAAGGAACAGGGACTGAAAGAGCAGTTGGCAACGAAAGAGCCTCGGCCATGAGAGATGCTGAGGGTCTTACTAAGAAAGGGGCGATGGGAATGGGGAGAAACATAATCTAGAAGTATTTATAGTAGGTAAAAATTAAGGTGCTAATGACAATGAGATAATGAGATGAAATAGAATAGGTGGAAGGAGTGAGGAGTGCTGGCTATGACACGAAGATAAGATTGATGATCTTAAGGATAAAAATGCCTGTAGTTAGGACAAGAAGTGCAGGTGGAACAGGATTTTTTTCTGGGGAAAAAAGTGACATATGTCACATTTGATTTTAAACATGTTACATTTGAAGAAACTTCAAATGATCCATGTGGAACTTTCCAGAAGGAAGTGTAAATTTGGATTTGGAACTTAAAATAAAGATTGGAACTGGTCATATACATTTGGTAGCATATGGTCCATTCTAGGTTTTCCACTTTAAATATTACTTTCAATAAAGAAAACATGCCAGTTGAATGTGCATTTATTTCTTCATGTGATCCATAAAAAGAGAGATTTTGTCTTTTATTATTATTATTATTATTATTATTATTATTATTATTATTATTTCTTAAAACATACTAAGCTGTGGGGGTGGGGAGGAGAGCCAATTCCAAAAGATTACGTACTAAAGAATTTCATTTGTATAACATTTGGGACGGGGAGGAAAGAAAATGCAAAAGTTTTTAAATGTAGAACAGATTAATGGTTGCCAGGAGTTGAGCAGTGGGTTCTAGAGGGAAATGGGTATTGCTATTAAGGTCAACATGAGAGAGTTCCATGGTGATGGAACTTCTGTGGTGGCTCCATGAACATATATACATGTGACAAAATTATATATAACTAAACACACACACAAGCATTAGCACAAGCAAAACTGGGGAAATTAGAATTAAGATTGATGAAGTATATCAATGTCAATATCCTCGTGTGATATTGTTTAATAATTTTTAAGATGTTTTCTTTGGTAGAAACTGGGTAAAGGGGTATTTGTGATCTCTGTATCATTTCTTATAACTGCATGTGTTATCTCAAAACAAAAAAAAAGTTAATTTTAAAAACTAGTGAGGCAAGATAATTTTCAAGTAAAAATTATGTGTTTTTCTTATTTTTTCTCCATTTGCTTCCTTGATTCAGAAAAGTTTTGTGGCAAGCACGTGAAGACAATAGGGTTTAAGGGGATAGGGATAATCCCTAAGTCTAAGAATAACTCGCCCTTATTGAGATGGAGTAAAGTGAGGGAATTTGAGAAAAAAAGAAAAGAGAAAGAGAGAGAGATTGAAGAATCCTTAGACAGCACCAGACAATTGGGACAAGACTAAGGGATGTTTCAGCAAAGGTCCTTGTTAGTATGAGGGATACTGCTTGAGGAACCAAAAGTTATATGACAACTAAGTCATGGTCCACAGACTACCTAACCTTCTCTAAGGTGAGCACAAATATCGCTACCCTATGCTAGCTGCCCTAACCTCAAGTGGCCTGTCAGTGCATCTCCTGGTCACAGCCAGCACTTTATCCAGAGACGATACAAAATATTGCTTATCCATGACCTGGTATTTTTTTTTTTTGGCCCTGTCCAAATTACCCCCGCAAAGTTTCAGCATATTTATAAATCCAAACAAAGAGGAATAGAACCTGGACATCTAGTGAATAGTGGTACTTGAAAGAGGTACTCTCCCACTGCTATTTAGGGAATGATGTTAAACAGGGCCAGCTTGAGATGCTCCCCACAACAGGCTCAACCAGCTACAGTACCTTTCAGTTTCTCTAGCATTCACCTTAAGCCTATGAAAAGTCTGGGTTTTAGTCTTTCTCTAATCCTTTATGCTTTTTGGTTATGTAAGTCTCCTTTCAATATTAATGGATTCCTTATAATATTGGAGCTCAACAAAGAGACTCATATGCAGCCACATTGGTTTCTTTATATACTTCTAACTTTTATTGGGACTATGTGTATTTTGTTTTCTGAATTTCTATTTGGGGGCCTTCTACCTATCTTAAGCCACATTCTTCTCTATAAATACTTGCCAATGTACTATATTTTTCTCTAATTCTATTTCAATTAAATTTCCTCAACACTAATCCATATGTGTGATTATCCTGGGAATTACCTTATTTTTTCTTATTATGAAACCTTAGATGTCTTCTATTACTTCTGCATCACCAGCAAGTTCTGCCTTCCTGGCAAGAATTAGCTCCGAAGTTCTATGTTACAGCATCTATCTTCTTGGAAAACAAAGTCTCATCAAGGCAATTGAAGAGTTTATCAAAGCCTCGCTTTCAGCAGAATAAGGATTTCGGCAGATGTCTGGATAGTTCAACTTTCCTATCACAACCAGATCGTATCCTTGCACCTGCTTTATAATGTATACGAAGAACGCATCATTCCCTTCCTCTAACTGCCCAGCCATCCACAGTAGTGATATCACATCTGTTTCCTTCTCAATTTAACCTCAACCAGATGTTCTCAAGTGTGTTTCCAAAATCAGGTTTATTAACTTTTTTCTGTAGGAAATTTCTTGAGAGATTATACTCTCCAACCATTTCGATTAGGTGTATTTCTCTTGTCAATGTTTAATGTCACTTTCATTGTTATTCACGGTATCGGTGATTCTTATGATCACATGTGTATCGATCTGTAAAATATTTAGTTATTTTAGTATTTCTCTATGCAATAGCATGTAGGCACCTGTAATCATGTCCTTCTTATTTATTTTCCTCCTGAGAGTCAATAATTCCTCTCTTCTCTAAAGGAGAAAGCTATACCATAACAGAAATTCCTGATGGTATCAAAATTTTATAAAGTTCTTTGGGGACTTTTTTTTCACTTTGATTTTCAGTTTTTAGAGGACTTTTCTGGCAGATTGGTGAGACTCGTGTTAAATACATCCTTTCAGGCAATTGACCAATGAGTCAGAATGGGCTGTTTCATAAAATGCCAAGAAATATCATTCTTATCTGAATCACTGTTCACCCTGTTTGACAGTGAGCATACAAATTTAAATGAAAGAGAAAAACTTTTCAACTCTCCTTCTGGCTCTCAGTAACTAATTCTGAGAGGACACATTACATATTTGTGAAGTAGAATTTTTTAAAGAAAAATGTTTTTATAGTTTTGAGTTCTTAGCAACTCCCAATTTTTCTTTTACCATTTTGAAACAGGCTTTATTGTACAAGCTCCTCACAGATGTTAATGACCCAAAATGATAAGCTTTCGTTATAATCTTCAGTCATAGTTTTTCAAATCACATCCCCAAACATTCTAGTTCAATGATTACTTATATAACACAAAGTGCTTTGTAGAGACTTCTTTGGGTCATTTATATGCTTGTTAAGAATATTTAAAAGAAAAGGAGGGAACCTATTCTGTTGGTACTCGTGACCC
>NW_011888880.1:556540-569711 GCF_000151845.1 Pteropus vampyrus | reverse complement strand
TTAGCAACTCCCAATTTTTCTTTTACCATTTTGAAACAGGCTTTATTGTACAAGCTCCTCACAGATGTTAATGACCCAAAATGATAAGCTTTCGTTATAATCTTCAGTCATAGTTTTTCAAATCACATCCCCAAACATTCTAGTTCAATGATTACTTATATAACACAAAGTGCTTTGTAGAGACTTCTTTGGGTCATTTATATGCTTGTTAAGAATATTTAAAAGAAAAGGAGGGAACCTATTCTGTTGGTACTCGTGACCCCATGACAGGTGTTTCCTTTGATTCTGTCATGCAGCAGTAGGGGTGGGTGTACTAAAATGAGAACTTTGGTGATATCCAGGTAAGCGGGATTATATGTTTCCAGAGAGAAGAGTTCCCTTGGTGGCCAATTTCTTTCCAAGAAAGTGACAACTAGATGACAGGGAAGTCAGCAGCCCAAGTAATCAGGTGGCTAGTCTGTAATACCTTAGCAGTTCAAGTCACCTGTTCTCAAGTCCACGTCACCTCTTCTCACATGTGGCCAAAGCATAAGCAAAGGAAAGCAAGAGAAAAGAGGAAAGTGCAAAGAACATAAATAATACAAATCTAAATTGCAATGGATAAATGCCAGGGAAAGCATCAAAATCAGCAGTACAGTGTAAGGTAAGAAATGTAACTACAGGAACCAGAAAGGTTGAAAGAGAGAAGTGGAAAAAAAAGAAAAAAGAAATATGATTTCAAAAGTGCCAGGAGGAGCAACAAAGCCACAGTAACCTGAGATTGAGAACGTAACACTTTTTCCACCTTAATGGCCCCAGGTAGTAAGAAATCTACTAAATCAATACAGGCAGTTCCAGTGGAGGAGAGACAGCTATCCACTGGTGCAGGGACACAGGTCCAAAGAGATACGAAACGCATCGGCTTAGTTCAGAAGAGTTCCGATGGCTGTGAAAATTCCATCTCCGAGGCAGCAAAGCAACAGAAAGTTTCAAACAGAAGTGATGTCATAGATCCGAGAATTCACTTCACTCATTGCATGACCACTAGCAGCAAGGGACAAATAAAGGACACGGTCTATCCCTGTTAGAGAGAGCTAGTCATGAGATTGCAGCTCAAAGCAGGAAAACAGTTGCAAGAGAGTGAGACAGGAATAGAGGGACGGGCAGCTATATGGCAGCATTAGACAAACAACTAGAGAAAAAATACATTCCCAGAGTCCTTCCGGGTATACTAGAAACACGATAACCTGAGACGTGACTGCTTGCAAACTCTACCTATGGGTGGTATAAAATTTGCTTCAGCTTTAGTTAGTATGAACTAAGCATATAAAATGAAGATGATGAGTGAGAATAAGTTAGAATGAGTCAACTGAGCTTGTGAGACTCTTGTAACAAGAGTTTGAAAATAAAAGAGGACAGAAAGAGAAAAAATTGGGTAAAAGGAAAACAATGAATTAGGACATATGACTAAGCCGGTGACCAAATTTTCCATAACTAATGAAGATTTATCAACTTCTTACATAAGGCTTTCCTGGTTATTTCAACTCATCTTTTTCCATATGATTTAATTAATATAAATGTAAAGATTGGTAAAACCTGGAAATAATTGCTCATAGGTAATTAATCTATTTATAAGCAAGTCACTTTTTGTTTAAAGTCCCAGTTAAGAAGCCAAATAAGATATTGTTTATATAAAAAAATTGATAAATAAAGGCACTTCTGCTTTTAGAAATGGTGGACTGGGTTACATGGACCACCACTTCCTAGGGCAAAATACAAAAATTTTCCAGGAGCTTAAAAGATATTAAGAGATTATGAGTTGGTGATCCAGAATTTAAAAAAAAAAAAACAGGTAAGAAAAGTAGTCAAGGTATTTTACTGATTAAAAAGAGGAGGCTAAGAAATTGAGATGAACTTTTGGTGGACTGTCAAGGTTAGAGGAGAAAAGTACAAGGTTGTAGTCTTCCAGGATTGGGACCTTGATAAATAACCCCAATCTACTTTGAACCAGGGCCCTTAAAGGATATATCTAAATAGTCAATGCTAACAAGATTGAAGTCAGCATTGGAAGGGTCTTTAGAATGTCTTCTTCCATCTGGATATCTTAGGATATTTCATTCCTTAACTTGGGTTAAGGTTACCTGGAAAGACTATCAAATAAAATCAACTATGGATGAAAATAACATCATCTTAGTCCTCAAATTATTTCTTTAAATAACTTTCAAACACAATGTCCAGCACACACACACACACACAAACACACACACATACACACACAAAACAGAATTGGGGCAAACTTTAAAATACCAATGAAAACAAATGGAAACATAAACACCAAAAAGAAATTGAGCTATTGGAAATAACTGGTACATACCATAGAACAACTATGTTTTTTATGATAAAAAAAAAAAATGCAACAGGCAAGCTTGAAATTTAGGGCAGGAAATGGGAAGCCATAAGAAGTAACAAAATATTTTTTAATAGGAGATAAATTTCATAACAGACTAGACATAGCTGAAAAGAGAATTAGTAATTTAGAAATACATCAAAAAATTCACAATTTAATATGGAGACAAAAGGATAAAAGCTATAAAACAGATGGTAAGAGATACTGAATACACTGAAAGTCACTTCACCAATATTTAACTGGAGTCTGTGATGATTAATTTTGTGTCAACTTGGCTAGGCTCTAGTACCCTTACTTAATCAAACACTAATATAGGTGTTGCTATGGAGGTATTTTGTAGACATAGTAAACAACTACAATCAGTTGACTTTAACTAAAGGAGATTACCATCAATAATGTGGGTGGACTTCATCCAATCAGATGAAAAGATTTAAAAACAAAACTAAGATTTCCCTAAGGAAGAAGAAATTCTGCCTCAAGACTGCTGTATAAACTCCTGAGAGCTTCCTGCCAGCCTGCCACGTGGATTTCAGTGACAGCTCCGATTGCAGAGCCAGTTCCTTGAAATGAATCTCTCTCTCTTGCTCACTGTCTCTGTCTCTGTCTCTCTCTCTTTCTCTCTCTCTGATTCTGTCTCTCTCTCTCTCTCTCTCTCTCAATACTATATATAGACATATACATATATGTATTATATATGTGAAAATTTATTAATATTCATTTTGACTGTATAAAATAATAATGTTAGTGGGATTTAAAGTATATTTACAGGGAGAATAAAATATACAAAAAAGACAAAAATTACACAAATAATAAATGGAGTGAAATTGATCTAAGATTCTTGTATTATATGGGAGAAGAGTAAAATTTTGACTAACGTTGGACTTTGATAGGTCAAAAAGGCTTGCTAATTTCTAGGAGTAATTACTAAAAGAATAGAAAACAAAAATAGACTTCTAAGTTAATAAGTTAGAGACGAGAACTTGAATTTTTTTTTAATACTCAATTCAAATGAAGGAAAAGGAATAAAATCAGAGAAAAGGCAGAACCAAAAAAAGCAGATAGGCAGACGATAGACTTAAACTCAAATATATAAATAAGTGCATTAAATATAACTGGATTTAAAAGCTTCAACTAAAAGACAAAGCCTGTTAGCCTAGTTAAGAAAAAATAAAATGTGTGCTGCTTCAAAGAGACATCTAAAGCATAAGGATATAGAGAGGGCAAGGTAAAAGGATGTAACCAGATACTCCATTCAAACATTAACCAAAAGAAAGCTTGTGCAGCACATAAATACCACACAAAATAAATATGAAAGAAAAGGGCACTGGTAAAGACAACGAAGCTCCTCCATAATGATAAAATGTTCGATTCGCCAGGAAAACATAACATTTCTCATCGTAACCATCTAATAACATAAGCACAAACCAAAACAAATAGTGGCAGAAATGCACAAAGTGATTAATTCATAATCATATTAAGGAAACTTAATATACCCCTCTCAGTATTTGAAAGAAGCAGCAGACAAAAAATCAGTGAGGGTAGAGCAGATTTGAAGACCATGATTAAGTGGGTAATATAGAGCAACCAAACTCAATAACTGCAGAAGACACTTTCTTTTTGAAAATATAGGAAACATCACGAGAGATAAAAACATACTAGAGCATGAAAACCATCTTAACAGATTTAAAAGCACTGAAATTTAGGACTATATTCTCTGATAACAATGTAATTATGCTAGAAATTGATAAGCAAAAGATTCTCTAAAACTCCCCCATAAGGTTAAATATAAGAAATGTACTTCTAACTAACCAATGGGGTAAAGAAGAAACATAAAGAAAACTAGAAAATCTTTGAACTGATGGATAAAAGAAAAAATTAGTATATATTCAAACTCATATAACTCAGAAAAGACAGGATTTGGAAGAAAATACATATGGTTAAATGCATATATTAGAAAAATTCAAAATTTAGTGAGTAAGCTGTCATTTTAAGAAAATTGAAAAAGAACAGTAAATTAAACCCAATGAAAGTAAAAACAAGGAAATAATAAAAGCACGGCCATAAATTATTGTAATAGAAAACAAATATACAAATGTGAGGGACAAAAAAAAGCTCAATTTCTAAACACCTTGAGAGACCGATCATGAGGAAAAAGGGAAAGAACAAACAATTGATAGCAGGAAAGAAGTAGAGGACAATACTACAGACAGTAAAAATGGCAATAGGAGGAAAAAATAAACAACTTATACCAAATGTTTTGAAATTTTAGATGAAATTGAAAAATTATTAGAAAAACACGACTTAAAAAGCTGACATAAAAATAAATAGAATTTGAAACATATGCACAAAGAAAAGTCCAGGCCCAGATGGCAATACCAGCAAGTTGTTCTAAGCATTTAAAAAAGAAATAACTACAACCTTACAAGAAAACTTCCAAAGTTTAGAAAAAAGGGATGGGCTTTTCAAATAATTTTATGAGGTTAAGATAACCTTAGTCTCAAAACTCACAAGAAAGAAAATTACAGGCCAATCTCACTTTGGAACAGAGATTCAAATATTCTAAATAAAATATTGGCAAACTGAATCCAGCTCTACATAGAAATAATACGATATGACCAACTTTGATTTGCCCCGGGAATTCAAAGCTGTTTTAACATTAGAAAATCAATCAGTGGAATTCAGTGCACTTACTGAATATTATGATTTGCACGGAGGCAGAAAAGACAGAAGAAAATTCAACATCCTGTCAAGATAAATATTGGCAAATGACCAAAAAATATCAAGCATTCTATTTAATGGTGAAACATTCAACATTTCTTTCTGAGATTGGGGAAGGACGAGAATCGTTATTTCTGTTCGACATCATGCTGCAGGTCTTAGCCAGTGCAATAAGGCAAAAGAAGAATAAAAAGTAAAGTAAAAGGATTAGAAAGAAGCCAAACATTCATTATTCACAGGCGACACGTGAAAAAAATAAATAAATAAAAAGCAGAAGATTCACTAATTATTAAGATTAATAAAGATGTAGCAAGTTAGCCTTTTAAAGATCAACATACAAAAATCTACTGTGCTGCCCAGGTTCTTTCTTCACCTGGTAGTTGCTACATGCTCATTTGCTTTGTCATAATTGGTTAGGCTGTGCGATCATGTTTTGTGCACCTTTTTATTAACCCTTACTCGTTATTAGGGCCCTGAAAGTATCACACCGCGCTCTTCCTAACAGGATCTACCGGCTTGATAAAACAACAACAAAAAAATGTATGCAGCACTCAAACCCTGAAAAGCAGCATTTAAATGAAAATATTTAAAACCTTATTCAATGGATACTGTCGAGGCTTGCAATCTGGCTTAATTCTATTCTTATTTTACTGTTTCTCTTTAAAGCGATGATTTCCTCTACATCATTTACAATAGACCCTGCAAACAAGCTGTTTATCCACCAGAGCATACTATTTCCCTTCTAGATAGTTCACTTTTAAAATAGACATTTACTCACCAATTCTGTGTACCTAGCCTTCAATCATAAAGATGTGTATATTGCACTTGGCCCTGGATACACTGATCTATATATACCTTTCTCACTTAGAGGAAAAGAATGATTCTATAAAACCTATATGGCAGGTGATTGTCGATAGAACTGAAAGGTTTTCTTAAAGACAAAGTAGAACCATTTCTTTTCCATCACTGATCAATAGGTAAAAATAAACTGGATATAAATATATGGGCACAAACAAGCACTATTCAATTCACTTATTGTTAGTTGCGTAGAACATTGTTAAAATCCACTGGAAGCCCAAAGTGCCATTAGCAAAGGGTGGCAGTCACAGCATCCCCGTCACTGGGGCTAAAAGCAGAATAGAAAGGCAATATCGGACCTCATGGAGGGATTCAGTTTAGAACTCTGGCAAAACTCCCATGTTCCTAGGGTACCTGCTTCCTTTTACAAAAGCATCATGTGTTTTAAATGCCTGAGCCATTTTTCATCTAAAAAACACCATCCACTACTGCATGGTTATTGTAATAACCTACATTATATATTCATTAGACATTAAAAACACAAACACTGACATTCTTTACCTCACCTGTTATGGCACAAGAAAGCATAAACGAGTCTGTCAAGTAACAAAAGAATTTTGTTAAACATCCCAAAACTAATCTGTTATTATACTGTCTGTCAGGAAAAAAAAAAAAAAAATTCAGGAAACACAAATTCATATCATTTTCCATTAACCAACTAAAAATAGAGGGTAAAATGTAATTCCACTAGAAAAATGAATAAGTACTTGAAAACCATCACATTCTATAAAGGTCTAGCTTTTGGAAACTGTAACCCTGTCATTAAATTATTTCCCCAAATCCATTCACACCGTCATGTGCTGAGTCTAAGAGGAGGAGGAAAGATCATTTTTTCCCCAAATTTGGTATCCAGCTTTCTAAAAAAAGACAAAGGCACATTTTATCATCCTGGAAGAAGTGACTTCAGTGAAGCAGATAAAGTGTCTAATAAGGCCTAATTATCTCATGTTGTGATTCTTTTTAAATCACTTTTAACCTCAGGAAGAATTTTAATTATCTTGTATAATAAAGTCTTTCCTTATTTCACCCCCTCTAGGAGAAAAGGCATATTAAACCTTATTTTTGTCAAAAGATAAGAGCAGGATTAAGTTTAAATTGATGTCATTATGAAATATTCGATATCAGGATTACAAATTTCAACTTCAGTAATTATTCGAATGGTCACGAAAGGAGTATAATTTCACCTCCAACTCCTAGAAAGAGGCCATCATTGCTATCAGCACGATGTGATACACCAGGGACAGTGGGGCTTGAGAAAAATGTGTCCTTTCTATTCTAGTAGAGTCTTGTGATTCCAAGGTTAAATTATTGAAGCAGTTTGGGAGGTACTTTTTAATATGATTTTCAAAAAGTTTTCTCCTCATTATCAACTCTTTAATAAACACTTCAAAGTTTCCGTGAGCTTGTCTATTGGGAAAAATATTAATTCATGAGTCTCCTTCCCAAACTCACACTCATTTCTCTCCTTGGGATTCAAGAACTCAAGAAGGAAACGTAATGCAGACATCCGTATATGGAAAGACGAAGCTTCCCTTTCTCTTTTTCTTATTTTTCCTACAAATGAATTCCTTTCGTGCTTGGCACATAACCTCTATCTACAAATAAGATTCTGGCATGAGGTGCAGCCTGTCCAATTCAAGGAGGGTCTCCGAAACGAGGTATTAATCTATTTCTCCCCTCTTCGTTTCCTAATAGATATAAAATAAAGATAGCATTGACTAGATGTTAGGAATCGGGTTAACGTCTTTCCAACACATTTGTCTCATTTATCGTCACAACTTTATCACCATATAGTAATGAATTAACCGGGTCTTAGAAATGTTTAGCGGCTCGCCCAGTGTACCTCTATTTGAATACATTTGAATACAAAGTCCAATTGTTTCACCGCAGCACCAATTGTAACACAGCCTTTTATTTTGACAGAGAGCAGGTAGCTGCTTTCCTCCCTTTCGTAAGGATGCAGTTTAGATATTCATGATGCCCTAGAGAATCATGGAATTCTTCATATACCTCTCTTTATATGTTCATCTTTGATACTTGCCACAGAAACGCATAGGGGTGAAACTTTAAAGCAGACCACCGGCACACTAAATAAACTTCATGCTACAGAATTGAATATGTGCGCAATTCGATTGCAACAGATTTTACTTAAAGGAACTCAACTTCTCTCTGGCTTACTGAATAGAAGCCTTTGTCTTATTCTGATCAAGTCCCATTGGCAGTGCACAGGGCAGGAGGAAGGTCATCTTTGTGATTTAAGGGTCTCAGACATATTGCAAAATCACCTTAGGTACCTCTCTCTATCCTGAGGGCTTGAAAAAAAGAGTAGAGGACAGTAGGGGGTTGGATTCAGAGCCAGGCAAAAGGAAAATATTGAGCAAACAGTTAGCCAGTCTCGCTTGCCTTAGGCAAACTCAGTAATACAAATTAGGAGAGAAATTCTAATTAAAAGAGGCAGTTATGGGTATTCTGGCATGCCTTGAAACTTCATTATTTAATGTGATTTTTTTACTATCGCTCAAATTTATTTACTATTGTTTAGTTTGTATCTGTGTTAAGACCCTTAAAAGACTCTAGGAGAAGAAGGAGGACTATGTTTAATTCATGAATATTTTGTGGGACCAAATAATAATTATAATACTTGTAAACATTTATATAACATTTCTTATGTGTCAAGCACCATCCTAAGTATTTTATCCATGCTAACTCATTTAATAAAACCATTTATGGTTAGCCATTTCTTATTAGTGTGTAAACAATGTTGCTTTGTGCTGTGTTATTCAGTTTTGTTCTAGGAAAGTTAAACCACCACCTCGCAATCTTTTTTGAACTATTAATTTGATTAAAAAGCCCTTTTTAAAATTCTTAGTCAATACAAGGGTAAACTTCAGACAAGCTTACCTAGAGTTTACAGTCCAATAGGTCTGGAATGATGCCCAAGAATTTTCAGTTTTCCTAGGTGACACCGATGCTGTCGGTATAGATAAAACAAAAGAATTTAGTTTACCTAAAAAATATGGACCCTTGGCGTCTTTAGGAAAGGTAAGAGAATGGTTTACAAGAATGGGTACAATTCTGATTTTCATTAGAATCATAAAAAACAATGTCCCTGGATATTTATTATAATAAGATTTCCAAAAGTCATGTAAGCAGACAAGCCTTCAGCTGAAATATGTCATATTGAGTTTATACAAATCCGTAGCGTAAGGACATGCTGTGTTCTGCTAGTGTGCTTGGTGGGACTCCCCAAACCCCTCCTGTAAAGAAAACTTCAGGGATTTTAGGGCACCCTAATATGCACAGCCTCCTCGGTATAGAAAAATGAGAAGCATACAGGAAGAGATGTCCCAGGTCATCTATCTCTCTGGACAGAAAGAAGGGACACTGGGATAATCAAGAGAGATAGGCCTCTCTAACACCAAGCCCGAGGAGGGCACTCCCCCAGCAGACCTTCATAACCCATCGGGGTAGAAAGAAGCAGAATAAGGACACCATTCCTCAACTCAGGACGCTGCCGACTTTGTAATTTGAGGAGAGGGCAGAACATGACAGTGTGATGGATGCTCCGTTCCTCTTCTTCCCTGGGTGATATTGCTTAGGGTCTCTTCGGTGCCAGAGTCAATTTCAGGGCCTCTATGGAACATGATTGTATCTGGGGCCTTTTAAGTTCCAACTATGTGATCGGTTTATAGGACATTTTTCTAAAATGAATTGTTACATGTTTTTGTCTCTGCTCCTGATTCTCACTGCCTTTGCTAGATTGGCTATTTTTAAAGTCCTATTTTAACCATAAATGAGCAACTCGATTCTATCTCCCATGCAGGGAAAGAGATTGCTATCTTTATACCCAAAGCCGATCTTTTCCTATTTCTCTTAAGATTCTGTCGGGTGGGGAAGGGCGAACGGTTACTCCCTCCTCTCCATTTCTTTCCTCCGAGCAGGACCCAGCACAGACAGAGGGGGCCAGAGTGTCACCAGCAGCCACAGGGCCTTATGCACTAAGCTCGAATATGTAAGAAAGCTCTTTAAGAAAAAGAACTGCTCTGAGATTCTCACTATCATTACATCACCAGACATTTCTGCATGAAAAAGGAAGGGTGCGCCATGAGCTTTGAGATGGCAAGGAGGAAGCGTCTATTCTAGCAATTCTGCCTTTATTATTGCATTTATTCATGCAGCAAATGTTGAACCTAGGGAGCTGACCTGGTCAGGGGATCAGGAAACACTCCCCAGGGGAACTGACACTTAAACTAAGCCCTGAAAGGTGAGTGGAGATCACTGATAAGAGAGATTCAAGCAGAGAACAGACTTATTTGAAGGTCCAAAGGTGGGGCATTTATGGCTTATGTAAATGAAGAACTGGCTTATGTAAATGCTCTCAAGAGGGCATGACATCCAGCAGGAGACGGGGTTCCTGGACAGTTCACGTGAAGCGATTGTGTTCCCACGTTAAACGTAAAAGTCTTCAAGCACCAAGGACTTTGTGCAGAATAATCACAGTGCTGTCCTCCAATCCACCTTCTTTATTCTAAAGCATCTAGTATAGCGCTCGGCAGAAGAAGGTGTTCAATGAATGGCAGTTGAATCATGAATAAATTAATCAAAAATGTAAGCATGTGTGTAAAATCTATCTTTTGCACATTGGAATCTGTGCTTTGGTCCATTTGCTGTGATATTACAAAATCATATAACTGTCTGGTTCCTTGAATTTGAAAAGGCAGCCTAAAATAATTAGTGAATTCTGAGCCATTATTCTCTCAAATTAATTCCCAGTGCAGCATGTGAACCCTTATCCAGCATTTCCGGTTTTCTGTCCAAATGAAATAAGCATATTTTCAAAAGACATATTGGAGCGTCGGTACCATATCAGATACCAGAAAATTATAAAATTTTTATTTACAAGAGCCAGAAGAGAGAATCAGAAGCAGCTGAAAACAATATGGCGATGGAAGTAAAGACCTCCTCCCCACAAAATTATTCCACTCTTCACACACGTTTTTTTTTCTCATCCATCCCCATCTCTGAATGCATTCAGCCAAAGACATGGGAATCTGAAAGCAAGATGTGCTTTCTAGACAACTGATGCTTTCTCAATCTTTCTATTCATTTTTTTCCTTCCATTCACATTTACTAAGCTGCCACCATATATTAGGCTCTGTGCTAAACACAAGAGATACAAAGATGAGTGTGACGTATTTCTTACCATCAAGAATGTCAGGAGGAGGAGATAGACAATAAGTGTCAAAGTGTCTCAGGTAGAGAATTTTGGTCTGGGGACAGTGGTGACAGCAAAGAAGAAATAAATAGTTCTATCTGGGGCAGGATAGAGGGAGACCTGCCACATAGAGGTCCAGACAGAAAAGGTTTATAGAGAGTGGCTGACATTTTCCTAAGTCTTGAAAGTGTCCATCATCCAACAAGGGACAGAGAGAGGTAGCATTCTGGGCAGATGGAACAACCAGGCAAATGTGTGGAAGTGTGAAACAGCCTCAATGTTCAAAGAACTGTATATTATTTGGTGTAAGAACACAGGGTCCAAGGTAGGACATGGGAACAAGTCTGATCATGGACATCTCATTTTGGTGAGAAGGCAGCTATTAAAGATTCTTAAGCAGGGAAAGGATAAAGCCAAAAATTTTATTCCCGAAAACTTTCCCTGGTGGTAGCATAAAGGATCAATTAGGTGGAAGTTAAGACTAGAGGCAATTGCTCCAGCCAGAAAGGTTATGGTGTTAGAACTAATAGAATTAAGATGGCTTCCTAGAAAGCTAGGTCTCAAATAAGAAAACAGTTAATGAAACTTTATTTTCCCATTAACATAGTAACTTTGTATAGAATTAGTCAAGGCTAGAGTTGGCTGGACTTACATGTCATCTAACTCAGTGCTTTTAATTTGCCGAAGAATCTGAGACCCAGAGAGGCAAAGGTCACAGGGCTGAGAGAGGCAGAGTAGACTCAGGTGTCCTCAGCCTGGGCCAGCTGTCCTAGGGGCACCTATCTCTTCATCTCTCCCCACTTATTAACCAATCGGTGACCAGCTATCAAATAATACTACTAAGATTATGTTCTAAGGACCTACGCAATAATTTTTTATAATGCGAATAATTTCATTTTATATTTTGTATGTGCATGCGTTTGTGCATTATATTGTGCTTGCCTAAAATACTTTTCTGTGAGACCCAGTGACCTATGGCTAGTATGAACGGCAGTGATCATGAACATTTATAACTCTAAGTCACATTCATCCTCAGTTTTTTTGGTGGCAGTGACTCTAAGGGAGTCTTTTGCTCTAAAAAAATTATAGGCCTATGTTTGAAATCCAGCTCTGTCACTTGCTAGCTGTGGGATCTTTGGTCAATCACTTTACCTCTGTATGCTAAAATAAACATAATAATATATAACCCACCCGGTAGGGCTGTGAAAGTCTTAAACAACTTAATATGGTGGAACAGAGCTTGGCATAGAGTAAAAACTGTGTAAGTGCTAGCTAGCATTTATCAGTGTGGGTGAAAAAGGTTTCACTAGCCACGGGGTAGTCTGAAGTGGGACCTTAACAGAGACAAGGCCTATCTTTGATTATAAGTCTCCAAAGAGGTTTATCTACAGCTGTTTTCAACCTTCCAGGAGTCTATTAGGATGTTTTATATGATCAATTTAAATTCGGATGAGGCAACCCTCCCAGTCTCCTTGTTTGTAATTATTTTCTTCTGACTTTCTGACTTTTCAAACTTTTCAAGTGTTATCTTTTCTCATTAAGGAAAAAGTGATGTATCATTTCACAGGAATGGTACTAAACTTACCTGAAAATATCACAAACCCTGCTTAATGATGCAGCTGAATTTCTCCAGATAATGAGAAATCCATTCTCTCATTTCCCGATCCTACAGCCAAATGCTAATTTTTATTGCTCTAATAAGAGATACCCATTTGTTCAACAACACACCTGCACTAAGGATATATTATGCGGTGGATACTCAGCTAGGTGCTAGGAATAGAGACGTTACCTGTACTCAGGGGAATCACTACTATTCATGGGGTCTTTCCATTTCACTTCTGTCCACAGAGAACCTCCTGGGAGCCAGGCCTGTCCTTAGGAATGGCGTTTAGTGCTGGGTGGACTCAACCTAGACCATCTTCAAAGAGCATCCGGTCTAATTAGGGATACAGAGCAGAAGTAGGAAAACAAACCAAGGAAGACATAATTACAAA
>NW_011888880.1:552353-554455 GCF_000151845.1 Pteropus vampyrus | reverse complement strand
AAGTGACTAGACTAAGTTTAATGACAAGAATCTGTCAAAGAATTAAAATAGCTTTCAATAATGCTTTCTATGGACTTATAGAATAGTTTTCAAAACAGGAATAAGTGGAAGAAATTTACAAATTTCAGTCGTAAAAAATGTTAAAAATATAAAAGTAAGAACATGTTGAAGACCGTACTTTGGTAAATAGCCCCTGAAAAACAGAAAAATGAAAGAATCTACAGTAAAGGAGGCTTTCTTTCTCTCCCGTCTCTTGATTTATTAGCTACCAAGTCAGATGAAAAGTAGAAATTATACTATTGAAGTTAAGAGGGGGAAATTATCTAGAGGACAACTCTGATGTTGTAAACAGCGGGGGATTGTTTGAGCATCGAAAATGTCTTTCAATGGCAGGTTATAAAGAGGAAGAACTTATTGGGCTTTGTGGTCCCAGATCTTGAAACAAGTAAGTCACAAGAGCAGGGAGAGATCAGTATGGATCAAAGATGAACGGAAGGCATAAAAGAATTATATTTCTTGTGCGGCTGAGCACTGAGGCCCCTGACAACAGAAACTTCTAGACCAGTAACACCGATACCCTCAGCGGGAGAAGACAGCCACTCCCTGTTTGCTCAGAAGCTGTCACAACACATCCCGGCATCTAGTCCTCGCTGGTGACCTCTGTGAGGAAATTTCAGCTTGAGTGGAACAATTCCGCATGTTTTAGATTTTGGTCACTGTGGAGCTAGTCTACTTTCCTGATTATTTTCAAAACTGTCCACTGAGGTATAAAGATTATGGTAGTTAGAACATTTTTGAAATATTTAATCTCTGAAAACCAAAATCTTTCGTTTTTTATCTTCTAGGAAGTGAACCACACATGCCTCTATTGTTTTCCTCTTGAGGTTAAAAACGAAATTTAACTCGTTTCTTTATTTCATACTATTTGTAGTAACTACAATGCATACATTGGGCAAGTATCCCACTACACTTAGTCAAATGGATCCACACAGTGTTCACATGTGTATAAATATACATGAAAATGTGATTTATTGTAAGTTAAAACATGAAAAAAAATAAAAAACAGATTCACTCAGCAAATAAATTATGGGATGTCTAGTAGCTTTACAAAATGACCCATTATGGGAGCTCTGTAAATACTAAATTTCTATGATGAGATTTTTATAAAATTATTAATTCGCACACATCAATTTACATAACATGTGACTGACTGCTCTCTCCCACGACGACCACTCAGCACTGCGCCAGGCCATTTGTGATATGGGATGTACAATGTAACCTTGATTACCCGTGTAACTGGTCATTGTCCCTTAAAAATAAAAAGTGGAAGAAGAACATAGTCGATAATATTGTGATATGTTTGCACAGTGACAGATGATTACTAGAATTAGCGGAGTGATCACAATTGTAAGGTATAAAAATGTCAAGTCACTATGTTATACCCTTGAAACTAATATAACCAATGTAAGATTGTATACCAACTATACTTATATACTTAAATTTAAAAAGAAAAAGAAAAAATAGCTAAACACGTTTGATGTTTTTTTCCCCATGAGTAAAAAGGTAACTATGACCAAATAACCTAGACTTTGAAAAATGATTTGATCTCAGACTATCTTGACTTTTTTCTTTAGAGCTGTAACAAAATCACAGCCTGTTCTCTCCTGGAAAAAGTTATGGCGATCAATGGGCCAGTGGTTGTTGTCAGAATGGAAATGAGACGGAATTTGGCTGGGGGTTTCCCCCTCTACCGTGATGGGCACCGCCCGCCTCTAACCTCCATCTGGGGGGGACAGCACTCTCTGTGGTTGCCCAGGGTTAGGAGCGGTGATGCCACCAATGCAGAGAAGTGGGGGTTGATGGGGAGGCCGCCACCAGAACAGCAGTGATGGGGTCTTTTAGCTGCACAAGCAAGGAGGGGCAAGAGCAAGGAGACTGACCCTCTGAACCTAAAATGGGAAGTGTCCCCTCCCTGAGGCCAGCAGGCAATCTGATACCACAGGGAAGCCAGCTGTGCCCGACAGCGCACAGAGCCCCTAGGTGCTCCCCAGCAGAGGACGTGGTGTGGCAGCAGGAGGTGAAGCCGGCTTAGAAGCAAGTGC
>NW_011888880.1:549928-552303 GCF_000151845.1 Pteropus vampyrus | reverse complement strand
TGGGGTCTTTCCATTTCACTTCTGTCCACAGAGAACCTCCTGGGAGCCAGGCCTGTCCTTAGGAATGGCGTTTAGTGCTGGGTGGACTCAACCTAGACCATCTTCAAAGAGCATCCGGTCTAATTAGGGATACAGAGCAGAAGTAGGAAAACAAACCAAGGAAGACATAATTACAAAGTGAGAAAAGGCTTATGAAGGCAGAGAACAGATTAAAATGACAGCCAAGGGAGGAGGTCTGTGTAACCGAGGTGAGCAGAGAAAAGCACCATAAAAAAAAGTGAAGAGTGGGGTGAAACCAGCCCACGAGCCCGCTGTACGAAGAATCGAGGAAAGGCAAAGGGACCAGTTCGAGGGAAGGCCCCATGCCGGAACCGATCTGATTATGGTCAAGCAGCAGAAGCAGCCCAGCGTGGCTGGAGTGAAGGAGGCAGGATGGTACCGATCGAGACTGCAGGGCAACAGCTGGCAGGACACCGTGAGCCACGGCCGAGGCTGTGTGTGTTATTCTTAATGCATTGGGAAGCCATTGGAAGATTTTAAGAAGCGACGTGCAATTTACATTTTGTAAAGGTCTGCCGGACACTGCTTTAAGAATATGTTGGAGGACTGAGCAGCAGTATAGGTAGAACCGGGGAAGGAGGTGAGATGCCAGGCAGCCCATCCAAGAGCCCGCTGTGGAGCTAACACGGGGAAGTGGGAGGAAAACGCAGGATCTCTGATCCATTTGGAAGTACAATGTATCATCCCACTGATGAATCAGAACTGCAGGATGAAAAATAGGGACAAATCAAGGAGAAGGGCTATGTCTGTGGCTCAAGCAAATAAGTAAATAGGGAGAAAGATTTGGGAGGAAATAGTTTCATTACACAAAATCTATTCGATTGTTTTTGGTCTTATGCAGAGAAACCCTCTTAAAAATAATTCCCTAATAGTTGCCCATTGGTAATCCAGAAGATTGCGTTATGAGATGCTCCAACTCAGACGGAGTTAAATGCACGGGAGTGTCTATCCTCGCCGGAGCGCCCTCTTCTGTCATTGGGTGCCCATCACTGAATGTGTCTGGGAGAGCCATCCTAGGAGCCCATAAGAGCTTCACCTCCCCTCTCCCAGGGTCAGTGTTGTTTGGTACCAGTGTAGGCTGCTCATGCGTGCAGTCTAAGCCTTAACGTAACTGGTGTTAGAGCATGAAACGAAGGCTCATCTTAGAAAACCATGTCACTCTGAAGTTTTGGTGTATCACAGTAGTTACTGTGGCCGCCCCCCATGGTGAGCCTGACCGAAGGCAGGTGGAATGAGGAGCTTGGAGGCAGGGTCAAGGCCCCTCAAATAATTAGCCTAACTCAGCCACGCTTTCGAATTCCCCTTGCCAATGACTGGTTCGAGGATGCGCATGAGACCTGATCCTTGTCAATTCCAGTGAAGGAAGACTGTTTGAGGGCTTTGGGGAAAGTGTTTCTTGGTCCTAAGAAGAAAATACAAAGAAACACAGCCCTTTCTTTGTCTCCTTGACATCGCCATATCTGGAACTGCTGCAGCCGTCTTGCTCACAGACCAGGAATGAAGCCGATACGCAGAGGAAGGCAGAACCAGGAGAATGCACACAAATAGTGGCAGCCTCTCCCACTTCTGTGCATGCTGCCCCACTCCTCAACTTCCTATTGCAGAGAATAATAGACTTCCTCATTGCTAAGCCAGTTTTAGTTCTCCCGCCGACATTAAATTTGTCTTTAATAACATATACATAAGTCCCACGACTTGGGGAAATGATCGAATCATTGTAGATTCAAATCCATGAAAAAGTAAACCCTCTACTATATTTTTTTTAATGTGGTGCATACCTATTTCTTGAGAAACATGTGTATACTCTCAAAAGTTTATAAAACAAAGTGACTAGACTGAGTTTAATGACAAGAATCTGTCAAAGAATTAAAATAGCTTTCAATAATGCTTTCTATGGACTTATAGAATAGTTTTCAAAACAGGAATAAGTGGAAGAAATTTCCAAATTTCAGTCGTAAAAAATGTTAAAAATATAAAAGTAAGAACATGTTGAAGACCGTACTTTGGTAAATAGCCCCTGAAAAACAGAAAAATGAAAGAATCTACAGTAAAGGAGGCTTTCTTTCTCTCCCGTCTCTTGATTTATTAGCTACCAAGTCAGATGAAAAGTAGAAATTATACTATTGAAGTTAAGAGGGGGAAATTATCTAGAGGACAACTCTGATGTTGTAAACAGCGGGGGATTGTTTGAGCATCGAAAATGTCTTTCAATGGCAGGTTATAAAGAGGAAGAACTTATTGGGCTTTGTGGTCCCAGATCTTGAAACAAGTAAGTCACAAGAGCAGGGAGAGATCAGTATGGATCAAAGATGAAC
>NW_011888880.1:545479-547708 GCF_000151845.1 Pteropus vampyrus | reverse complement strand
CAGAAATACTGGGAAACACGCTGAAGGAGACCCATCGATATTGAGGGGGCCAGTGGGAGGTCTCATAGCAATTATATGGGTGCGGGGCCTTTGTGCTTGGCCATTCTCCTTTTCTGAAAGGTAGACACATAGCTTGCTTTCTTATCCGCTTTGGGTCTCTGTTCAAATATCATCTTATCAAGAAGTACATCCTTAACCACCTTTCTTAAAATAATCATACACACACACACAGAGTACCCATCCTGTTCCCTTACTTTAATTTTTCCGAGGCACTACTGCGATCTGATTTATCTGTCATCGCGAGCTCTGCAAGATAGAAATTTATGTCTATTTTGTCCACTGCCATATTTCCAGTACTTAGAGTGTTGCCTGGCACAGAGTAGGCAGTCAATTCTTATTTGTTGAATAAGTAAATAAATTTACCCCACAAGGTGGTCCATGCTCTTATCGTTCTTTGATGATTATGATTATTTAAAATGAAAAATTTTACATGTAAAAGTTCCATAAAACTTTTTTAAGGTAATGTTATCTATTCACATTTTGCAGATGAGGAAACTGGGCTCGGAGGAGGTAGCAACCCCCCCGAGATCACCTCGCAGCAAATGATGAAGCCGGTGACGCCCAAACCTGACCTCAGAGTCTGAACCCTTAGCCACATACAAAACCATGGTCGTGATCATAGTGTATATTGAAGCCATCAGAAAAAAGCAGAAAGACACATTTAACCCTGGTTTTGAGGAATTAGAGAAAATATGGGTATACAGAGAAGCAAGAAATCATGCTCTCTGAGCAAAGAGGAAATGAAAGTGATCGTGACGGATGAGGGGGACAGTAGAATCCATTCCAGTGGACCGGAGTCCCTGCGTGGGACTGTTATGTAAAGATGAATGCGTAAGTGAGGGTTATAAAATGGAATTTCTTGAATTTTGGGCTGAGAAATTAAAAATTTGAACCTCTAAGCAATAGAAAATCAAGAACAAAAACGCAATGACTTTGAAAAGCTTTGGATCATACAGTCTGCCTTGGTTTCCACTGTCCTGACTGACAGCACCCAGATCTCTAATAGCCATGTTGGGTTCAGAGGTACAGTGAGGACATAAACTCTCCCTTCTTGGGTTATAACTGGTAACTCACAGATCGGCACAGTCATGTGATCCCAGCAGCAAACATGCACTAACGGTGCTTAGGCTTTCGAGACTAAATTTCTAGATTGTTAATGAGATTACAGAAATTATTTAGAAAAAGTGCTTTTCTGGGCCCAGTTATCTCCTCCTTTGAACAGCAATGCATCTTTTTCTCCTTCGAAGATCTACGCCAGAAGTTTATCTGAAGAATGAAAGATAGGGATGGGCGCCATTGTGCTAAGAAATGGTGAAAACAAATTCCTCATCATGACTGTTCACATTCAGCTTCCAAAACGCCTATTCTGCCAGCAGGGTTGATGTGTCAGGAGATGAACTTGTTGACCCACAGGAAGATCGAGATCGTTCATAGATTACAATACGGAAGCTGGGCTAGGAACTGGGGATACACGGAGTGAAACGGTCCCTGTCCTCATAGAGCCTGCAGTCTTTGGGGGAAGACAGTCGCTAATCAAATAAACACAAACATACAAATTGATATCGATGAAAACACATATTACATCATTCATTTCAATGTGACAGATGAGTTAAATTAAAACTAGTTTTGTTTTTTTGTATGCCATGCGTCCTCATGTGCAAACTTGGAAATCCTATAGTCCGCAATTCATTTACATAGGTCCTCAAGCAAGTGATTTAATTCCTCTAAGGCTCAGTTTCTTCATTTCTAAAATGCGAGTAATTACAACAAGTAGGGAGTTTGACGAAGCTGAGATCATTTATGTGAAAACGCTTAGCATTGTGCCTCATACATATGAGACCTTAAAATCTGTCAGCTCTCGTCAGCCTTAGAGCAGCACCTCTGAGGAGGCTGCACCTCTCATGGGACGGGACGTGGAATCCGATCAGCCAAACAGCCCTTAGCTGCAACTGTACCAACAATGCCTTGTGCTGGAGACAAAGGTTGACCAGACATCTCTCGCAAGCTCATCGTCGCATGACGTTCAGGAGGTAGGAAAGAAGATGGTGGTCATTACCTGGTACAGGAAATAGACGTGGACTTAGATCGACGCAGACATAGATGTACGCACCAGGGCGGGAGCTAGACATGCTACGTGTGGGCTGGAGATGGAAACAGCTGGACCATGGA
>NW_011888880.1:541179-545429 GCF_000151845.1 Pteropus vampyrus | reverse complement strand
AGGAAATAGATGTGGACTTAGATCGACGCAGACATAGATGTACGCACCAGGGCGGGAGCTAGACATGCTACGTGTGGGCTGGAGATGGAAACAGCTGGACCATGGACCATCTAAACCGGAACACCGGAGTGATACAGTCACGTCGGCAGTAGAGAGCCCTGTCTGCTTCTGGCAGCAGCACAGACTCCGGGAAGGAGAAAAAAGAGCGATCAAAAGAGAAATGTTCCGATCCCACCCAGCCTCCTCACAGGGAGAACATCCCAACCAGTGTCAGCCTGGGGAGAGCAGGACACATGCTGCAGCAGACGTTTCTATTACAAGCACTGCGACCACGATCATTCTGGCTGCTTGATAACAACTGCCATACGAGACGCAGGTAAGAAATACGAAACAGTCCTAAGTCTCCAATGATTACGATTTCTTTACATCTCAGAGGTGCTGCTTTAAAAATCTCAGCCTGAAAATTTATGTCCACGCAAAAAGCTGCACAAAAGTGTTCATAGCAGCATTATTCAAGATTGCCAAAACCTGGAAGCAACCAGGATGTCCTTTGGTAGGTGACTACAAATAGATGAAGATGACTATCAGGATGAACAGATGAAGACCTAGAGAAGCTTAAATGCATATCGCTAAGGGGAAGAAGCCGATCTGAGAAGGCTGTATGCTATATAATTTCAACAAGATGGCGTTCCAGGAAGGGCAACACTGCAGAGGTAGCAGAGGATCAGTGGTGGCCAAGGTGTGGTGGAAAGGAGGAGGGATGGAGCACAGGCGATTCTTCAAGGCAGTGAAACTATTCCATGTGATACTATAACAGTGGATACGTGTTTACATATTCGTCAGAACATATAACACCCAAGAATGAACCTTAATGTAAACGCTGGACTTTGGACGATAATGATGTGTCCACGCTGGTTCATCAACTACAGGAAACGTACCACGATGGCGGGGGACGTTGACAGTGGGGGAGGGGGTTGGGGGAGGGGCTGAGCAGAACTCTGTACTTTCCTACTCAATTTTGCTGTGAACTTAAAAATGCTCAAAAACACAAAATCTATTAATTTTATTTTAATCTCAATGGATAGACACTGCGTAGTAGGTGATGGGTATAGGAGAGAGGTTTCTTTTCCTTGTTTACCCTTTTCAACCTTTTAAATTTCGCATCATGACAATATGTTACTTGTTCAATAAATAACGTTTTTAAATAAAAAGGTAAAAATAAATATCCACATCAAAGATATTTGTTTGAAGTTTACAAATAGTTAAATATTACTTAGTTATAGATCGTACGTGAAAATATATGGAAAACATGACTGGAAGCCTGAGACAGCTTTGCGTCATACACGTGTTTTATCCCTGAGGGAACAGACGGGCAGGTGAGGCGCGTTGTCCCGAGTCACACAGCAGTGTGCCAGGGGCACTTGTGTTTCCTCTTCTCCTCCTGCCATTTTGCTGCTTGTTCGTATCGCAAGGCCCAGAGAGCAGCGGTTGCCCAGGTCCTTCTAATCTGTCACAAAGACCACAGAGTCAAGACAACGAACGGGTGGTTCGAAATGTACAAACCTTGAACCGGTTACCTGGGTTGGATACCTTTACCACTTCGAAACCATAAGTGACCTTTAGAGCTGCCCTTGGGCCCCTGCTTCATAGCTAGGCCGTTTACTCAGCCAGGTGAGAGGGTTAAAGGTAGCGCCATACTCCTGGGCTCTCGATAACACAGCATGGGGCGCACTCCTGGGAACAGGGAAGCTTCTAGGTTCAAGTTTCCATATGAGGCAAGGGACGCCAGAAGTCAAGATGAAGGATGACAACAGTAGCTAATATGTATCAAGAAGAATGGGTGAGGCATTGTTCTCGGCACTGTTTGGGTATATGCAGCCACCTGTGAGGTAGGTGCAGCCATTGTTCCCGCTTCACAGACGAGAAAAGGAATGTAAGCAGAGGTCACCTGGCCGAGGTCACCCAGAGATGAAGTCGATGTACGCAGTCTGGCCAAACTGTCCACTCATATAGAATGCATTTGCCCATAGTCCCCCATGCAGCAAGATTTAAAAGCAGAGAACGTAGCCACTGGCAGCTCAATGGCTGAAGGTGATCTGAAAATGAGGAGATGCAGCCTGAGGGTTTTATTCTGTTCAGAAGTGTGGCTTTTGTGGGGCATTACAGTCTGCAGGGAGGTCTGAGTATGGAACACTGTCAGGCTGGGAATCTCAGGAGCCAAGCCCACATCCATTATTGGGGCAAACGTGCTGCAGGTACCCAGGCCCCACCTCGGGAGTAACTGAGAAGTCTTAGGAATCTTACAATACTCCCCAAAGAGGTGATTTTCCAGGTGTGCTCCCCAACCAGCAACATAGGGATCATCTGAGTTGTTGGAAATGCAAATTCTCAGGCCCCATCTCAGACCTCCTGAATGAAGATCTCATAGCAGGGCCCCAAAGTCTGTGTTTGAACCAGTGTTCTGGGTGACAGTGATGTACGGCAAAGTCTGAGAACCACTGTCCTACGGGAGCCCCGTATTTGATCCATGTCCTACTACCCCAGAGCACCCAGCAGTGACTTTCTGGGTATCCTTGGAGGTATCTGAGCTCTCCTCATTCTGTGGGACACCCGCCTGCGACAATAGCACATAAACAGAGTGGGGGTGGGGGGGAAACCCCCGGCTCCGACTTCCTAGTCTCTTTTCTATTTTGAAAGAAAAGAGAGAATGATGATTTCCTTTCTTTTGAAAATGCCAAAGGCCAACCAAATCAACAAGTTCCTTTTTGGCAGAAATGAATTACTGTGGAAAAAAAATCTTTCAAACTTGGAGTGATTTATTCTACTCAAATCCTCAAGCCACCCAGCAGCGTTAGCCATGTCCCCCCGTGGTGAAAGTTCCAACTAAATCAAACAGCACGGTGCCCCGTGAGCTGATTTTGCTGAACCTCTCTCCCAGACGTGAAAAGACTCAGGATAGAAAACGTCACGGGACCTTCCCTTTCTCCCTCTTCTGTGTAGACATCGTGTTAAAAAGATGTGTAAGTGACTGTTCTAAGGATCTGTTTCACCAGCTTGGAATACGGGAAACTGCCAGTTCTGGGGCTGTGTATTAAAGGAAATGGCCTCCAGAATCCCAGCTCCAAGGAGGATTGTGTTCCTCGCACGCCCTCTTGTGGCTACTTAGAGATAATGCAACCAGGTAAGGCCGTGGACTGTGTTCTTACCTTAAAGCCACATTTAGGAAATTTGAAATCTAAGAATTCAGGATTCGGAGGAAAAAAACAATTCACGATTTGGGAAGCTTGTTTCCCATAAATAACGTTTGCCTTGGGCTTTGTGGAAATGTATAGAGCTATTCTTCCTAAAAGGGTTCTGATGCTATGTCTCAACGAAAGCTGGTTTGCAAGGAACAGTGAATAAATGTGCGCTTTTTGTTTAAAGAACTTACGACAATTAAGGAGGCTGCAAGTACAGAACTAACTGTGTAGCTTGTAGCTGTGTTTACACGGTCAAAGCAAAGTCCAAGGGAGAGTTTAGATCATTTGCAGGATTATTCATCAGTTAAACCAAAAGCAAGCTGTGAAAGAAATAGGTATGTAGGCACACATGGCTTGACATGACACATTCAGGGCGCGTCCTGCACGGCCCCAGACGAATCCGTCCTCCTGTTCTAGGATTCTGAATTCCAGCATCACCCACATGGCTGTGCTGCCGGTACAGGGAGGGGGTATGACTTCCCTCAGCTCCCCCAGAGGCATATGGCACTGCCTTCCACTTGGCCCCCCATCTCTTCACCTGGAAAACATTTCCCTGCTCCATTAAGCTCTGAGAATGCAAAGCCTTCCCTACCGATGCATGTAAGTTAGGAGTGTTGAACTCCTGCTGGGTTTTGTTCTGGCTTAGGGAAGAAGTCTGCCCGAGGTTACAAGCTCCCAGCAGAAATGAGATCTAATGTACTGTGTAGTGTCTAGCTAATCACCTCTACCAGTAGATATTAATGAAAGTCTGATAATGGGAAAATTACATTAATTATTCAGGTTTTCTAATTGTCAGAAGCTAGACAAAAATTTCCAGAACAAGGAAACACGGGGACGAGCGGAGGGACAAGGAAGCACGGAGGACTGAGGACAGGGCTCCTCGGCCGTGGCCTTGGCGCTCCTGACCGTGTGAGTCGGACAGGCCTTCCTCGTGGGGGTGGCCTCTGTGGTGTGGCGAGCATGGCAGCGTTCCTGGTGTTTACCCACTAGATGTCCCCCAAATGCGACAAC
>NW_011888880.1:530279-539889 GCF_000151845.1 Pteropus vampyrus | reverse complement strand
GACAGGCCTTCCTCGTGGGGGTGGCCTCTGTGGTGTGGCGAGCATGGCAGCGTTCCTGGTGTTTACCCACTAGATGTCCCCCAAATGCGACAACTAAAAATGTCTCCAGGCATTGACAAATGTCCTCCGATGGAAAAACAACACCCCTCTCCCCCCTCCCCCCCCCATGAGAACCACCAATTACGCTGGGAGCAAAATTTTAAGTATTGCAAAGGTTCACCTGATGCAAAGGTGTCTGACCGCGGGGCACTGTGAGGTGGAGCAGAGGACACGGCTTCGGAGTGGTGGGACCGGGGCTCAGATTAAACCATGTGACCTTACACCTCTTTCTTTTTCTCAGCCCAGTTTTTACATATGTAAAAATAATAATGACAATAATGTAACAATAGTAATAACAATGATAATAAAGTTTTGAGAGAGTAAATGAAATGAAGTATGTAAAGGACCCAGTATATTACCTTGTAGAGAACAATATCAGTAGATACCAGTGTCCTTCCCTCATCTCCAAAAGTCTCTACAAATAAAATATATCTTCTTTGGGATACTATAAAAGAGCCCTAGGAGACTGGCATGGGAGGGGTAGAAAGAGCCCTGAACTTGGGGTCCATTGGGAACAATGTCACCCTCGCATCCTTCTGAAGAATTATCCTGCGCTAGAGGCTGTGCCTGGTCAGAGCAAAAGGCAGTGCAGATGTCCTAGCTCTACAGATAAATAATCACTCCGCGGCAGCAAAGCACATAAGATCATTCCAGAAACAGAGGTATTTATAGCTTTTAAATGTCCACTTTGGCCTCTATTTTTCAATCAGAAAAGTGCAAAATCTTCCTTTTAATGTGTGGGGTAAAATTCTTAGAATTTGTGTCAAGGGAACTCCATCCGTGGTGAATGCGAAGCAGAAGGGATATTTGCGATGTTATTTCTGTCTGATGTAGGCCCCTTCTTAAAATAATGAACACTGGTGTTTTGAGACGACTCCTATTATGTTTCAGGGAAGACTTAAATATCTCTGTGGAAATAACTTCATTCCCTTTACTGTTCCTTACGGCTCTAATGAAATCACTTGTTTACATCTTATGTAAATTGCCTAAAAATAAAAGATGTTAAAAATGATTTTAAATTCCTACACATCAGCAATCATGGCATTAGTAATTTATCGGACTTTATCGCATTAACAATTGATTCTCCTTTCCCAGAATCCATGAACCCTCATCTCTTCACATTTCTGATTTTCTCTTGTCTCTCTAACATTCAGAACCCCTCACTTAAAAATGGGGAGCCCGGAAGAGGATTGAAACTCCCCATTTTTGAAACATTGCTTACGTCATCATCACTGCCCCAAATTGTTCTAAGTTGAACTATATGCGATTAACAATATTTGCCTTTTTTGACCTATAAAAATGATGAGTTTCTGTGGTTCAAAAGAACCTATCCCTATTTCTCTCTCTTAAAATTCTGCTCATCCAATGTCACTTTCCTCAGGGAGTTTTCCACGAACTCCCGCATCCTGAAAGGGTCTCCCTCCCCAAGGATGCCTGCTCTGCTACTCTCTCCTTACGCCGCTTCTGGAACTGTGTTTTTACAGGACAGTGTAAATTGGAGGATTCAGCCTCTTGAGACTATGTTTGACTCTCAACCCGTTTGGCCTTCTTAAGTCTCGATTTCCACACTTGTAAAAGAATTGTTTTGAGTATTAAGATAATAGATTCAATACTTTACATAGTGTCTAATTCCATAAGTGGTCTCTAAATGGTCATTTTTAAAAACTGACTGGCAGCAGTGTTAACAAAGTCCTGAAGCCATGCCTCATTCATTGCAGCTTCCCTATAGTCTACCTGTGAGCATCGATTATTATTTCTACTTACTTAACAATTCAAATTATTCCATCTTTTGCTCTGGCTCATTGAGACATCTCCTTTGGGTTGTAAGTATCCAGAGATTTTTGTCAACGTAGCTAGGCAGTACTAAATCATGGTTAAAATTAAGAGTTCAGTTCTTTTCAACAATTTACCTCCTGGGTGTGAGATGCTATGTGAGACACTCAACAAATATGTATATAAATACCATATAGTCCTTAGCTAAAAGTATTTACAGCTGTATCGATTAAAAGACTAAAGTTGACATCTTTAGAGGTGATACTGTAGAAGACTCAAACATAACTTAACTTGAAGAATTAGTTCAACAAATATCACATAAACGCCCCTGTGTGCCCAGTCAGCACTTTGTGAGATGCCATGGGAATTAAACAAGAATAAAACAAGACCTTGACTATGAGGAACTTACAGTCCTGTGAAGATAGTAACACTTGCACATGTACTCAGTTGGTAATGCAAATCAACACAGTTTATTCCTTCAACAAATACCGACTAAGAACCAACTACCTGCCAAGCCTGTGCTGGGAGCTGGGTCAAGAGTAAGCCCAGGACTGCACCCCATGCATTGTATAATCTGGGAGAATACCTGACAAATGTTGTGGGAAAGATAAAAAATAATATGGCAGTTTAGAAAGTTCACTGACGACTGGAGTAATTGAAGATGTCCTCATAAATGAGAGCAGGACCGACAAAGGATGGTAAAATACTTGGTATTTTAATAAAACACTTGGTAACTTAATTCTCAATCACAGCAATCGACACACATGCATAATACGGTGTCATTAATTCTATATTAGTGGTAAAAGACATCCAATAAAAAAGATTACATGCCCAAAATATGCATTCACATTCATATCAACCTCAACAGCGCTTTAAGCTTTGCATTATTTCATTTACTGAAAGAACTAAAGCGAAAGTTAACTCGAATGTCTCTTGCAAAGATTCTTACAGAACTATGTTAAACAGCCCAAATCCCTCAGTCTAGATAAAACTGAGGTGGTTTTCTTTCAGTTTGAAACCTCGATTTTCAGACCTTAATACCTTAAACTTTTCAATCACAGGCAGAGGGAAGTTGGTTACAGAGAGTAGTTCCTGTGAAGGAGACTACTAATAGCATACTTCTGAAGGACAGCTGCTGTCTGTCATCTTTAAAATGGTTAAGTAAGCACTCCAAAGAAAAAATATGCTGAGGGGTAAATTGCTAACTCAATCAGATGAAAGACCTGTGCTTGATGGAGGGCTGAGGGAAGTAATGAGAATCTCCCTTTCCTAGCCTCCTCAATGGGCAGGTAAAACTGCATTTTTTTTCTCATTTCTTTAATACTGGTAGCTAATGGGAGTAAGAAGCCCAGCTCTGTTTTTGTTTTTTGTGTTTTTTTTTTTATTTTTCCCATATGATGGTTTAGAAGAGCTTTCCACAGTATAATTTACATGGTATCGGGGATTATCTTTTTATCTGCAAACTACACAAGATGAAATTTTGTCAGCACGAGTCTCTGCAGACAAGATATGTCAAAGAGATAAATTACATAATTTATGTTTGCATTCCTTTGCATTTTAATATTGTTATATTCTTTGCATTTCTAATTATATTTGCATTTTAAATATTGAATTCGTTTTTAATTCAGGGGTAAAATGATATGATGTCATTAGGAATGGATGGACATGGGACACTTGCTGATCCTTTTCTTTGTCACAGCTGTAATCCCCTAAGTACCCCCAAAGGTCAGTATAATAAAACTAAGATCTAGCTGATTATTAATATGATACCTTTTACTATTGTTCAAGTTATTTTTCCCACGCCATGTGAGCAGATTATACATCTCTGCCCTGTGATGCTTCCTTGTAGGAGGCAGAATATGTGCCTCTGCCCTACCAAAGGCCTGCTCATGTCAGTGGATGCAGAAGTTTTAAATACGCCAGCACAGCCTCTTTTGTTCTTGCCCTTTGCCATGTCCTTCAGCCTGAAGGACATGGAAAAAGATATATCTTGAAACAAACAAAAATGGAAGGAGAACATACAAAAACTTATGCAATGCAGCAAAAGCAGTTCTAAAAGGGAAGTTTATAACGATAAACACCTACATTGAAAAAAAAAAAGGTCACAAGTAAATAACCAAACCTTATAACTCAAGGAACTAGAAAAAGAACAAATTAAGCCAAAAGTTAGCAGAAGGAAGGAAATAACAAAAATCAGAGTAAAAATCGATGAAATAGAGACCAGAAAAACAACAGAAAATATCAGCTAAGGTTTTTTGAAAAAAATAAACAAAACTGTCAAACTTTTAGCTAGACTAAGAAAAAAAGAGAGAAGAATCAAATAAAATAAGAAACAAAAGAGGAAACATTAACTGACATCAGAGAAATACAAAAGCTCATGAGAAACTATTAAGAACAATTATATGCCAACAAATTGGATAGCCTAGATGAAATAAATTCCTAGAAACATATATCATACCAAGACTGAATCTCAAAGAAATAGAATATTGGAACAGACCAATAACAAGTAAGGAGACTGAATCAGTAATCAAAAACCTCCCACCAAAGAAAAGCCCATAACCAAACATCTAAGGCAAATTCATACCGATTTTTTTTAAACTCTTCCAAAAAAATGAAGACAGAACACTCTCTAACTTATTTTATGAGATGTGCATTACCCTGATACCAAAATCAGATAAGGACTATAAAAAATAAAATAAAATAAAACTAGAGGCCAATATCTTTGATGATTATAGATGTAAAAATTCTCAACAAAATACTAGCAAACTGAATTCAAAAGTACATTAAAAGGACTACTATATACCATGACCAAGCGGGATTCATTCATCTCTAGGATACAGAGATGGTTCAATATACATAAGTCAATAAATGCTATATATTACATTAATAGAATTAAAATAAAAAATCGTATGAGCACCTCAATACAAGCAGAAAAAATATCCGACAAATTTCAACACTCTTTCATGATAAAAACTCAAAAAATAGGATATAGAAGAAATATACTTCATCATAATAAAGGCCTTACATGTCAAATGCACAACTAACATCATACTCAACAGTAAAAGGTTGAAAGCTTTCTTACTAAAGTTAGAAACAAAATAAGGGTGTTCCTGCTCACCACTCCTATTCAACAGAGCACTGAAAGTTCTAGACAGAGCAATTAAGTAATAATAATAATATAGGCATCCAAAATGGAAAGAAGTAAATGCCTGCAGATGACATGATCTTAAATACAGAAAACCCTAGACTACACACACACACACACACACACACACACACACACACACACAAAGCTGTTAGAACTAATCAAGAAATTTAGTAGAGTTGCAGGATAAAATCATTTGCTTTTCTATACGCTAACAATAAAACATCTCAAAAAGAAATAAATATATTTTCTTTCATGCAATTTACAATAGCATGAAAGAAAAAATAAATATTTAGGAATAAATTTAACCAAGGAGGTAAAAGATCTGTACACTGAAAATTATAAGATGTTAGTAAAAATATTGAAGAAGATATGAATAAATAGAAAGCTATATTTTGTTCATAGATTGAAAGAATTAGTATTGTTAAAATATCCATACTACCCAAAGCCATCTATAGATTCAATGCCATCACTATTAAAATTCCAATGGCATTTCTCACAAAAATAGGAAAAACGATCCTAAAATTTGTATGGAATCACTAAAGATCTCAAATAGCCAAATTAATTTAAGAAAGAAGAAGAAAGCTGGAGGCATTACAATTCCTAATTTCAAACTTTATTACACACTATAGTAATCACAAAAATATGATATCCCCTCCTCCCCCCCCCCCCACCAAAAAAACAGACACATACACCAACAGAACAGAATTGAGAACAAAATAAATCCACACATATTTGGTCAACTAATATTTGACAAGGGAGCCAAGAATATTCAATAGGGTAAGATAAACTTATCAAACTGGATATTCACATGCAAAAGAGAAAATTAGACCCCTATCTTACACCACTCACAAAAATTAACTCAAAATGGAGTGAGGACTTAAATGTAAGACCCAAAGGTGTAAAACTACTGGAAGAAAACAGATATAAACCTTCTTGACTTTGGTCTTGGCAATGATTTTTTGGATATGACACCAAAAGCACAAGGAACAAAGCAAAAATAAGCAGATGGGACTACAACAAACTAAACAGCTTCTGCACAGCAAAAGAAACAACGAGAAAAAGAAAGACACGACCTACAGAATTAAATGGAAATGTGCAGAAGGCGACCTACAGAAAACACGACCTACAGAGAAAACTTTTGCAAAATTATCTATCTGTTAAGGATTAATATTCAAAATATGTAAGGAACTCACACAAAACAAATAATCTGATTTTTTAAATGGGCAGAGAACTTACATAGACATTTTTTTCCAAAGAAAAATAGCCAGTAGGTACATGAAAGATGCTCAAAATCATCAATAATCAAGGAGATGCAAATCAAAACCCCAATGAGAGATCACCTCACACCCGTTAAAATGGCATCATCAAGAAGACAAGAGAGAAGTGTTGGTGAGGATGTGAAGAAAAGAGAACCTTTGTGCACTGTTGGTAGATATGCAAATTTGTGCAGCCACTGTGGAAACTGTATGGAGGAGCCTCAAAAAATTAAATATAGAATTACCATATGACCCAGCAAGCTCATTTCTGGGTATCTACCCAAAGGAAATGAAAGCAGGATGTTAAGGAAATATCTGTACGCTCATGTTCATTGCAGCATAATTCACAATAGCCAAGACATGGAAATAATCAAAGTGGTAATCGTATAGTAATATTATCAGCCATAAAGAAAAAGAAAATCCTGCCTTTTGTGACAGCATGGATAGACCTTAATGGCACATGTCAAGTGAAGTAAGTAAGAAATGCTGTATGAGATCACTTATATGTGGAATTTAAAAAAGCCAAACTCATAGAAATAGAGTAGAATGGTGGTTGACAAGAGTTGCAGGGGTGGGGGATATTGGTCAAAGGTACAAACTTCTAGCTATAACATGAATAAGTTCTAAGGATCTAATATACAGGCTATAATTAACGATACTGAAATATATACTTGAAAGTTGCTAAGAATAGATCTTAAATTTTATCACCACACAGAAAAGGTAACTGCATGAGTGGACAGAGGTGTTAATTAACTAACTTTACTGTGTCCATCATTTTGCAATATATGTACTAAATCATCACACTATACATCTTAAACTTGCATAAGTTATAAGTCAATAATATCTCAATAAAGCTAGAGGCAAGAGCGTGCCACAGAGTTATGCTTTTCCTCTTAGTAAGCCCATAGAAGCCACTCGAGTTTCCTCCGCCTGCACCCACTCCACACGCACATACTCTTGGAGGCTCTAACCCCATCTTATGTGTCTGTGTATCTGCCTGTAATGTGGCCTGACATTAGAAGCCAAAGAACCAGAACTAAGCTGAGCGAGTCCACAGGTTGTACAGAGCAGCACTGGAAAATATAGTGATAAAAATGCCCATGACTAAAGTGACCCCCTGAGCCCCTCCCGAAGCAGCCTCAATGTCATGACTATCAATTTTTTAAGTCATGTATGTTTTATATATTCCACCTAATCATTGGGAGAGACTATATTTTAAAATCTTAAACTCCTTTTTTTTTTTTGGTTTTAATCTACTTGACTTTGTCCTAGAACAGTATTCCCTTCTATCAACTTTCCCATTCACAAGGCCATGTTCACTCTTGCCTCCCTCCACACGGACACTCTCGACCCTTCTCAGTCAGTTCCTTCTCTTCTATGATGTCTATTTCAAGATTCCTGAGAGATTGACACCTCCTGGAAATACCACTCGCCCATCTGCGTTCTTTCTCTTTCGTAGCTGAGCCTAAATTTCACTCTGTTAAACACATCTTCCTAAATACTCCATGACTGTGACAAATCTGACATGCTTATAACTGACAGGCTCGCGTCAAAGTTTGGGTCACTTGCCAATTTTAGGAAAAATGCTGAAGTCGTTATGCGTATGCATTTGCGTGTGTGTGCTTACATCAAAATGTTAACTGCGCTTCTCTCTAGATGCTGTGATGTAGGTAATTATTTCTCCTCCTCCTCCCCGATCTTACTCATTTTATTCTCCTCCTTCTCCTTTTCCTTCCTCTTCCTTCCTTTCCTTGCTAATTCAAACCTTATCTCTGGTTACATATCTACCAATACACTTCAAATGATGTTTTTATCTTTACTCTCAGATGAGAGTAGTTTATTCTTTGTTAGTGTCTCAAGTACTGTGAAGTCCATAGCTGTCAAGACTTGAAAGTTTTTTTATATTCGCTTTGAATTTTCTTTTTTTCCAGCTTTACTGAGGTATACTTGAGCTAAAAAAAAAAAAAACCTGCATATATTTAAGGTATACAACATGTTTTGATATATGTATATATTGTGAAATGATCACCACAATCAAGCTAATGAATACATCCATCACCTCACATACATATGATTTTTGTGTGTGAGGTGAGAACACTTAAGATCAATTTCTTAGAAAATTTCAAGTATATAATACAGCAAATTACTATAGTCACCATGCTGTACATTAACTCTCCAGAACTTATTCATCCCACATAACCGAACTTTTGTACCCTCTGATCAACGTCTCCCCACTGCCCTTCCCTGTCGTGTGTTCTTGACACCTTGTTGAGGATCAGTTGACTGTATATGTGTGGATTTATTTCTGGGCTCTACCAGAGAGAGCTCAGAAATCCTTAAAAGTTTTATGCCTGGCAACTCTGCTACTCACTTTGATCTTCCCTGTCAACTTGGCGCCATGTTTCCTAACCCAGAATGCATACCAGCTACGCTCCGCTTGGGCACAAACCTCCAGTCTGTCTTCTATGTTTCTTCTTTACTCTCACCCTACCACGCTCACAGTAGTTCTTACACTTCGGGTCACCAAATGCGTCAGGATTTTTTCCATGCCAAGCAATTGTCTGTGACACCAGCTGGGTGTCCTACAATTTAACTCAATTCTGACACTGTCTACTGGAGATAGATTGTGTCAGATCCCAGAAGTTAAGGGCTCAGTCCCACAAGACTACTAACCACAAGCCGTAGGTCCCCAGGTCATTCACAACTCCTGTCTGACTTGGCTGCCAATCAGAAATTGCCATGACCTCCTCTCCTTGGATCTGATTATTTGCTAGAGCAGCTCACAGAACTCAGGTAAACCCTTATGCTTATCAGTTTATTAAATTCTATGAACAGCCAGATGAAAAGATACGTACATAGGACGAGGTCTGGGAGGGTCCAGAAAGCAGGAGCTTCTGTCCCAATGGAGTGTGTCACCCTCCCAGTACATGGATGTGTTTACCAGCCTGAAACTCTTCGAATCCCATACTATTGGGGATTTATGGAGGCTTCCTCGTATAGGCATGATCAGTCAAGAGCTCCATTTCCAGCTCTTCTCCCCTCCCCAAAGAATGGGGGAGGGGGCTGCAACTTCCAAGCTTCTAATTGTGGCTTCCTCTTTCTGGAGCCCAGCCCCCATCCAGGAGTCATCCAGAGTCACCTCAGTCAAACAAAAGATACTCCTCGTGTTCTCATCACTTAGGAAATTACAAGGATGTTAGGACTCTGTGCCAGAAACCAGGGGCAGAGACCAATATACGTATTTTCTATTAATTCACAAGCTCCTTCACACTACTTAAGCTCTTTGGGTACAAATTTCCACATCCATGCCCAGACCTCTTCTGTATTAAGTGGA